>NC_086175.1:3211336-3539104 GCF_023053635.1 Elgaria multicarinata webbii
GCAGACCATGAATCGGTAGGTCATAATTTAGGGTCCCAACTCGGAAGCCGTTAAATTCTATCATCTTAAACAAGCGGGCAAGATTTTATAATGAATTGTTGTGTGAAACCCACTACTAGCGGCAGTTAAAGAATGTAGCTGATTGGGACTGTGTGGATCCTGTTTTGCCGACCGATGTGATTTATGGTGCGACACACTAATAATTTGCCGGGAAGTAGTGGGGGGGAAACGCATATAACAGCATTCCCTGCCAACGGCTATCAGTGAGATTATCAGCGAGACTCATTAGAGTAATAAAACTGACAGCCGGAGTGCAGGGAAGGAAATTTATGTGACTAGAAGAAGAAACTTTAAGAGTCAGCTGATCGATGCCCGGTAAAGTGATTTACAGTTGAATGTCTAATCCCAAGAAGCAGAAAGATAAGAAAGATTATAAACCTGTCTGGCAGAGGCTTCGTTTACATCCGTCAAATCATACATCTGCAAGATCGCATAAATTATCAGAGCCCGAAGCAGATCCAGATCCAGAAGACGTCACAAAGATGGCGTTGAAAGCTGGCAAAAAGCCAACAAATGGATGAGCTCAAAGAGCTTATGGTCCTTAATAATACGGCATTACTTGAAAAAATGGACAAACTAACTGAAAAGATGGACAAGAGACTGGATGGGTTAGTTAACATGATTGCTCAAAATGACAAAAAGATTAAATCACTTAAAACAGAAGTAAATTATCTGGGGAAGCAAATGGATCTATTGAAAGAGAAGCATAATATAGACTTTGAAGAGCATGAGAAAAGATTGATTCAGCTGCAAGACCAGAGTAGACGATCGTCGATTCGTATCAAATACTTTCCAGAGCAACCAGCTGAAGATTTGAGAGTAATACTATTGGCTTGGTTTAAAGAGCTGGTACCAGATCCGATAATTAATAATGAAGAAGTGGAAAGAATCCATAGAGTGGGTGTAAGCCGATCCAGATCTTCGCCTAGAGATATTTTGATGAAATTTGGCAATTATTATAAAAAGGAGCAGCTTATGATTAAATTAAGATCCATGACAATGAAGTTTAAGGGTTCTTCAATTCAAATCTACAATGATCTTTGCCAACAAACTGTTGAATGGAGGCGCAGTATCAAGCCTATTACAGAGAAGCTCAGGGCAAGAGGAATTAAGTATGCATGGGGGTTTCCATGAGATTTATGCATGCTGGAATGCTACGTAGAGTGACCTCCTTGGAGCAGGGGCAAGAGCTTCTAAAAAGTCTGGGCCTGGATGTGGATGCAAGTGTTGATTTGTCCGGAAAAAAATCCTCTCCAAGCAGAGAGATTAGCAGAGTAATACAGCGTTCCAGGCAGGATTCAGAGAAAGCGAATACAGCCACAAAGATAAACGACAGCAACAGCAATTTCTTCAGCAATGTTTTACTGAGGCATATGTAAGGAAGGGGTTAAGCGTACTCAAAATTACTGTTTTTAGCAATTCACTCTTGTTCATTGTCTGTTATAGAATTGCAGAAGTACCGCTTATCTCTCCACCTGGCCGTAGGCGGGGAGCCATCTCCTGGCTCCGTTGAGGCGAGAGAAGTGACCTTGGGGCAATTTGCAACTGTAAAAGAGAAACTGGCCCTTCCAGAGGGAGGGGGAGGAGTAGAAACGAGGGGCCTTAAAAAGTCTACCAAATCTGAGGCCAGTGCCTGAGCTGAAGGACACCTGGCTGTGGGGAAGAATATTCTGTAACAAATGTTTTAGTTTGCTGGTATGGGGTTCGGGGTTGATGTATCTATTTTAGTAGCTAATCTGATGTAAATGCTTGCCTCTTACCCTTCCTAATTCAATAAAGGATTGGGATTAACCCTTTCAAATTGAGAGCTGTGTGCTTTATTCCAAGATCTGTGCAAAATCCAGTGGGCAGCCGGTTTGGCTGAGTGTGGTTTCCTTTACAGCATAGACATAGAGATCTTATTTACAATATCATACAATATACTCACAGAACGTCATATTCACACAGGAGAGAGTAAAGATATGCTTCTACACAAGACTTATATACAGAGCATTATCTTTACCTACCAATTTACAACTTGACAGTCAATCAATCACACTTGTCAAGTCGTTAACCAATAAACCAATTATCTCCTGACCTTTAAAGTGGCTGATGTAACTCCTTGCAATTCTTGCAACTGTCTGGGTGGGACTGAAACTATGGATATTAAAAATCAAAACCCGGACAGCAAGGGCATCTCAAGCGGAGTGGGGAGAAGAAGCGGCTGGAGCAAGTGGGATGGTGACTGTCACAATACTGAGATGATAGAAAAGAAATGATTTTTTTTTAAAAAAATAAAAGGCTTACTGATTTGGGACTGTGGGCTCGTCTCCCCCCCCCCCAAGGGTAGATGGCCAGAGTGTTAGACTCACGGGGATTTAGTGGGGGGAAAAGAGGTGGGGGGAGGGAGGAGGATGGGTAGGGGACAGGGGGGATGAGGAGCGGTAGATAGAAAAATAATAAGAGGGGTGGGATATGGCTGGGAAGGGTTTGAAAGGGATTTCATGTTTTTATGTTTGTGAATTTGAGTTTCAGAGCACAAGGGATCGAAAAGAATATCAAAGAACTGAATATGGATAAAAACATAAGGATCTCAACACTTAATGTTAAAGGTCTGGGGGCAGTCGTGAAAAGGAGGAGAATTGAACAAATGCTAAATAGAGAAGGATCTGACATTATTTTCTTGCAAGAAACACACCAAGTAAGGGATGGGGTAAATGAAATACGTATGAAATGGTCAGTCTACTATGAAAAGTCATTGGAAACTTTTTTAAAAAATGGAGTGGCTATTTTGATCTCAAGAAGAAGTGGATTTATTTTAGATAATATAAAAAAGGATGGCAATGGTAGATATCTTATGATAAAGGGTCAAATTGAAGGTAAAGCGTATACGTTGGTTAATGTTTATGCCCCAAATGAGAGACATAGAGAATTTTACAAAGAATTATTTAAGGAAATAGAAGAATTTAAGGAGGGATATGTTATTTTAGCTGGAGATTTTAATATGGTTATGGATAATAGATTGGATAGGTCAAACCCCATTAGTGCTGAAAAGAGGAATAATATTACTATATTGAATAAATTGGTAAAAGAAAAAGATTTTGTGGATGGTTGGCGTTTACTTAGAGGGGCGGAGCCTGGCTTTACATATTATTCTCCAGTTTATCATACGTATTCCAGGATAGATCATATCTTTGTCTCAAAAGAGTTTGCAACTAAGGTTTGTAAAATGGAATTGGGGGTAATTAAAGTAACAGATCACGCATTGCTAAGTTTAGAATTTATAGTTAGGAAGGATTATAGAGAAGCATTTAGGTGGAAAATGAATACAAAGATATTGAAATATAATAAAGTGGTGGAAAAAATGCAAAGGGAATTGTCAGAAACTTGGGAAATTAATGAAAAGGGAGGAACGGCAAGGGCAGTTGTTTGGGATACCATGAAGGCGGTAACAAGAGGGATTTGTATTAGAGAAATGTGTAATTTAAAGAGGCAACAGGTGGCATTGCAGGAAAAGTCAGAGGAAGAGATTAAGAATTTGGAGAAAGACTATTGGCAATTTAAAAATAAACATAAATTAATAGAAATACAAGCAAAGAAAAAAGAATTAGAGAATATAAATTTAGAGGAAGTCCAGAAAAAAAAAATTTATATGAAAAGAGAGTATTTTGAAAATAGTAATAAAAACTCTAGATTGCTAGCTAGACTCACACAAAAGGAAAAAGCTAGGAATGGGATAGGAATAGTGAAAGATAAACAAGGGAATTATTGTCATATAATGAAGGGTAAAATAAAAAAATTCAATAATTTTATCAAGAATTATATAAGGAAAAGGATACTCAAAAAAAGAAGATGGAAGTTTATATAGAAAAGTATATAAAGAAGGGAATGGAAATAGAACATAAAGAGCTAATGGAAAGGACTATATCTCAAAGAGAAATTGAAGAGGTTATTGAGAATTTGAAAGTGGGTAAATCACCTGGGGTAGACGGTTTAGGACCAGAATATTATAAAGTTGTTAAAACGTTTTTAGTACCAAAATTATTGAAGTTATATAATGCTATATTGGAAGGAGAGAGGATCCCAGAATCATGGGAACATTCGTTGATAATTTTAATTCCAAAACCAGATAAGGATTTGACTGTCCCTGATTCATATAGACCTATCTCGTTAATAAATCAAGATGCTAAATTTTTTTCAACTATTTTAGCAAAACGATTAAACCAATTTATAGCTAAATATATAGGGGAAGATCAATGTGGATTTGTATCAGGTAGACAAATGCATAATTTAGTGGGAAGAGTTTTAAATGTAATACAGGTGATAAAAAAGTCAAAGACTAAAGCGGGAATTTTAGCATTGGATATTTTTAAGGCTTTTGATTGTGTGAGCTGGCAGGCATTAAAGTTGGTTTTAAATAAAATGGGATTTGGAAATAAATTTAAAGCTACAATAGAATAGTTATGATCTCAAAATACAGCCGTAGTGGTAGTGAATGATGGAGTTACAGATAAGATACGACTAGCCAGAGGGACAAGACAAGGATGCCCACTCTCGCCTGTCCTGTTTGTAATGGTTATGGAATTATTGGCAAACGCAATAAGAGATGATGGGGAGATAGAAGGGATAGGTGGTATTAAAAAAATAAAATTGAATATGTTCGCGGATGATACTTTGCTAACTATTAAAAATCCAATAAGAACGATGGAAAGAATTAAACAGCAACTGAGAGAGTTTGAGGAAATTACTGGGTTAAGAATAAATTGGTCCAAATCAGAGATGATGTTATTTAATTACACTAAAAAGGAAGAGAAGGAGTGGGAAGGAAAAGGAACAGAAATGAGAGTTAAAGAACAGATTAGATATTTGGGAATTAGAATTACAAAAAAATTGGAGAGTTTAGAGAAGGAGAATTTAAATAGCTTGAAAAAAGAGATTTTCGTAAAAATGGAAAAATATAAAAGATTAAATTTATCATGGTTTGGAAGAATAGCATTAATAAAAATGAAGATTTTAGTAAAGATCAATTTTGTTTTTAGGATGCTACCAATAAAAATTTCAGAATCAGAGCTAAAAAGTTGGCAGAATATTATAAATCAGTATTGTAATGGGGATAAGAAAGCGAGGGTAAATAAGAATAAATGGTATTTAAGCCAAAAAAAGGGAGGATTGGGTCTCCCAAATATTAACCTATATTATGTAGCTAATAGGTTAAGACATATTGTAGAAGCAATTATAGGAGTAGGAGATTTAGATTGGATGAAGGACAAAACTACAAGTAATATAGAGGTGAATTTGGAAAATGTATTTTTTAGGGAAGGAGGTAAAAAATGGGGTGAAAATATAGGTAATCCGCTCTTGAAGTTTCACTGGGAAATTTGGAGTAAATATAAAAAGGAGTTGCTTCCGAGCAGCTTCCCTTCATCACCGGTAATAATGTTAAAGAATTTCCCTGAGGATTTAAAGAGTAGATTAAGTAAAGTTTTAATAGAGAAAAATAAAATGAAATTAAGGGAATGGTTAAGAGGGATGAATACAAGAGAGGAGTTGGAAGAGGTTCTAAAAGATAAAAAATTAACTTGGTTAAATTACTGGCAATTAGAACAATGGACTAAAAATTGGGTAAGAGAAAATGGAGACTGTAGAGAGTTGTCGAAGTTTGAGGAGTTAATTGTCAAAAAAGAAACTGATAAGGGAAAAAATACAGTGACAAAAGGATTAATGAGCAAAATATATAGAATATTGCTTGAGAAAGGGTTGATGGATAGTTCAGGGAAATTGGTTTGGGAGACAGATTTGAAGGTACAGATAGGACAACAGAGTTGGGATGGACTATGGAGACAAAGAGTGTTGAGAAATATGTCAGTGAGAATAAAAGAGAACTATTATAAAATTATATGGAGGTGGTACCTAACCCTGGTTAGATTAAACAAGATAAATAATCAACATCCAGCAAATTGTTGGAGAGGTTGTGGGGGGAAAGGAACGTATTTACATATGTGGTGGGAGTGCAAATATGTACAAAAATTGTGGAAGATGGTGTTTTTGGAGATTTAAGAAATTGTGGGAATGAAGATAGAACGAACACCAAGAGTTGCATTACATTCACTATTTGAAGATTTAAAATGTAAAAAAGAAATTAAGGAATTGATAATGAATTTGCTGACTGCAGCAAGGCTGATTGTAGCTAGGAACTGGAAGATTCAAGGGGATTATTGTATTGAAGAATGGTATAAAGAAGTATGAGATATAGCTATTAATGATAAATTGACATGTAATATTAAAGTGAGAAGAGGTATAGCAAAAACGAATGATTTTGAAGGAATCTGGAAACAGTTCCTAATATTTGTGTTTTCTAAGCGAAGTGGGAAACCACCAGCAGAAGAAAGTATGAGATTTTGGAATCAGGAATAAGATCCCGAGGTGGGGGGTGCACTTTTATGTTAAGTATGATTATGTTATATAGATTAAGTGAGAATATATGATATTAATGTTACTCAACATTTATGTAGTACTAGCTGTACCCTGCCACGCGTTGCTGTGGCTCAGTCTGGTTAAATTGAAAAGAAAGAAAAGACAAAGCGGATGTTTCTAATATGTTTAATTTCACAATGCTTGTGGATATACAATATTTTTAGTTGTTCCATTGTCTGTGTAGATATAGAGATTGTTTGGTTTGCTGACTCTAGAACATGCAACATATAATTGTCCATGTGAGAAGCAATCTGTGTCTAGATCTAAACTGCACAATTCTAAAGATTGGCCCTGAGCTTTGTTGATGGTGATTGCAAATGCCAATCAAATTGGGAATTGCAATCTCTTAAATTGAAATGGCATATCTGTTGGAATCATAGGAATGCGAGGAATGAGGACATCTTCACCTTTGAAAGATCCTGTCAAGATTGATCTCCGACTATAACAATTGCCACTTCGTCTATAGTTGGAGCATTGAATCTTCGCACATGTTCTCCAGCAGGCGTTTTGTCAGCATGAATAACAATCTTGTTTGTATCAGATGGCATCATGTCAATTGCTGTTTTTTTTTAAAAAAATTATTTATTTATTTATTACATTTTTATACTGCCCAATAGCCGAAGATCTCTGGCCGGTTCACAAAAATTAAAACCACAAAAAACATCCAACAGGTTAAAAACACCATTACGAAATACAGTATAAAAAGCGCAACCAGGATAAAACCACACAGCAAAGTTGATTATAAGATTAAAATACAGAGTTAAAACAGTAAAATTTAAATTTAAGTTAAAATTAAGTGTTAAAATACTGAGTGAATAAAAAGGTCTTCAGCTGGCGACGAAAGCAGTACAGTGTAGGCGCCAGGCGGACCTCTCTGGGGAGCTCGTTCCACAACCAGGGTGCCACAGCGGAGAAAGCCCTCCTCCTAGTAGCCACCTGCCTCACTTCCTTTGGCAGGGGCTCACGGAGAAGGGCCCCTGTAGATGATCTTAAGGTCCGGGTAGGTACATATGGGAGGAGGCGTTCCTTCAGATAACCTGGCCCCAAACCGTTTAGGGCTTTAAATGTCAATACCAGCACTTTGAATTGGGCCTGGACCTGGACTGGCAGCTAATGAAGCTGGAAAAGGACTGGCGTAATGTGATCTCGTCGGCCAGTCCCTGTTAGTAAACGGGCTGCCCTATTTTGTACCAGCTGAAGCTTCCGGACCGTTTTCAAAGGCAGCCCCACGTATAACGCATTGCAGTAATCCAAGCGAGAGGTTATCAGAGCATGGATAACTGTAGCTAGGCTATCTCTGTCCAGATAAGGGCATAGTTGGTATATCAACCTAAGCTGATAAAAGGTGCTCTTTGCCACTGAGTTCACCTGTGCCTCAAGTGACAGTTCTGGATCCAAGAGCACCTCCAAACTACGGACCCGATCCTTTAGGAAGAGTGCAACCCCGTCCAGGACAGGGCAAACATCACCTCGCCGGACAGATGAACCACCCGCTAACAGTACCTCCGTCTTGTCTGGATTGAGTCTCAGTTTGTTAGCCCTCATCCAGTCCATTACCGTGCTCAGGCACTGGTTCAGAACAGTCACTGCCTCACCTGGGTTTGATGAAAAGGAAAGGTAGAGCTGGGTATCATCCGCATATTGATGACACCTCAGTCCACATCTCCGGATAACCTCCCCCAGCGGCTTCATGTATATGTTAAACAACATAGGGGATAAGATAGAGCCCTGCGGAACCCCATGGCTTAGGAGCCATGGCACAGAGCAATAATCCCCCAGCACCACCTTCTGGAATCGGCCATCCAAGTAGGAGCGGAACCACTGCAACGCAGTACCTCCAACTCCCAGCTCAGACAACCTATCCAGAAGGATACCATGGTCGATGGTATTGAAGGCCGCTGAGAGGTCCAGGAGAATCAACAGGGTCGTACTCCCCCTGTCTCTCTCCCGACAGAGGTCATCCCACAGGGCGACCAAGGCAGTTTCCGTTCCAAAACCAGGCCTGAAACCCGATTGAAATGGATCTAGATAATCCATTTCATTCAAGAGTGCCTGGAGTTGTCCTGCAACCACTCGCTCAAGCACCTTGCCCAGGAAAGGGATATTAGCCACCGGCCAGTAGTTGTTAACATCCTCCGGGTCCAGATTAGGCTTCTTCAGGAGTGGTCTAATTACCGCCTCTTTTAAAGAGGCCGGCACCACTCCCTCTCTCAAGGAGGCATTTACAACCTCCTGGACCCAGCCAGCGATCCCCTCCTTACTTGATGTAATGAGCCATGAGGGTCAAGGGTCAAGCACACAGGTGGTCAACCGGACTTGGCCAAGCACCTTGTCCACATCCTCGGGCCTCACTAACTGAAACTCATCCAATAAAACTGAACTGGACGGCGCTCTGAACGCCTCTACTAGTGGAGCTGCATTAAGTGTGGTGTCCAATTCATGACGAATCTGAGCGACTTTATCTTCAAAGTGCCGTGCAAACTCGTCACAGCGTGCTACCGAGGGTTCCACCATCTCTCGCCCTGGCCCAGAGTGTAACAGGCCGCGAACCACCCGGAAAAGCTCCGCCGGACGACACTGAGAAGACGCAATGCTGGTGGAAAAGAACTGCCTCTTTGCCACCCTCACTGCCACAGAGTAGGCTCGATAGTGAGCTCTAACCCGTGTTCGATCAGACCCAGCATGAGTTTTCCTCCACCTGCGTTCTAGCCGTCTCTCCTCTTGCTTCATTGCCCTCAGCTCAGGTGTATACCAAGGAGTATACCATTTGTTTTGAACAAATGTACTAAATTGTTTTTTTCGTGAAGTAGCTGTTGCAGTTTTGAAACGATGGACCTTTTTATGCTGGTATAAATTCCGCAGCGTGCATTCAATTCATCATTGCCATCACCAATGAAATACATTTGTAGGAATTTATGTTGACTATCTTGAAACGGAAGGAAGGAGCCGGCTTTATGATAAATTTGTCCTTTGACTTTGAAAGTTGGCATAAATGGAGCTGTGATGATTTCTGCGCCGAACGATGTCATTTGGAAGCATGAGTTGTATTTCCTGATGTTAGATAGGAAATGCTTTGATTCTGCGATATATCCGGCAAGCAAAGTTTGTAATGGCTCTGGTGGTTCTCCAAGTTGAAGCAGTTTAATTTTTCCAGCAGCACAACACATTCCTTTTGTTTCTCCATTAAATTTAAGAGCCTTGCAATAAGGACACACTTCAGTCATAGTGCCAATGAGAACATGCCGCCTCAAACTATAATCATGAGCTGGGTTGTACCGGAATGCAAGGCGATTGTAATCGTGTGATTGTTTACCACGGAGTCGTGTTTGACGCTGATGTGCTGTTTCTCATTGACGTCTTTCAGCCCCTCTCAGCCTGTCGCATTCATTCTGTTGAGAACAAAGCAGATCTGAAGCTGTAGAACGCGATTGCCGTGCTCACAATCGTGCATACTCAAGTCTGGCTGAACGTTGCTTGGCACGTATTTGAGGCATTCTTTTTCTTTTTTTCTCGTTTGCTGATGCCCGTTCTTCCTCAGTCTGATTTGCAATTTCTCGTCGCAGTGCTTCCGCTCCGCGAGTACGACGACCTAAGTGTGATCTTCTGTGAGGCATTATTTGGATGAAGTAAAGCAAATTGTTTGGTTTTTAAAAAAGGATGTTTTTACGGTGAGGAGGTTAGTGGAAACTCCTGGCAGTTACCTTTCTTCAGAACGTGTAACTGTCACAGGTGTGACATCTATATTCACTCAGCCAATTGTGAGAGAACATGCAAATAGGAGAGGAGGCAGAGGCAGTGGATTGGCCTACTGGTTGGCGATGTCACAATGATCAGCAGGACTGGTTTTGAGGAGGCCTATTTCTTCGATTTTAAGACAAACCTTTGACCCCATATAGAACATAGTTACATAACAACGCTCGCATATTCGAATGCAACGTTGTGTCAAAATTTCAAAGCAATCGGTGAACGTTTGGAGATATAACGTGTTTCGAACGGACATTTACATATTTATTTATATAGATATTGTTTTTCTTTTAATTGTAATGTAATGTAATTGTAATGTAATAATTGTAAATTATTAATTAATAAATAATAATAATAATAATAATAATAATAATAATAATAATAATAAAAGACTATGGTGGACAAGGTCTCCATACAGAAACGTTTGACTGTGAGGTGAGGAAAGAGATCCCTGAATTTGAGGATCAGGCATGTCCCTCCTCCCCTTTTTATGACAGTTCTATTGCGTTGGTGTCAAAGAGTGATTGACAGCCTCCTGATCTCTTGGGAGGGAGGACATAGGAATCGATCCTGAGGCCTCAGGGCAAATTCTAGGTTATAGGCCCTAGCCAGCTGTCCCTTGACCTGTGTTTAGGCCTGGGGAAATTGGGTCAGCCTACTGGCCTTTCCCTGACGTGGAAGATGGGGCCAATCCTATTTTTTTTGGGGGGGGGGGTAGGAGCTACTTGGACATGTGACCTACCCTGCTGGATCTCCAGTTGTATCTGGTATTCAATCTTCCACAAGGCCTGTGAGATTGTGTTTGGGATCCTTCCTAGGGAAGGAAGGTCTGTTGCAGCAAAAGGACTGTTTGGCAGTTGAGAGAGTGTTCTTTTCTGACAGGTGATGGAGGATCTTGTCCAGAGCCAAAACAAAAATACATTCCCCCTTCAAAGGACAGGTTCAGAAGGTTGGCTTTAGAAAAAGAACCTGTCTGTCAGTTCTTGAGCCGTAAGCGTCTCCTTGCTACCACTTCAAGGCTTGAAGCCTTGGCTGAAAGGGTGAAGTAAAGTAGGCACAGGTCTGCCATAAAGGCTAGAGACATGGAAATCTTTGTGAAAGTGGATGGTGGAACCTGCTCTGATGGGATGGCCTCTTTCAGCCCACCTATCCAGGGGAGGGCCGATGTGGTGTGATAAGATCCCACAATATTCACTCAGCGGGAGGGTGTCATGCTGTGTTTATGAGTAGCTCCAGCCCCGAGTGCCTTTGAGCAGAGCCTTCCCAACATTTCTGCCCCAAGCTACAGCTGCTGCAACCAGCAGAGATGTGATGAGGAGATGTGAGTACTTGTTCTTCTTGACAAGGTGGTAGAGAGCGCACCATGATTTGGGAGGTTCGGTGATCTTGGTTGGGTCCTGCCATTGCTATAAGACCAGTTTCTTGAAGCTGGGATCCAGAGGAAAGGCTGTGAGAGCGATCCCTCCTCAGTCATCTTGCCCAGTCCTGCCTGTCCCATTTCTCGGATTCCTCCAAGAGGCAATCCTGTTCATCTTTGGAGAGATCCGAGGGAGAGGGACTTGAGAAGAGAAGATCTTTCCAGCCCTTCCAGGAGATTGAACCTGGGATATTCTGCACGGGAGGTAGGTGCTTTGCGACTGAGTCACGGCTCCTTAAAAGGTGTCTGTGGTGAGAGGCAGCCTAGGTGATGTCAGCTTGAGCTGGACCCATGGTCCCTCTTGTTCAGTCGATTTTTGGGGGGGGGGGGGTTACGGTTAGGGAATCGTACCAAAAGTGGGTGGTGGTAGTTTCAGCAGGCTGAAACCTTATACAGCGCTAGAGTAGCCTGTGAAGGATTCCACCCCTCCCCCAGAGGGAATTCAAACTCTCAACCTCTGACTGCACAGCTGGGTTCATTTCCGCACTGTGCTACGTATACCTGCTGTTTGAGAAGCACGTTAAGGAGCGGCCTCCCACCCAGGCTCAGCCCTGCCTAGCTTCAGCCACGAGGAGGAGGCGGCTGCACCATCGTATGTCCTCAAGGCTTGGAGCTAGGAACCAACCCATCACAGCAGGAGGGCCCCTCCCCAGCTGCGAGCTGACTCACAAGGAGAGGAGGCCGCGCATGGGCGGAAGTGAAAAGTGGGGCTGAGGAAGCGAAAGGGGGCTTAGGAGCACAAGCGCCCCCTCCCGCTCTTCCACACTGCTCTGTGGTGGGAAGACAAGGAACCACCGGGTCCCCTGTTAGTTAGGGGTGTGCTCTTGAGGCTCTGGCATGGCTGGTCCTTTAAAAGTGGGCGAGAGCCCTCCTGACTGGCAGGGGAAAGAGCCTTTCCCCCTGAAAGAGCCGCCAACTCCGGGGCCCCTCTGAACTGGGGGGCATAAGGACGGATGGGCCTCTGAGGAAGCTCCAGCATGGAGGAATCCTGGGGAGAGAATAGAGGCCATTTCCAAACAATCCACCCCAGCACCGGGACCCTCTTAAAATGGGGACACCGGGGGGGGGGGGGGGGGAGCTTGTGAACTCCAAAGACAATATCTGCAGCGGGGACTGAATCGCTCTTTGAAAATTTGAAATGTTCTGCCAATCAATAGGCAGCCAGAGGTTAACCCAGACCTTTGGAGCTTGTAGAGAGAAGTCAGGGGGAAACCTGAACAGGAAGGCCTTGGCTCACCCCTCCAACATGTAATGCTGTGGCACATGGCCATGGGAGGAGAGGGAAGCCTGCACTCCTAAATTTGCAGAAAGCACTACCTGCGGCCTGCAGTGGTATTCCTGTTTTTTTGTACATTAGTATTTTATTGATTGTAAGATGCTTTTAACAATCCTTAGGGTGCAGTCAGAAGTTTTCAGTGGTTAGAAGGCTAAGAGAAATTGCTCATTGGGGCACGGTTGGAGGAAGGCTACCTTAATCCCTTTCAAGAGTTTCTTCCACATTCTCCTCTTGCAGCTTGTGAGCTCGAACAACGACGTCTGCCTTCAACAGACAGAGAGACTGATTTGTATAAGTTGCTTTATGTATACTTTGTAGTGTGTATATTGTCTGTATGTACAATTCCCTTCTTTTTTGTATTATATATGTTTGAAATAAATCAATGCTTTCTGGAGGGGGGGAATTCCTTCTCCCCCACAAAAAAGAATAGTAATTCAGTCCTATACATGTCTACTCAGAAGTAAGCTCCTTTGAGTTCAATGGGACTTATTCCCAAGTAAGTGAGTATAAGATTTGCACCTGGATCTATTTTATTTATTTTATTTATTATTTTACTGTATCATCTTGATATAATAGAGATTGTGGAAGACATTCATTCTTTTTAAAGGAATATGACTAAAAATTTAGCTTGATTTTGAAAGACTTTTATTATGCAAATACAATCTAAAAATTGGGCACAGATTTTAATATCAATTTAAGTGTGGACTTATTTAAAACTAAACAGGAGACAGGGTTCTTTTAGATCTTGCCATAGATTAGCACATGAGGTCTCTTTCTTTCATGCTCCTTTTCCTTGGTAGAATGTCATTACCATCAAACAAAAGGAATCCAAAGCAAACCAGACATCCATCCTATGAAAAGGGCCAAGTTGAATGCATGTGGCCATGATACTGAGTTCTGTGCCTCCAAACAGCATGATATCCATGCACCTAACTTAATGCAGGCAAGGCAGGCAAGCTCTTCCCACAACATTTAGCTTTAAAAACCTAAGTACTATTTAAACACTTGTTGAGTGGTGACTACTTTTTCAAAAGCTATGTGTATATACCTTTTAATTGGTTGGAAAACAACCTATCTCCAACTAGAGAAATACTGTAAAGAACTGTCTCAATTCTAACAGTTCAAGTGTTGTCATTATTGCTGAAGAGTAAACCTGGCTTGTCCTGAAAGTGTCTGAACTCGGCATGCCACAGTTCATGATCAGTGCAGATACAGCAGAACGCCCTGCTGCAATTGGCTCAGTGGATTAAAAATGATTTGCCCCAAACCCAATTCTTGCACAATATATGTAAAATGTGTCCTTCCCTGACGCTATTCACAACATATCTACAAGACAGCACTGGCAGCAGGAACTGCAGTTCGTTGCTATTTATACTCCGTCTTCTTCCATTTGTTTCTTTGCCTTCTCTTACACTTCAGTGTCGACAGTTTTCTAGGGGGTCTCTTCGCTTTTTTCCCAGTGAAGTTCTCTCCAATATGGTCTGAGCAGAACAGCTGTCCACTTAAGTTAGAATCAAGCACTGTTTCATCTTGATGATCCTTGCAAAAAGAGTTTGGACAGAAGTGGCAAAAAGAAACAGAAGGTTTGCCACAAACATCGCAGTGGTGCCAGGGGCATTCCCATTTTCCTGCATTATAAAAGGATAGAAAAGAGTCAATTCAAAAATATAAGCATTGTGTGAATTATTAAATGATGTATCAGGGTTGCTAGTTTGAATAAAGGTATTTTATCTTAATTATGGTTTAGAAAAATAAGGCAAATTGACTCTTTTATGTGGTTGCTTATATGCCAGATAAATTATGGTAGGTATACAAAAAATTACCTTAGCCTAACAATGCATAGCTTAGCTTTGGAGAAAAACAGTTAAAAGCAATCACATTTTATCCTACATCACATCAAACAACAAGAGCAACTGAAAAATTAATGCTGAAGGGATAGATGATAAATGAGCATTGTTATCAGGGAGCCTGCTGCTAAATGTTCCACCAAGCCCATGTAACAGGTAACTTCCTTCATATGGACAAGCTGCCTACCTGTAATAGCAGTTCTTGGAGATGTCCTACGTGCATTTGCACATATGGGATCTGTGCCTGTGCAGTGCCTTTGTTAAGAAACTTCCAGAGCTGAGAGGTTTAATCGAGAAAGCCCATCCCACCCTAGTGCTTACAGTCAAGGGAAGGATCCCACCTTCACTCCTAAGACCATCACAGCAGCCCCAAAACGTGATTAGCCAGATGAACACCTACAGCGGGGATGGAGGGTGCATGGTGTGAATGCACAGATGACCACTCAAAGAACGATAGTTGTAAAGGAGTGGACAACAGATAGACTGCATGTCTACCGAGTAGCATAGAACGGGTTAAATGGTTTGGGTAGTTTTAGTTTACAATTTTTTAAATATAGAAGAAGAAGACAAAGAAGAAGAGTGTCAGCCAGAGGATTCAACATCCGGACACCTGGGGAGGGCAGTGGAAAGATAGGAGACGCCTTGGTGCCAGAGGAGAGCCTCTCTTATCAGGCCTCAAGGCCATAAACCAGCAGGGGGGGGCAAGAAGGAGGCGCCACAGCTGGATAGGTGTGAAACTAGGCATCTGGAGCTGTGCCAAGGGGAGGGGGGAGCCCAGAGGGAGATGAGAGCTTTGAGGGTATAAAGTTGGGAGCCCTGGTCTTTGTCTTGCCTTTCCATACGGTTTAGATGGAAGTGTCCATGGCTGTCTCAGACTGCAAGGCCCTCCTTTGGAGTAAGTAGATAGGTTTTATTGTTACTGGGTTTCCTATGTTATGCATGCTTAAATGGTTGTTTTACTTTTCGTTCTTCCCAAAACTCCTACTCTTACTTGTAAATAATTCCTCCTACCTCAATTGTTTGTGCTGCTATCTTCTTGCTACTGGGTCAGTGTTAAATCCAGGGCTGCCGGGCCAGGATTCCGGCGTCCTTCCGCAGAGGCTTCTGGTGCTAGGAGGCCTCTGGGAGTGGTGGCTGCGGAGACCAGGGTGTAAGCTAGCTATACACCCTCGGGCTAGCTTTACGATAGTTACTGGCAAGCAACCTGTGCTGGCTCTTCTCGCTCCTTGTTCATCACACATGATTGGAGTAACATGTTTCTTACCAGAAGTGGCAGCACAGATGATCATAACAATTTAGAAAGCACCGTCTGTCCACGGGTGGCATCACCCTAGGCTGTGGACACTAATGTAGTATCATATAATAAACACGGATACAATAGCAATTCAGGGGAAACACTTTTTCTACACTGAATTCTGTGCATGGCCTTAATCAATTGATTTAGTTTTAACGTTCTTTTTTATGTTTTCGTATAATCTGGAACAATTTATTTGTTTCCAACATTGCAGGAGTAAGAGGAGAAATACTGCTAAGTATTTATGAGATCAATTAAGATCAAATGAGATCAATTAAGGGAAGTGACTGGCGGCAGGGAAGAAGGTAGTCTGTGAAACTATGTTTAAAAATAACAAAGATGAACTTGTGAGCATATTGTGCCACTTGCCTTGTCTAAAACTGCCAAAGGTAACTAGCACTGATATTTTAATTTTAAAACTTTTTCAAAAAAATATCTTTCAGGTCGATCCTTTCAGGGGGTAAGAAAAAGAGGATAGAATTTGCTTGTTGCTGAGGCCCAGCTTGGACATTTTTTGAAGCCCTGGGTTGTTGTGAGTGAGTGAGTGAGTGAGCGAGCGTGCTGGTGCACACTGACCAGCTCCTGGCCGGTCCTGTTTCAAGGTTGATTCCAGCTCTGTATTGTCTCCCCCGCTGACAAGCAAGAGCTCCTGGTTCACACCCCGTCTGAACAACCCAGGGATGGTGCATCCCGAGATTGCTCAACTGTTCCCATCAGGCAGCATATGCACTGGCCTGGTTGCTCACTCACATGGCTTTCCACTCACACCAGCTTTCCCCAACTTGGTGCCCTCCAAATAATTTGGACTATAAGTCCCAGTATTCCTGACCATGCTAGCTAGGGTTGCTCGGAGCTGAAGTCCAAAACAGCTGTAGGGCACCGAGTTAGGGAAGGCTGTTCTACACCAGTTCTGCCTAGTGAGGATGCTGCCGCCTCTTCTGTTTCTAGCTGGGCTACTACAGATTGGGATCTTTAGAAGTAATTCCTATCCATTTTAAATCCCAAGAAAAACACCAATTCTTGAAAGTTGTTTGCTGGCTTGTTGTTATTTTCAACCCCCATCCCTGCTAAACTTGGAATCATCTTGGCAAACAGGCACATCACAATAGATTTATATTTTTAGTGAAGGCTTCTATAGGACCATGAATTATTGTTAGAAACCTAATACTTCATTTTACTCACCAAAAGGACGCTTTACCAAACCAAGGCAAGAGAGATGGTATGCCTTTGTACAAGATTTTCTGTCACATAATACAAGTTGGCCTCCATCACCACAGCGAAAACAGTAATCTTCAGATTTTTTTCTTGCTTCATTCTTTGTTTTACGTCTCCTTGCTCTTCTTTTGGTTTTCTTTCCTTTCTCCTCTGAAGCATTAGAGGATGAATTCTGAAAGTGTATGTAATGCAAAATGAGTTTCCAAAATCAAGAGAAATTGCAATACTCATAAAACTGAAGTTACACTTGCAGATAGGGGCAGTACAAAGATGAGGAAAGAACGAAGAAGCCTGGCCATTAGCAGCAGGCTGGATTCCAATTTAATATAATTCTATTCTTGAGGCACACATCTCCAGGCTTCAATCCTGAGCTATTCATCACGAGACCCCGTTTCTCCCAAAGTTTTCTATTTCTAATAAGTGTTTGGCAAATTGTATGAAAATTGTATGGGAGACTACCAGATAAGAGGCTGAAGCCAGGCAAGACAGGTGATCACGACTGGAGGCAGGGAGGTCACTGATGGTGCCTATTCATCAATAGGTAGCAGCAATTAAGCGTATCCTCTGCCTATTAGATTTGAATCTTGAATACAGAATGTGGTAATTTAATCAGTACGGGGCTATCTTGGGAAAGCATTTCGAAGCATTTAACTGGTGAAGAATGTGGAGCCAGCCTTTTATCAGGGGTCGATTAAAAGGGAACATACAAGATCAGACCCTTCAAACAACTTCATGGGATAGCAATTCAAACTGCTAGGTATGGTGATCCATGAAGCGCTGAACAGCTTAGCCTTTACAAGTACGTGTTCCCATAATAGGCACTTAAAACACTGACAGGATGTATCTAACTGGAGTTAGTAGCTAGACAATGCTAGATAAGGCCAGAAAGGGTTCATGCACACTGAAACACTTTTAGAAGTCACCCCATGGTTATGTAGCTGATTCTGTGTGTGTGGAAACCAAAATCTTTCTTTTAAGAAATTAGACTTTTGAAATTGGTTTGTACTATTTCCTTCTAATGCAGTTGTAGCATTAGATTTGCTGGCTTTAAATATATAAAGTGTGGTTATGTTGCTAAATGTATTCTAAGTTATTGCTAATTGTTAATTGTTTATTTATTAAGTTTCATGGCACCCTGAGATCTTGGGGTGGGTAGGATAGAAATATAATAAGTGAGGAGATTATGAATACATTTGACTCTTTATGTACTCTACATACCTTTGGTCTGTCGCCAAGAAAACCACTACAGTTGGGAGCACCACATTTACACACAGTTTTTTCATTGCCCAGACAGTCAAGATTGTAATTGAAAGTCAATTCTGTCCCTGGGTAGATGAAAACAAAGGAGACATATTATTGTAGCTACCATAAAATCCACAAACACTGTACATTTCCATGAAATACCCCCCTTTGGCTACCACAGTGGTCAACACCTGCCAAAGTTTTCTCCAGGCAACTGTAGAAGAGTGCTATCTCTGAGCCTGTTGAGACCTTGAGGTATCACGGAGATTTAAACTGCCCTGCTATGAGGTGGTGGGCTGACACTGGTGGGTGTTCCTGAAGGGGGCAACCCCAAAGGAGGGTGTCCCTGAGGGTGAGTGTGCTTCACTTTCGCTCTCTCTTCCTTGGGTTAACATGCTGCTTGTTTACGGATCACATAGGTTGCGTGAGTAGAGTTTCCCTGTGTGAGAGAAGGGATCTCTTGGGAATAGTTACAGTTACATCTTGTTGGTTACCCACCTTGAGTGAGAGTCAGAGGTTGTGGGCTTCATGTGTTAGAGCTACTTCATCTGCCCAAGGTGGAAAGTAGGGGTTTCCCCTGGGTGAGAGCCATGGGGAGAAGTGTGGCCACACTCCAGGGGGAAAACAGAATGAGCAGGTAACTAAGGGAAGGAGACTGAATGGAAATAAGCACTTACTTATTCTCTCTATTGCTTGGTTGGAGGTAGGCCTGATGTCCGAATGTGACCAGCAGCTGGTTACCACAAGCTAGAACTGTGATTGTGCTGTTCTGCTATGGGTGATTGCTGGATGAGTGGAGTGAATGGTTGAGAGTAGGTCTGAATGGGAGTGAGTGTGCTTGGGTGCAAGGCAGGTGAGCATCCAAGATGTACACAAAAAGGGAGAAAAGTCTCAGGATGCTAAAATGCAGGTTGCTTACCTGTAACTGTAGTTCTTCGAGTGGTCATCTATGCATTCACACATATGGGCTCTGCGCCTGCGCGGAGACCTGAACCGGAACCTCTACTAGCTAGGTAAAACGTTTTAGGCGGGAACCCCTCCCCCACGCTACTGCGCATGTCCTGGGGGTTCCCGCCCTTACCTCAGTTTACAGGAGTCCGACATTGTGCTCCCATAAACATGAAATGTAGGAACTAATAAAAATGTACACATAACTACCGTGCACCACCAAGCGGGGATGGTGGGTGGGTTGTGTGAATGCATAGATGACCACTCGAAGAACTACAGTTACAGGTAAGCAAACTGCATTTCTTCTTCGTGGTCTCTATGCATCACACATATGGGCGAGTAGCAAGCTGACATACCTGGAGGTGGGTTGGTGTGTCATCTGAGGACCTCGGAAAGAACTGTCCTCTCAAAGGAACAATCTTGTCTTGCACGAGTGCCCAAGCTGTAGTGCTTAATAAACGTGGATGGAGTGGACCACGTTGCTGCCCTGCACACCTCTCTTAGAAGTACTCCTCTACTGAAAGCTACAGAGGTTGCCATAGCTCTGGTAGAATGAGCTGTCACTGGTTGTTGCAATTTCACTTTAGAAAGTGAATATGCCAGTTCAAGTGTCTGCACAATCCATCGTGACAATCTTTGACATGATCCAGGGAGTCCCTTGCGCGGCTCCCCATAACAAACAAATAGCTGTTTAGTCTTTCTGAAAGTCTCAGTTCTGGCCTTGTAAAAGGCAAGAGCTCTTCTCACATCCAGCATATGTAAAGATGTATCCACTACTGATGTGGGATTAGAGAAAAAGGCAGGGAGGAGGATGTCTTGAGAAGTGTGAAAGGTAGACACCACCTTAGGCAGGAATGTCAAATCAGTGCGAAGCACAACTTTATCCTTATGGAAAATAGTATACGGAAGGTCTATTCTGAGAGCCCTAAGCTCACTTGCACGCCTTGCTGAGGTGATAGCTACCAAAAATGTAGTTTTTAGCGATAAGAGTCGAAGATCTGCTGTGGCCATAGGCTCAAAAGGCTTCCGTGTAAGAGCCTGGAGCACCACTGACAAGCTCCACGATGGGACAAAATCCTTGACTGGTGGTATAGTATTTTTAAGGCCTCTCAGGAATCTTTTCGATGTAGGGTGAGAAAAGGGAGAGAATCCACCAACACCCTTATGTGAGGCTGCAATTGCTGCTAAGTGAACTCTAATGGACGATAGTTTGAGTCCTTGTTGAAACAAGGACAGAAGGTACTCCAATGTCGTTGAAATTGGACACGAGTCAGGTATTTGGTTAATTTTCCGAGAAAAACCTGCATTTTTTTCCCATTTTGTGGCATAAGATTTTCTTGTTGACGGTTTTCTTGATGCCAGAAGCATGTGATCTACTGTTAAATTTGCAGTACAGGGGGAAGTGCAGGTGTTACTCTCCATGCCGTCATTTTAAGTGTCGACAGGTCTGCATGTCGAACCTTGCCTCGGCGTCAAGATAGCAACGTCGGTACCAATGGAAGTTTTATGTAGTTCCCTGTTGATAACCGAAGGGCATGAGGGAACCAAGCCTGTCGAGGCCACCAAGGGGCTATCAAGATGCAGTCCGATCTGTCCATTTGCATTTTGGCTAGAACCCTCGTCAGGAGTGGGAAGGGGGGAAAGATGTAAAGCAACTCCCCTGTCCAAGTTCTTGTGAACGCGTCTCCTAATGAGTTTCTTCCTTTTCCTGCTTTCGATTCGGGTTTTCGTTTCTTGGCTGAGGTTCGCCGATCTCAGCCAGGCATGCCTTCGAAGTGCAATCGACCCCATCATTGACTTCGAGTGGCAGTCCATTTGGTGTCTGGCTGTAGCTAACTGCTGCTTTGCTATGGCAGAGGCTTCCGATTGGAACACCCTTGCGAGCTCCCTCTTGTCCTCTGGGAGGTAGTCGCAAAGGGAGCCAATCTTCTCCCACAGGAAAATCTGGTATCTGGCCATAGTCGCTTCGTAGGCAGCTGCTCGCAATCCTAATGAAGAGGAAGAATATATTTTCCTGCCAAGGTAGTCTAGTTTCCTTCCCTCCCTGTCGACTGGGGCAGAGTGGATTTTATGAGCCTTGCCCTGAGCAGATTCCACAATTGTAGAATTAGGCTTAGGATGTTGAAACAGGAATTCAGCATCCTTCTCCTGCACCTTGTACATTGACTCCAGCCTCTTTTGATGCTGGTTGGGTCGTACAGGGTGATTTCCAAGAAATCTGTGCTGTGCGCTTTAAAGTGGGGGGGAAGGGGATGGCTACCGTGGCATTCACTTCTGTCTGCAGGACGTCGTAAATAGGAGCATCGAGGGTTTCCTCAGGTTGTTGGACGTCTAATCCCAGAGATTGTGCCATCCTGAGAATATGGTCGGAAAATCTACCCATATCCTCAGATGGAGACGCTGGGTCAGTAGTGATGACCACGTCATCGGGTGATGGCATCGACGGGGTAACTGAGATCACGGAGTCTGAGTCCGATCGATATTCGACATCTGAGTCAGATCTGGTCGATTGTTGTAGTGGTTGCAAGGCCTGATCATGCTGTACTGCTGATGACGATGCGGCCACTATTGGTACCAAGACAATATTGTCTTCGCGATGATGACTTGACGCCCCGGCGATGGTTGGGCGGACAGAACTCTTGGTACTTGTATGACTCTGGAAGGAGGAGGAGGATATGCAAAATTTTTGTCTCTGGAGTGTTGGTGTCTACGTTCGTCGACGTAGTATCCTCGAGGGCGATAATACTCCCAATCATACAGGTCTTGGTGTGTCTGATATGCTGAATACTGGGATAATCGTTCATAATCAGACCTAGGTGAGACGGATCTTTCTCTATGGCCCGTCGGTACCGTAGACTGTGGCCTTTGTCGACTTGCTTCGTCCTGGTTGTCTTGGACTATAGCCGTACACTGGATGGAAGGCGCCAATGCCGAATCTCGAATCTCCCCTTCCAACATGGAACTACGGGCTGTCGGTAGGGGTGTCGGTATCGATGGTTAGTTCGGTACTGTGGGATTCATAGCCGTCGGTACCGAGGTCGACGGCGAATGACTGGTCCTTGGCGATCTTGGCGGTAAGGCGGCGCCACGTGAGGCGGAGTGTTTTTCAGGCTCCGCTCTCTTCTTCTTCTTTTTCTTTTGTTGTTCTCCCGATTTAGGGGTCCGGGCCTTTTCGGCAATTTTCTTAGCCGCGGACATCGCTAGGGATCAGCCTGGCGTTAGGGGTATCATTGCCCTATTTTCTGCCATTGTCTCCTCCGATATTACAAAGGATCGAACCTCGGGGCTCAGATCCTTGTGAATTGTCTTTGAGGAGGTTTTTTTCCATATGCTTCTGTGGTATGGGGTCTGCCTTTGAGGAGGTTTTTTCCATGCGCTTCTGCGGTATGGGGTCTGTTGTCCTAAGGGCCTTTTCCCATAGAATGGCACGTAGTCTGTCCACTCTGTTTTTTCTTGTCTGCTTGGTAAATGCCATGCAGTGATGGCACAACTCCACTTTATGACCCTCGCCAAGACAGATCACGCAAAGGGAGTGACCGTCTGTTGGTGGGAGTTTAGAGCCGCACCTCACACATTTCCTGAAAGGCGCCTTCACGGCCATGTGCTTGAGGTGCTTGCGACCGAACGATCACTCTCAGAAAGATAGAATAACAATTTTTTTTTAAAAAAAATTAAAAGGTAGAAGAAGAAAAAGGAAGAGAAAAGAAGAACTATATAGAAAACTTGAAATACAGAATTGAAGAAGCTCACTAGGAGGATACGATTTCTAGGTCTTAGCACAATGGCGGATGACGAAGAACTGAGGTAAGGGCAGGAACCCCCAGGACATGCGCAGTAGCGTGGGGGAGGGGTTCCCACCTAAAACGTTTTACCTAGCTAGTAGAAGTTCCGGTTCAGGTCTCCGCGCAGGCGCAGAGCCCATATGTGTGATGCATAGAGACCACGAAGAAGAAGGAAAAGCTTCACTTGTATCCCACTTTAGGGATACATCTTCTAACAGATTTTTAAGTTTTGGACACTGGAAAAACTTAACTACAAGGATAAGAAGCAGCTGCTGAAAACAGAAATGGAGTGGGGTTTGAAATTAAAGACACTGTCTCCACAGGGGCTAAATGAGGAGCTGGAATTTTCACCACTCCTATCATTACCCTGTAGTTTTGAGACATTCCCTGGTGCTTGTAGCTGTCCAGATATGAGAAGACCTTGATGAAATTGCCCTGTTATGATAACACCTGTAAGAACCTCAAAGAAAAAACTTCTCGAAAATACATTGCCTTCAGTACATCCCATCTAGTCACCATCACAAGACAATTTGTTGTTAATAATTTTTGCAGACTTTATAACAAGTATGTAATAATTTAATTGCTCTGTATTATTAAATATATGTATAGGCCTCATCTTCAATGTGCCCTAAACATTTTTACATGTTTTACTGAAATTATATATTATTGTTCATATGTATGCATAGGCTGTGCTTGCAGTGTGCTCTTATAATTGTAAGAGGTTTTAAGTTATATATTGTTTCATTCCTGTTTTTTATATGTACATTTACAGCTCCCTGGAGAAGGCCTAAAAAAACAAGAGTCCGAAACGCCTTAGGCTCATGTGTAATAAAATTTTCCTATAGCATCCCAAGACTCTTCTCCCTTTAAGGATGTGCTTTGGAAACCCTGATGCAGGGACACAGGGAGAGGGTGCTGCTATTCCAGTGATTTGGGGCAGGAGGGGGCGGCTGGGACATCAATGGAAATCAGGTTACAGGTGTCTATATACTGTTCCCCTTCTACCCGCCCCACCCTCCTCTAGCTCTCATGTATCTGGTAGCTCATCCACTGAGCCCTCCTTCCTTGTGGTGCTGCTATTTGATGCCAGGTCAGTCCACAATAAGACCACTCTAATTCATGATGAGAAGGCTGACCTGGCGTGCATACTGAGCTGGGTGGGGCTGATCTGACTCAGCTCTGCCCACCAGGGTACTCAGTGCAGCACCAACGTAGATTGGAGGGCCAGGGTGGGAGAGTCGCCGTGATTCATAGATCTTCTATCTCTACCACCAGGAAGCCACTCCACCTTGGAGCAGGCCTTGAGCAGTTGCACCTGGTGTTGGGCCAGACAGACAGATTGGGGATGCTGCTGGTGTACCGCCCACCCTGCTGGCCAGCATCCTCCCTGACCAAGGTGGTCTCGAGTGTGGTGCGACTTCCACTTCCACACTGAGACAGTCTCTGGAGCTCCAGCTTAGGACTTCTTGGCCTCCATGACAACCATAGTACGACAATGGAACCAGTGACCTAGGGAGGTTGTGGGCTCTCCCACACTAGAGGCCTTTAAGAGGCAGCTGGACAAGCACCTAGGGCTCTCTGTTTGTCATGGGCCCAACACATGAAGCAGGGCATACCCTAGATTTGGTTTTTGCTCCAAGTTGTAAGATGGGTAGTCTGAAGATGGGGGGTGGGGGGGAGAGTAAGTTACCCCATTGTCATGGTTACACCATTTCCTGGTGAGATTTGAACTCACAGTGTTACTCCTGTCCTGCAAGGGTGGGGGACCCATTCGGTTGATCTGCCTGAGGAGACTGATGGAATCCAATGGATTCCTGAATGCTCTTGGGGATTTTCCAGTGGAGAGAGCTGGTGATCCAGCCGAGGCCCTAGCCTCACTGTAGAACTGTGAGATGTGGAGAGCCACCGACCTGATTGCACCTGAGTGCCCTCTCCAGCCCTGTAGAGCCTGCTCTGCTCCTTGGTACACTAGGGAGCTGCGGTCAATGAAACACGCTGGACATTGGCTAGAGCGCAAATAGCGTAAGACTCAAAGTGAAGATGACCAAGCACGTTCTAGAGTGCATAATCATGCCTACTGCGTGGCAGTGTGGGCAGCAAAGAAGGCTTACTTTGTTGCCTCCATCGCGTCCTCGAGTAGCCATCCAGCGGAGCTCTTCTGGGTGGTCTGGTGGCTGTTAACACCTACCCCAGCAAATGAGACCTTGGCCCCATCGAGGACCAATTGTTGTTAGTGGAGCTCCAGGTGAGGTGGCTGATACCATCATCTGCCTGATTTTGTGGGATCAGTTCCAGTTACTGTGGCCTGGTGATGTGGACAAGGTGCTTACAGCAATGCGACCAACCACTTGCCCTCTTGATCTCTGCCCCTCCTGGTTTATAAAAGCAAGCCGAGGGGTCTGACTGGGTGGGTCCAGGGGGTGATAAATGCTTCCCATTGGGAAGGGGGGATTCCTGCTGTTCTTAAGGAGGCAGTAGTGTGACCACCCTGGACCCAATGGTACTAGACAACTACCGCCCAGTCGCAAACACCCCCCCTTTTAGGGAAGGTACTTGAGAGGGTTGTGGCACACTTAAAGGATACTGATTATCCGGACCCATTTCAGTCTGGGTTTCCATCTGGTTACAGCACTGAATCAGCCTTGGTCGCCCTTTATCGAGAGAGGGACAGGGGGAATGCAACTCTGTTAATCCTGCTTGTTCTCTCATCGGCTTTTGATACCATCGGTCATGGTATCCTCCTGGATCGACTCCGTGGGATGGGCAATTGAGGCACTGTGCTACAGTGGCTCTGGTCATACCTACGGGGTTGTTTTTAGAGGAACATTGGTGACTATTCTTCGCCCCCTTGGCAACTGATCTATGGGGTTCTGCAGGGTACCATCTTGTCCTCAATGTTGTTTAACATCTATATGAAGCCACTGGGAGCGGTCATTAGGGGATTTGGAGCAAAATGCCATCAATTTCTCTGCTGTGGCACCCCGGTTGTGGAATGAGCTCCCCAGAGAGGTCCGCCTGGCGCCTACACTGTACTCCTTTCGTCGCCAGCTGAAGACCTTTTTATTCTCTCAGTATTTTAACACTTAATTTTAACTTAAATTTAAATTTTACTGTTCTAACTCTGTATTTTAATCTTATATCAATTTTGCTGCGTGGTTTTATCCTGGTTGTGCTTTTTATACTGTATTTTGTATTTGTGTTTTTAACCTGTTGGTTGTTTTGTTATGGTTTTAATTTTTGTGAACCGCCCAGAGAGCTTCGGCTATTGGGCGGTATAAAAATGTAATAAATAAATAAATAAATATGCTGCTGACACGCAGCTTTATCTGCTTGTGACAACTGAATCAGGTGAGGCTGTTCAGGTCCTGGACCGGTGCATAGACTAAGTAATGGGCTGGATGAGGGCCAATAAACGGAATCCTGGCAAGACGGAAACCCTGTGAGTGGTTCCTGAGTCCAGGAGACAGGCTCCCTGCCTGTTCTGGAGGGGGTTGCACTCCCTCTGAAAGATCAGGTTTGTAGTTTGGTGGTACTTTTAGATCCATCTCTGTTGCTGGAGGCTCAAGTGGCTGCGATGTCTCAGAGTGCCTTTTACCAGCTTCGTCTGGTCCACCAGCTACGGCCTCTCCTGGACAAGGATAGCTTGGCCACGGTGGTACAGGCATTGGTAACCTCAAGGCTGGATTATTGCAATGCACTCTACGTAGGGGGCTGCCCTTAAAGCTGCTCCAGAAGCTGGAGCTAGTGCAGAATGCAGCAACTTAGCTGTTGTGGGGAGATGCCCCTTTCCAGCAATAGCCAACACTGCCCTTATAATCCACTCCACAGATGACTGTTTGCATGCTGCGCTTGGGTGACATGCTAGTAACTCATCTGTGGAGTAGGCTATAAGGGCAGGTTTGACTATTCCTCTCTCTGCCCCCCCCTCCACTGAATGGCAGTGCTGGTTTACTGTATTGGTGCGCCGCCATTCTGTATCGGGGTGCCACCATTCTGTGGGAAGGGGCGGAGGGTGGGGAGAAGCTCCCCTGCCGCCTCCTCCTTGCTGCAGCGACGCCCACAGCGCATGTCCCTCCGTGGCCGCCGCAGCCAGAACTGGGGGGCAGATCTCTTCCCCACTGGTTTGGGTTGCGGCAGCCGCAGAGGGGCAACTCCACGAGTGCTGCTGCAGCAACAAGGAGAGGGGGGTAGAGAAGTGCCCCTGCCTCCTTGTTGCTGCAGCGCTGCATGTCCCTCTATGGCTGCCAGTTCGGGCTGCAGCAGCTGTGCAGGAACATGGGCCACCGGCTCCTGTCCCATTTGTTTTGACGCCGAGGCTGGAGAGAGCTGTCAGCTCTCCCCAGCCTCAGCGTCAAAACAAATGGGACAGGATACCAGACGGAGGGATACCATCCCCAGACTGGGGATGATATCCCTCCGCATCGTGTACTGTCCCATTAGTTCCGATGCTGAGGCCGGAGAGAGCCTCAGCGTCAAAAATAATGGGAACACTCACGCTACCGATGAATTCATCTGCAACGTGAGCATTGCCATTTGTTTCGAGGCTGAGGATGGGGAGGGGGAGCTGATGCTGACAGCTCCCTCTGCCTCGAAACAAGTGGGAATGCTCCAGCTGTGGATGAATTCATCCGTAGTGCGAGCGTTCCCATTACTTTCAACGCTGAAGCCGGAGAGAGCTGACAGTTCTCACTGGCCTCGGCGACAAAACAACGGGACAGGATGCCCTAAACAAGTTGGGACCAGGATACCTGAGAAAGTGCCTTCTCCCCTACCAACCTGCGCGGTCACTGAGGGCCTGCTCCTGGTGGTTCCACATAGACTTATCATCTGATTGGAGTCCACCAGGGGAAGAGCCTTCAGCGTGGTGGCCCCCCTCCTATGGAAATCCCTGCCTCTGGAGGTCAGGCAGGCGCCAACTTTGTAATCCTTCTGGTGCTTCCTGAAAACTGCTTCGGAGTCTGGTCAAAGAGTAGGATACAAATCTAAAAATAGACTAAACATTTTACAAGACTTTATTTGTGGGGAACATCTACTAATTTTCAATGAAGACTGAATGAAGGCAAACCATTAACACTGGCTCCAAACTAAAGTTTGATGTGCACAAAAAGGTGGTGTTACACCGCTTCCACACTCCACACATACAGAGCTGAGGTAAATTAAGAGCTTGTGAGTAACAGGAACCAACTGCCTACAGCATAGCTGTAGAAAAGCAAGGCTGACTTATATCAGCCATTTGTAGATCATTCCTAAATCTAGCAGCCACCTTTAAGGGACATCATATTACTTTAGGTGGTCTAAAATTCTTCTCTAATGGAAGAGAAGCCATTTTTATTGAAAAATGGGAAGATGTATTCCTTCTCAGTGATACCAGAAGAAACTTGAACTACAACAATATATAATTATACCTGCAGGAATATCGCACACAGCAAACAGTCCTACGCGGGTGTCACCATGTACCGTCCATTTCAGAGTCTCACAATTTGGTTGACAGCTGTGATTCATAAACCGAGAATAGTTTCCTTTGGGTCCAGCATCAATTATGCGGTCCTGGAAGTCAGGAATGCAACAACAGAACATTATTGAAGCATAACTAATGACAAAAATTCAGACCAAATCACACATGATCTATTTAACTTGTAGCTCTTCACTCCAACACAATATACAGATAAGGTCACACACATATCTGTTGTAACTATAAAGTGCTGAATAAATGAAATCAAGTTTAGAGGAAATGGGCAACGTTTTCTTTTCTTTAAATATCGCAGTATCAGTGAAATTGGGAAATTTACTCTGCAGAATTGATCTCTAGATCCTTTTCACTCGCTAGGTAGCTCAGGGGTTGTAATGTCATCGCCTAAGAAGACCTGGCACGCTCAGTAAAGCTGCAACTCCAGCAGTGTTCTGGCCAAGGCACCCATAGATGAATTCTGTAGGGCTGTTATGTGGGCTTGTATTCCCAAACTAAGATGATTTAGTTATAAGACAGAAGCAAGGGATAAAGGAAGCACGAGCACTTTCCGCCCTTCCCCATTTCTCCACGGACAGCCTAAGTCACTCTTAGACTGGAGATGCTTTTGACCAATGGGATTTACTCTTCCTTTCTGTGACATTCTCTCCCTGACAGGACAATGGCATGCAGCAAGTGCCCTGCAACTGCAACTGCAACTAATAAAAGTGAAACTTTATCTAGGACAAATATGGGATTCACATTAAGACACTTAGAAATACTGTACCTTATCAATAGTAAGCATATAAAAGTGTGTGATGTCATTTTCATGAGCATATTTGATTCTTGCCATACATTCTTCTTCATCAATTAACTCACCAACATACTCATTCACGAACTCACCCTGAAGAACAGAGAAGTATTGCTGCTAAAATGACACAAAATCTTTCAGAGGTAAATTCTACTGACACTCCGTTAGCATGGACAAAATAATTTTTCCAGGTTGTTGTTGTTGTTATTATTATTATTATTATTTATTACATTTATATACCACCCCAAATAAATATACAAAATTTAAAACTATAAAAAGCATAAAATACAAACAAAAAGAGGCAATATCTGTTTAAAACGGAACATTGGTACTTACCGAGAAGGTTCCTTCTGGGTTGGTGTGCGGAAGGCATCCCACAATGGGTTAACTCCCCCTATCGCCCAGGAAAAGCAGGGACTCACATGACTGAGTTTTAAGCCCTCTATTGGTCTGAAGCTCCTCCTAGCCAGTTCCGTCCGTGGCTAAAGCTCAGAAATTGAGAAAGGAAGCATCTCTTTGTATCATAGGTAAGGAAGAACCACAGAGGAACAGATAACTTATTAGTAAGTACTTAGAAATCAATCTGAGAGTACAAACTTTGAGGATCCTTAGGAAAAGGTCTGGCCGGCTAAATGCAGAGACAAGTGGCCTGATAGACTCGGTGGTGTTTCAGGGTGTGGTTGGGATGCCTTCCGCACACCAACCCAGAAGGAACCTTCTCGGTAAGTACCAATGTTCCGTTCTCCAGGTTGGTGTGAGGAAGGCATCCCACAATGGGATATGGAAAAGCTAAAAACCCCTTATCTGGGTGGGAAAATCTTAAGCCGAGTCTATTGTAGTCCTACAACCTGCTGGAGGACTCTCCTGCCAAAGGAGGCATCCGCTGAGGCATATGTGTCTATTTTGTAATGTCTTATGAAGGAATTAGGACTTGTCCAGGTGGCCGCCTTGCAGATTTCTGCCAGAGGGGCATTAGTACTTAAGGCGGCTGATGTGGCTGCTGCTCTAGTGGAGTGAGCTGTGACTCCTAATGGCTTGGGGAGGCATGAGGCCTCATAGGCCGAAAAAATACATGCTTTTAACCACCTAGCTAGGGTAGATCTGGTAACCTTCTTGCCCATAGCCACAGGGTGAAAGGAAACAAACAGTGAATCAGATTTTCGAAAGGACTCTGTCCTTTTTAAGTAAACTTTAATGGCTCTGCGGACATCCAGCTTGTGCCAGGCCTTCTCCTGTGGATGAGAAGGGTTAGGACAGAAAGATGGCAGAATAAGCTCCTGTGACCTATGGAATAGCGTGTTGACCTTAGGGATAAAGGTCGGGTCTGTTCGAAGGACGACAGAATCCTTATGGAAGGTGATGAGGCCTTTTCTGATTGAAATGGCAGATAACTCTGAGATTCTGCGAGCAGATGTTATGGCCACAAGGAAAAGTACTTTTTGTGACAAAATGCGTAGTGGGATAGAGGCAATTGGTTCGAAGGGAGGTTTAGTCAATGCAGAAAGTACAACATGTAGGCTCCAGGAAGGAAACCTATGGACAATGGGAGGACTCTTGAGTGCGGCTCCACGGAGGAATCTTTTGATGTGAGGGTGTGAACTTAGTGGCTGCCTACCAGGCCTGGAAAGGACTGATGACAGGGCTGACGTTTGCCTGCGCAGGGTACCCGGTTTTAAACCCATCTGAAGGCCTTGTTGGAGAAAGGCTAGGAGTTCCTTGACACCTGTTGCCTGTGGAATAAGCTTCTCCCTTTCACTCCACCTGCAGAAGGACTTCCAGGTTGTTTCGTAAATTCTGGTGGTGGAGTCCTTGCGGGATGCCAGCAGGGTGGATATGACATCCTCAGAATAACCCAGAGTTAAGTAGATGGACCTCTCAGCAGCCAGGCGGCTAGTTTGAGCCAATTTGGGTCTGGGTGCAGTACTGGTCCCTGAGACAAGAGATCTGAGATCTGGGGCAGGAACCATGGACCTTGCACTGCTAGGGCTAGAATCTCGGAGAACCAGGGGCGTCGGGGCCAGAAGGGGGCTACTAGGACTACAGTGGCTTGTTCCTTTCTGATTTTTTGTAGAACTCTGGCTAAGAGGGGGATTGGAGGGAATGCATAGAGCCTCTCTTTCGGCCAGTTGATATATAGTGCATCTATCCCTTCGGCTCCGTAAGACTGGAATCTGGAGAGAAATCTTGGCAGCTTGTGGTTTTGCCTGGATGCAAACAGGTCCAGTGTTAGTGGGCCGAAATGGTGTATGATTCTCTGGAAGACTGCTGGATGTAGGCTCCATTCCCCTGGGTCTATTTGTTGCCGACTCAGATAGTCTGCTGTATGGTTCAGGGTCCCTTTGATGTGTTGGGCTGATATGGAGGCTAAGTTCTGTTCGGCCCATAATAGCATGCTCTGGGCCTCCAGGTGTAAGGAGAGGGATTTGGAACCCCCTTGACGTGTTATGTGGGCTCGTGTTGTTGTGTTGTCCGGTCTGACTAGGACATGAGAATGTTGCAGATGGCGTGAGAATGCTTTTAGACTCAGGTGTACTGCCCTGAGCTCCAGCCAGTTGATGCTGTGGCATTTTTCCTCTGCATTCCATTTTCCTTGGGCCAGGAGAGAGTTGCAGTGGGCTCCCCACCCTTCGAGGCTGGCATCTGTTGTCAGTAAGATCCTCTGAGGCTCCTGGAAGGGGCTGCCCACCTGCAGATTTTGGAGGTCTTGCCACCACATGAGGGAGTCTCTGACGTGCAGAGGGAGAAGTATTGGGAGGCGATCCCTCCTTGCTATTTGAGCTTGGAAGGGCAATAGGAACCACTGAAGGAGGCGAGAATGCAGCCTGGCCCATGGGAGAATGCCGAGGCATGAGATCATTAAACCCAGAAGATGCGCAGCATCCATTAAGTTGGTTATTCTTTGCCGATGAATTGCCCTTGAGCGGTCCTGAAGCTTGACTATTCTCTCTGGGGAGAGGAATATTAAGCCCTTGGAGGTGTCGATGAGTGCTCCTAGATGAGGGAGGACCTGGGTGGGTGTGAGATGGCTCTTTTTTCTGTTTATGACAAAGCTGTGTCTTTCTAGGCACTCGACAGTTGTCTGTAGATCCTGCGAGGCTTTCTGACTGGAAACAGAACGGATAAGAAGGTCGTCCAAATATGGATAAATATGCACGCCCTTTAGCCGGAGATGAGCTATTACTGTCACCCTGATCTTGGTGAAGATGCGGGGTGCCGAGGATAGGCCAAATGGAAGTGCTTTGTACTGGTAATGATAGTTCTGGTACGTGAAGCATAGGAATTTTCTGTGAGGTAGTGAGATGGGAATATGCAGATATGCCTCTGTGAGGTCTATGGAAGTCAAATATTCTGCTTTGTGAAGGGCTTCTTTGATGGTTTGCAATGTCTCCATACGGAATTTTCGATATTTGACAAACCTGTTCAGATGCTTGAGGTCCAGAATTGGTCTCCAGCCTTTGCCCTTTTTGGCTACTAGAAATAAGATGGAATAAATACCTTCATATTTTTCTATGGATGGTACTGGTTCTATCGCTCCTATTTGAAGTAGACGCTGTATGGCGGTAGATAGGATGTGATTCTTGGTGGCGGATTGTGATGTGGGGGATGGGGTGAACCGAGGGGGAGGTTGTTTCCAAAACTCTATGAGATAACCATGGGAGATGGTGTCCAGGACCCAGTGATCGTCTGTGGATTGTTCCCATGCTGGGAGGAAATGTTGAAGTCTCCCCCCGATGAAGGGTTCCCTGGCGTCAGAACTGCTGTCGTCCAGACCTTGAGGCCTGGAAAGTAGAAGGGGGTTTGGCAGAAGCGCTAGAGGAGTTGGCGCTTCTGGACTGAAAGCGGGATCTGGACCATGCTGGTTTAGGAAACCTGTAGCTTTTGGATCGAAAGGAAGATTGGTTAGTGGTCCGGAATGGGCGAAAGGATGTATAAGACCGGATGAGTTTTTTATCTTCTCGCCGGAAGGATGAAGGCATAACTTTTTTCTTATCCTTAGTCTCTATGAGGACATCTTTTAAGGCCTCTTCTCCAAAAAGGTGTGTACCTGTGAAAGGTACAGTCGCAAGATTTCCCCTTGAGGGAAGATCAACATTCCAGTGCTTAAGCCAAATGGAACGTCTGGCCACATTAGCAGCTGCTATGGAGCGGGCTGAAAACTGAAGCGCATCTTGTGTAGCATCAGCCAGGAAGGCAAAAGATTTAGAGAGTTTGAGCAGTCCTCTGTATAAAGTAGGCTGATCTAATTCCTTATTGTTTATTATGTCTTCCACCCATAAGATGGAAGCTCTAGCGAAAAAAGATGATACTGCTGAGGCCCTTAAAGCTAATGCTGAAGCTTCATGCGCCTTTTTTAAAGCTGTATCTGATCTTCTTTCCCCGTGGTCTTTTAGGGGAAAGTCACCGTCTTTTGGCAATACAGCACCTGAGAGCAAGGCCGCCACAGGGGCATCTACTAATGGAATTTTTAATTCTTCCATCACATTGTGAGGAAGAGTATAAAACCTCTGCGCTGTACTGACTCCCTTTTTCCCCTGGAGGGGAGATTTCCACTCCTCCTTCATTAATTTATTAAAGGAACTGGGAAAAGGTACCTCTCTGGTGGTTGGCTTGGGTTCTGGAAACATCGCTGCCCCTCTAGATAAAGATTGCTGTTTGTCGGGTTGTACTGGCTCACTAGCTAGAGAGACAATTGCTTTGGACAATAAAGGTAAAAAATCCTCTTTGTTAAAGAATCGATCAGCCGAGATATGGTCTGTAATTTCTATGTCTGACCATCCACCCTCCTCTCCTTCTGAAAAGAACTCCTGCAGTGACATTATGGAGGAATCACTGTCATGGTGGGGCTCAGCCAAGGGGGTCTTGGATTTGTTAGAGCGACCTTTGGCTATGGAGTGTGGGTCTGGAGAGTCATCCCCAGAGCCTGCTGATGAGTGCAGACTATGGGAAGAATTGGGCTGTTTTGACCTGAAAGCCTTATTTTTGTTTTTTGTTTTATCATTGTTTTTATTTTTGTTTTCTAATTGTGGAGGAGGAGAGGAGGAAGACTCAGAAGTGTGCAAGCCTCTGGTGCGTTTTGCAGAATGGCTTGATCTCAAGGTTTGCTTGTCTAACAAATGGTCAGACAGATTATCCAGTACTGCCTTAGTGATCTGTGCTAAAACAGATTTATCTATTTGAGCCATGCTTAGGATAGGCGTTGGGGCTATCTCATTATTCTGTGGCTGAGCAATGGAGGAGGTGGAAGGAGGAGGGGCTTCCCTTTGCAAGTTGGAATCGAAACTGCAACTCAAAATGGCCGCCCGCTTTGTTTGGCGGGAAACATCCACGTGGGGGAGAAAGAATGGATTTGATCTCACCCTTGATGCTGTTGGAGCATCCAGCTGCTCCGTTGCTTCCTCCTCTTGTTCTGAGTGGAGAGGGTGGCGTGCTGAGCCCCCGACTCCCTCAGTCTCGGCTGCATCTTTTGAGGCCGGGATCGCACCGTTCCTGGTGTGTAAGAGACTCAGCGAGGGGCCTTGGCCTCCGGGCTGGTGATCTCTTTGATCCTCCGTGGCTGGGAGACTCAGTAGGCAGCCTAAGCCGGCAAACTGGTTATCTCCTTGACCTTTCTGGCAGGTCATCCTTTTGTCTGCTGATGGCTTCCTAACGACTCTCACATGAGTCGTTGTTTTCTTTTTCTTTTGAGGCTTCGAAATGGTTTTCTTTGCCGGAGGGGTCATAGAGAATGATAGGCAAGCGGCAGAGAAAAGGAAGCAGAAAAGCGTTTTTTGTTTGTTTGTTTGTTTTTGGTAAGAGAAAGAAAGTCAAAGAGGTAAGAAGTTTAAAAAGTGTTAGAAATAGAGATAAGTATAGGCTTGAGATAGGAGGAGATGAGAAGTAGCTCTGTCCTGGGCGAAAAGCAGGGACGAACTGGCTAGGAGGAGCTTCAGACCAATAGAGGGCTTAAAACTCAGTCATGTGAGTCCCTGCTTTTCCTGGGCGATAGGGGGAGTTAACCCATTGTGGGATGCCTTCCTCACACCAACCTGGAGAACAACTGTTCTGGGGTCAGTTAAAAACTCAGTATATGCTATTAAATGCTGTTAAACGCCTAGGAGAAGAGACCTGGTGCTGAAAAGATAACAATGTTGGCGCCAGGCAGGCCTCATCAGGGAGAATGTTCCACAGTTGGGGGGCTACCACAAAGAAGGCCCTCTCTCTTGTTGCCATCTTCTGAGCTTCCCTCGGAGTAGACACCCAGAGGAGGACCTTAGTTGTTGAGCATAGCGTACAGGTAGGTTTATGTCGGGAGAGGCGTTCCGTCAGGTATTGTAGTCCCAAGCCATGTGAGGCTTTATAGGTTAAAACCAGCACCTTGAATTGGGTTCAGAAACATACAGGCAGCCAATGCAAGTGGGCCAGAGTGGGTCTTATATGCACAAACCTTCTGGTTCTAGTTATCAATCTGGCTGCTGCATTTTGCACAAGTTGCAGCTTCCGAACCATCTTCAAAGGCAGCCCCACGTAGAGCGCATTGCAGTAATCTAATTTGGAGGTTACCAGAGCATAGACAACTTTAGCTAGGTTATCCCTCTCCAGATAGGGGCGTAGCTGGGCCACCAACTGAAGCTGGTAGAAGGCACTCCGTGTCACTGAGGCCACCTGGGCCTCAAGTGACAGAGATGGTTCTAGAAGAACTCCCAAGCTACAAACCTGCTCCTTCAGGGGGAGTGCAACCCCATCCAGAACAGGTTGAATACCCACTGTCCGGTCAGAAGAACCACCCACTAACAGCATCTCAGTCTCGTCTGGATTGAGTTTCATTTTATTAGCCCTCATACAGTCCATTGTCGCAGCCAGGCACCGGTTCAGCACATCCACAGCCTCACCTGTTGAAGATGAAAAGGAGAAAAAGAGCTAGCTGTGTGTCACCAGCGTACTGATGACAACACACTCCAAAACTCCGAATGACCGCACCCAATGGTTTCATGCAAATGTTAAACAGCATGGGGGACAAAACTGACCCCCTGTGGAACCCCATACTGGAGAATCCAAGGAGCTGAGCAATGTTCCCCCAGTACCACCTTCTGGAGCCAACCAGCCAGGTAGGAGCAGAACCACTGTAATACAGTACCTCCCACTCACAGCTCAGCCAGTCATCCCAGAAGGATACCATGGTTGATGGTATCGAAAGCTGCTAAGAGATCAAGGAGAATCAACAAAGTCACACTCCCCCTGTCTTTCTCCTGACATAGGTCATCATACAGGGCGACCAAGGCTGTTTCTGTGCCAAAACCAGGCCTGAAACGCGACTGAAATGGATCCAGATAATCAGTCTCATCCAAGAGTATCTGGAGCTGGCCCGCCACCACCCGCTCAAGGACCTTGCCCAGGAATGGAACATTTGCCATCGAACTGTAGTTACTGAGATTTTCCAGGTCCAGGGAAGTTTTCTTCAGGAGTGGTCTCACTGCCGCCTCTTTCAGACGGCCTGGGACCACTCCCTCTCGCAGAGAGGAATTAATCACTTCCTTGGCCCAGCCGGCTGTTCCATCCCTGCTAGCTTTAATTAGCCAAGAGGGGCAAGGATCTAATACAGAGGTGGTTGAATGAACCTGTCCAAGCAGCTTGTCAACATCCTCAAGCTGTACCAACTGAAACTCATCCAAGAAAACTGGACAAGGCTGTGCCCTGGATACCTCACTAGATTCACCTGCTATAACACTGGAGTCTAAGTCCTGGCGGATGCAGAAGATTTTATTCTGGAAGTGCCTAGCAAATTCATTGCAGCAGACAGATGATTTGATAGTGGCAGCAAGGTATTGTTTTTTGCTGCCCTCACTGTCCCTGAATATACCTTACTATAGGCACTTAGTGTTTGGTTGCATCCACCAGGAGTTGTCTCCATCTGCCCTCAAGCCGTCTCCTAATATTTGTTATATGTGCCTATATCACCCATCTGGTCGACTTCTTCAGTACATTTAACTGAATTTAAGCCTACCCTTCTCTTCCTGTTGTTTAATCTACACAATGTTACTAATGCATAGTAACAGCTCCAGATGAGTCAAGTAAAGGGAGGAAACAAAACTCGTCTAGGGCCTACAAGCACAAACAAATCAATCTATCGAACCTTTACAAAACATATTTATGGGCTCACAACGCTGTGCAAGTCCTAGACGAAGCTAAGCAGAAACCCCAAATACTTGGGACCTCTTCCAACGAAAGAGTGAGGCATCCAAAGAAGTCTTCCATGAACGGATGCAGCTCTCTTCATGCCTACCTTTTTAATGTCCCTCTTTGCAACCAAGCCCCATCCCTTGCCATCAGTCTTGATGATCTTTGTCTCGGGGTATTGGCGTTTGGTAAAGCATTGGTTTAGGCAGCGCTCTCCAGCCGGACACACTTGTGGATGACATTCATACATTAACATCCGATTCAGACATTCAGAATCAAATCCACAGGGGTTTTCATCAGACGGTTTGCAGTTGCATTTGGGGATTTCAGAAATGTCAGCAGTGTAAATCTGAACCTTTCCAAAGGGTTTATTTACCTGAATAATAAAAGATTTGAAGAAGTCATTGGGTAGTTCCTCAAAAATGCAAACCATCTTCCAACTCAAACCCATTTAATCTCCAAAACTCACACACACCCTGCCAATATTTCACACTCCTTTGTGTTTCCCACAAACTCCTCTCCTGCTCCCCAGCTGGTTATCAAGAATGGCCATTCCCTAACCCTAAAATCTTGCAATTCAGGATGCCTCCCACATCTGGAACCATTCTAAGACCACTTTGCTTTGCGGGCATCTCATCCTCTGACCAAGTCAAATACTACTAATCTGCAGGATGTTTGTTCACTGCAACAAGGGTATCTCCTATGTGTCTGGAAGTTGTCTTTCTTCCACTGGACCATTTCAATTCAAGGCAGATCCTTAAGTTGCGGCCTGCAGGTGGCCACACTAGAAATGCTTCTGCGATGTGGCAGTTCTATGTAACAGGCTACACTGAGATAGCCTTTCACAATGTGGATAGATTTGATTGCATGGAGAGAGCGCTTCCATGCTAGCCCAGCAGATTCTCAGCAGCAGCTGGGGACCTTCCATGCAAGCAGAACTCGCCATGTTGCAGCTGTTGCCATGCAGAAATGTTTCCAGTGACTTCCATATCAGTCATCCATCCAAGAATTTATTTTCCTCTTTGACAAGAGGTAAGAAATCAATTTGTGTTACAAATGCATACTTTTATAAAGAGCGTAAAGCATAAAACTAATTAAAACTTCCCAGGCACATATATAAATGTTTACAAAGAGCCAGTGTGAAATAATGGGGAAAGTGTTGGACGTGGACTAGGAAGACCTAGGTCCAAATACCAAGCTGAACACATGAAGGTCACTGTTCGATTTGAAGCCTGTTACTATCTTTTACCTAACTTACCTCACAAGGTTGCTGCTGCAAAATTAAAAAGAGGCCACTTCTCAATCTTTGGAAGAATGGCAGGATACAAATATAATGTAATAATAACAACAATATTTTAAAAATCCATTTACCCTAGGCACATCTATCACACTTCAAAAATTTCGAATTTTCTTCAAAAAAATTAATAGGATAGAAAATACTCTTTGATAGAATCATATAATTCCCTCTGCTCCTCCTCTGTCCAGGTCTGTTTTTTAATTACAAATAGATTTATATATTATTCACTAATACTGTCGTATTAGAACCATAGAGAGCGAATAACATATTCCATAAGAGTCCTTTCACAATTGCAGTCTGTCCTCCCAGAGTAATTTTAATCACCTTCTTATGGTTTCTATCAATATAAATGATGTGTTTTATGTTCCAGCTACAGATTTCCAAAAACCTATCCTTACTGATAAGTATTTTGAGGAAGTTGTACTGTCATAAACACATATTTTGTTCTCATTAACATGAACAAAGAACAAATACTTCAATTTATTTTAGAGATTACCTACATTCAATATTATAACCATACAGCTATTTTATTTCCAACACAATTCCCCTGCCCCTATAAATCTGCATTCTCTCATCACTGTTATTCTTCAGCTTCTCAACTATAATAAAATTCTTTCTGTGCCTCATCCCCATTAACGTTCTCACATATGTTACTTAACAAAGGAATGTGGATAAATTGCCTGTAAAGATCTTAACCTAAGTTTACTAAACTAGAAGGAGGAGATAATTAAGGTTCTTTCCCTATAAGAGGAATATTCCTTTACTTAAGACACAACCCTATGCATATTTAGATAGAAACAAAATCCTACAACTCCCAGCATGCTGGCTGGGAGTATGCTGGGATTATTTCTGTCTAAATATGCATAGGATTGCATGCTTAATGCCTTTTATTTCTTCCAGTTTATGAATTACGTAAGGTTCTTCAGAGTATGATATTTAGGCCACCAGTGACCAATGGGGGCTTGAAAATTGTTCCCCCACCAGTGCCAATGGGCATCAATTGGATCCCAATCTAGAGATCCTTGTACTCAGGATTGGGCTGTATACAAGGACCTCACCCTGCACCACTGATTGGGATGGGGGAAGGGCCAAAAGCAGTACATGACCTCAACCACCTTACCTTGATATGTTTGTAAGGGGGTGGTTTGCGTTCATTTTCTTGAGTTTCTTTGGCTTCCCGCTGAAACTTTATTTCTCGAAAACGTGCTTCAGCATCTTGTAAAGCTTTAAAAAGAAACTATTGGTATAAATTGTAGGAACAAATATTTCATCCACACAAATATAATCCATCAGGCACAAATTCTGTACCAAGACCTGTATACACACATTGTCCCCGAAGGGAACGGGATTTGTTGTTAGTGCTTGGAGATTTGTACCTTTCTTGTTTAATTCAGCAGTGCATCCTTCACATTCCATCTAGAGTTGTAATTAGTGTATTGTTCTAAGTTGTATGTCAAGCTTCAAATTAGAAGTAACTTGTTTTATGGACTTTAGGAAGTGGATATAAGCAATGCTCCTTAAGCACTTTGAAATGTAACTTTTCTTACGCAGCGTATAAAATAATGAGGATGGGTTTGGGTTCCCACAAATGCAGCAAAAGACAGCTAAACAGATGTAAGCTTTTTTTTCTCTTTTGCTTCCTCTATCAGACTGTTCATCCTTTCGGCCTGTTACAGTGGATGGCTGCCTTAAAGCACTGGGCCGGGTGCCTCTTACAGACAGGAACTGGCAAGGTGTAAGAGAGAATTGGTGGAGGTATAAGTGCCCTATTGGATTCTGCCCCTTTTAACCAGTCTAGTCTTATATTGGGTGCAATGAAAATTAGAATCATCAACATTGTGCAACCTCATTTTGTAAATTAGCATTGTAAATTTAATAGTATTTTAATTTTCCCATTTCAGCTGAAACTGATCCAGTTCAGGAGTGCAAAATCAACTGTTCTCTGGCTTGAACCAGAACTAAACTGGAACAGGGAAACAAGTAAAGATTGCAGTACGAACCTTTAGGTAAAATGCAAATTAAAGAATACAGGAATATGTGAGAACTTCTTAAAAGCAATGGAAGCATACATAAAATATTCACGTTCAAGGTCACTGAAGCCATCTCAGTGAACTTGGAACCCTATAATTCTAAGCTGAAGCATTTTAAACACAATATGTTCACATAGTATTACTGTGTTTTAAGCTTAATGATTAAATATTTGTACCATTTTTAAAGACTTTTCCAATTCCTTTAATTCCTTGATATCGACTTCCTCGGTCTCCTTCCATATAGGGAAAAACACGAGCCTGATGTGTCCAATAATAATCTTTAGAGCCAAAGAAAAACACAGGAAACTCTCCAATCTCATGCTTCATTTTCTGGATATTTGGGGGAACATTTTTTGGATGGCAGACTTCTGCAGGCCACCACCTACCACAGAAATACCCCAAAAGAAGAAAGAAGAATTTGAGAATCCTGTTCTCTCACAGATAAATTAATAACAGTTGCTTAACTCAGTTCCACCATACATCTCTCTCTCTCTCTCTCTCTCTCTCTGTATATACCTATATCTATTTGTGTGTGTGTATACTACATCCATATGAATCAATTCCCCAAGCCCTGAGTCCACAAGGGCAAGTTAAGAAACAAAAGTGAATAATAATATCCTCTTCAAATATTTATTTTATTTTTAGAAGTCCAAACCTGTAATTTCCCAGTTTCACCCAAATAATATCCTGAAAATGGATTTTCTTTCCCGCTTTACAGTCGTTGCAATACCAACTTCCGTCTGGCATTTCAATGTTTAAACAATCTGGGTGAAATGCTGCAGGACAAGACTCACAACATAAAAGGCTTCCACCTGCAAAGAAAGAAGCAAAATAGTCCACATCTCAGTAGAAGGGAAAATGAGCATTTTATTTAAAACATTAAAAATGCTAAACACTGAACCCTAAATCCATGGGTGCAGCAGCAGGTTGTGGGCAAGGAATTTGGTAAATGTACTTGCTGAGCTGTCAACAGCCGCCTGTTGGAAAAGGAAAGGGAACCCAGCATTGGGCAAAAGGCGGGATACAAATAAATATAATAATAATAATAATAATAATAATAATAATAACAACAACAACAACCCTGGTCCTTAGATCAGTTTGCAGCAGTGGGCGATGTGCAATGTGTGCATCTCTTCAAATAGATTCACGCTACCTTAAGAGTCCTTTTACATGGGGCTTACATTGTACAATCAAGATAGGCTGCTCACAGAAGTCTGTGGGTCCTTGACACATCAACCTCCAGGACCCCTCCCACGGTTTACGACCTTTATCCTGCTCTCAAAAAGATCAGAGATAACATAATAAGGGGTGTTATTCTGATCAATTGGCTGTTTGAAATGCCAGCATTGTGCAATAATTCAGCCACTAGATTGCTCTGTGTAATGGAAAAAAATAGAAAAATCCAATTCAACTCAGATCACGTGTCCGCCGTGTAAAGAAGCCCATTGTAATCCTGGAAAGAAACCAGAAGCAGAAATCCCTGGTAAGGTTGCAAGATTTCAGCCTCATGTGATGAACCACATAGTAATTAAGAAATGTAGTGTTCTTTTGCCCATGTGGACCTGCCTCCATATACAGCTGCTTGTAGGCTGAAATCCTGCATATACTTATGGCCTATGTTTTCACCTGGATAAGTGCTATAGGTGAGGGTAACTTTTGTAAAGGCTAAATGTGTGCACAAGGCTATTTAGAAGAACCTGAGGCAGAAATCATAGTCGATAACATTTGCTCCTCAGGGCCTCTCTTTGTTACCATTGTTGTTCACACAGATGGAAAGTAGCTGGCTGCTGAGGATAAACCTAGTAGTCTATTAAGAGGGAGCATTTCCTTTATGGTCACTGCTGAGAACATGGTGAAGCAGCAACAACAGCAGGAGAGCTGGGGAAAAGTGGACAATATCAGACTAATATGGGAATGTTATTTCCCTCTTTAAAAGGGCAATGAAAAATTATGAATCTCATGGTGCACTCCTAAAATAGCTTTGGAAGTTAATATGACATGAATAAGATGCTGGTGTAGCAGTTTTTGTATTAAGCCTACAACTATTATTTTATTTGTCATGATTAAAATTCTTACAGAAGAAAGAAAAAGATAGGTTTCACAGACTTCTGGGTGTTTACCACCAATTAAGATACCTTCTTGTTTATCTTTTTACAAGCAAGATCACATGCTTTTGGATATGAAAACTCTTCAGTTCTAAATGCACTATTCCCCACTCACCCTTGCAACACACCCACACTTTGGTATAACAAATAAAGGCTTTTCAACAGAAGAATTGTAAGACAACTTACTAAAGTAAGAGCTCTAAGACATAATAAAAACACATGAAATTGAAATGCCAATTATTTTTATAGTGAGAAATTAAAAGGCTTTATATTTACCTTTTGAGCACACAAAACACCAGCTTACATTGACATGTGCATGATGGCTCTTCCCTTTAGTGGCAGTGAAGTGATCGGTACAAACAATACTGCTGGAAGTGATCACTGCACACCCTGCGGCAACACAACCATCACCACCATGATAAGCAACAGGACAGCGAACACATCGCACCATCTTGCCTAGCACAAACAAAGGTACATGTGCATCATCTTTTAAAAATATTGATCAAAAACACTGGAATTTTTTTTTTTAAAGTATTGCTAATGGCTACAGTTCATTTGGAAAATCTTACAATCCAGGCACACTGTATTTTAGCTAATTTACAGATTTCTACTGATAGAGCCATGCTAGGTACCCTACTCCCCCACCCCCTTCCTAGCCGCACCATTAACTATACCATATATACTTGCAAAAGCTGAACAACACTCTGCCACTGTGATTTGTATGTCCCATCTTAAGTGCTAAGGATCAGGCGATAACGTTCTTTAGTTGAGACATAACCCAGTGCACAAGTATTCCTCAATAGAAACACACTGATCCAAATAGCGTGGCAAAAACTATTGGCTGCATGTTAAAGCCAAACGTTTGCATTGTATAGCACACCAATCTGACCAAAATCACATTACAATGCCAGTCTTGCAAATTTTTCAGTTAATTGAATTAATGCAAATGGCCAGGAGACGTCAAATAACAAGAAGGGAATGCATAATGGAGTAAGTTTGAAGAACTAAGCAATCCTTGCTATCAGTGGTCTTATGTAACATTAGAGAGTAAATTGAATAGATATCCATACAAAACTGGGAGGTCACTTAGCAGTCATGGGAAAGAAAACAGCTTTCAATTCAAGTCTTGTTGATCCTTCTGTCCAATAACTGATGGAAGTGATCTACAAGGTATCATCAATGATCCATCAAGGTCTCCTTAAATGTGGTTAGGATTTATGGTGCAATCCTTTCCATGTTTATACAGAAAAAAGTCCTATAACTCCCAGCTGGGATACATTTTTCTATCTAAACATGCATAGAATTGTGCCCTTGGATAGGGTGACCTCTGAAAAGGACGACAGGGCTTCTGTATCTTTAACATGGCTTCAAAATTTCTGGAAATTTCACATTTCTAATTGTAATGTTCTATTTATATTTATGGGAGATCCTGTAAATCACAGTATGCTGTCATGTGTGCTATATAAATAAATAAATAAATAATAATAATAATAATGACAGCCTTCCCAATTCCTAGCAAACCCTGCCAGCATGGCCAAGGGTCACAAATGCTAGGAATTATAGTCTAAAACATTTGGAGGACACATAGTTGGGGAAAGGTGCAATATGCTATAACAAAATGGATATTTATTTTTTTAAGTATTGATGGCTTATTGTCTGCTTACATAAACATCTGTTCTTGTTCCTGTCTCAGTTCCTGCCTCATTAAAGGTAGGAATTCCTTGATGCAAAGAAGAAATTTAGCTAGTTTTGGTTGTACAACCTGTACAAGACTTTCCCCACCGAATGTCTGTCAGATACGAGTATCACATATGCAAATCATAGTCAAGTATGTCCAGATGAAAGAAATAACATTCCACGTGAAAATATGGAAGTTCTGCATTATTTTCAATCTCACTTCACCCATTTCCTCCTCTGTCACCCTTTGAGTCACAGAGTCATAGAATAATAGAGCTGGAAAGGGCCTATAAGGCCATCGAGTCCAAAACCACCACCCCCGCTCAATGCAGGAATCCACCCTAAAGCATACCTGACAGATGGAATCCACCCTAAAGCATTCCCTTACAACCCACTGTCAACATATGGTTTCAACTCCCACATTTTATCTGTGATTGACATTAACTTAGCTGGCTTTCAAAGGGAGTTGGACAAATTCAAGGAGGACAGGGCTGTCAACGGCTACTAGTTAAGGTATGTTATCTCCAGATTCAGAGACAGTGTGAATGCCAATTGCTGGGGAATAACAGCAGGGGCCGGGGGGCGGGGGGGCGTTATTGCCATTATGTCCTGCTTGGGGCTTCCCAGAAGGATCTGGTTGGCCACTGTGGGAAACAGGATGCTGTACTGAATTAGCCTTTTGTTTGATCCAGCAGAGCTATTCTTATGAGAATTACAGAAAGTGAAAACTAGGACCAATGGGAGTGAGCCTGATCTTGGAAAGGTTGTGTGGGGAACAGAACTCCTGCACTTGAGGATGTCAGTCTTGAAATATCTCTTCACGTGGAAGATGGTGTTTTTGGAGATTGAAGAAATTGTGGAAATGAAGATAGAACGAACACCAAAAGTTGCATTGCTGTCACTATTTGAAGAAGACTCTAAATGTAAAAAGGAAATTAAGGAACTGATAACGAATTTGTTGATCGCAGCAAGATTGATTGTAGCTAGGAACTGGAAGATTCAAGGGGAATATTCTATTGAAGAATGGTATAAAGAAGTATGGGATATAGCTATTAATGATAAATTAACAAGTAATATTAAATGGAGAAGAGGTATAGCTAAATCAAATGATTTTGAAGGAATTTGGAAACAGTTCCTAATATTTGTGTTTTCTAAAGGAAGTGGGAAACCACCAGCAGAAGAAAGTATGAGATTCTGGAATCAGGAATGAGATCCCGAGGTGGGGGGTGCACTTGTATGTTAATTTTGATTATGTTATTAAGATAAGATATTATGTATTCAATATTCAACATTATGCAGTAAGTTGTTGTTGTTGGTTTTTTTATGTGAAATGTAAATGTGTATGTTTAAGTAATGTAGAAAAATAAATATATATATAAAAAAAAAAAAAAAGAAAAGAAATATCTCTTCACACCTTCTCCCCTCTGGAATATGCAGGTTGCTTACCTGTAACCGTAGTTCTTCGAGTGGTCATCTGTGCAGTCACACAAAATGGGCTCTGCGCCTGCACGGAGTCTCGATCGGGAAAAAACTTCTATAGCTGAGGCGTTTTTGGCGGGAACCCCTCCCCCATGCGCTGAGTGCGCATGTGCAAGCTGAGGGGTTCCCGCCCTGAAGCTCAGTTCCTGGAGACCGACATTGTGGTCTCGAAACCGAGTAAAAAATAAAGCTGTCGGTATCAATGGAGACATCAATGCCGAACCAAGTGTCCTTACAGTAGTATTAGGTGTTAGTATCGATGAAGGTGTCGATACCGAAATAAAGTTTTAGCACAAACAATGCTACTATATATCCCTAGGGTTACTTCCCCTATATATAAAAGTTATTAAGAAAAGACATAAGGTACTATACATATTACACCGAAGTGGGGATGGAAGGGTGGGTTGTGTGACTGCACAGATGACCACTCGAAGAACTACGGTTACAGGTAAGCAACCTGCATTTCTTCTTCGTGGTCTCTGTGCATCACACAAAATGGGAGATTAGCAAACTGACTTACCGGAGGTGGGTTGGTGTCCTTATGTCAATATCGATGAAAGAACAGCCCTCCCGAAAGAGCAGTCGGCTCTCGCTCTCGTGTCCAAGCGATAGTGCTTCACGAAAGTCGATGGCTTCGACCAAGTCGCAGCGCGGCAAAGTTCAGGGATGGAGATGCCCTTGCCGAAGGCTGTCGAGGTGGCCATCGCCCTTGTAGAATGGGCTTGGACGTTTGTGTCCAGAGGGAGTTTGGCAAGTTGGTATGCCAACTTGATAGTCTCAACGATCCATCGTGCAAGTCTTTGAGATGAAATAGGCATACCCTTATGTTGTCCCGAATAGGAGACAAACAAACGGGGGGACTTGCGAAAAGGTTCTGTACGCTGCTTATAAAAAGCTAAAGTCCTTCGTACGTCCAGTGTATGGAGGGTAATTTCCATCTGTGATGATGGAGAAGGAAAAAATGCAGGAAGAACAATGTCTTGATTCAGATGGAATTCTGAAACCACCTTGGGCAGAAAGGCTATGTCAGGCCTTAATATGGCTTTATCCCTATGGAAAATTAGATAATGGCCGTTTTAAAGGAGAGTAACCTGAGGTCTGTTGTGGCCAGTGGTTCGAACGGTTTTGAAGTTAATGAATTTAGTACAACTGAGATGCTCCAGGATGGTATACGTGCACGGATTGGTGGAATTAAATTATTGAGTCCTTTCAAAAAACGTTTCGATAAAGGATGTGAAAACACAGTTGAATTTTCTATATTGGACCGGATTGATGATATTGCTGATAGATATACGCATATGGAAGACGTGGATAAGCCCTTTTCTGAGAGGGACAACAGAAATGTGAGAATTTGGTCCATGGTGGAAGAGAAAGGGTTGAAATTGTTATCTTTGGCAAATTTCTCAAAGGTAGTCCACTTTTGTGTATACGACTTCTGAGTGGATGGTTTCCTAGCTGCTTCTAGGATGTCTTGCAATCGAGTGGAAGTTACATCAGATTGGAGAACTGAATGTTCCATGCTGTTAACCTCAGGGTTTGTAGATTGGGGTGTCTGATTATGCCTTGTTGTTGTGTCAGCAGTGTTGGTAACAGTGGAAGCTGTCTGTATCGACTGTTCGACAACCGTAGAAGTGCAGCAAACCACGTTTGCCTTGGCCACCAGGGAGTGATCAAGATGCAATTGGTCTTGTTGGCTATTATCTTGGCAATCACTCTGGGTATGATGGGAAAAGGAGGAAACGCGTAAAAGAGGGCATTCGTCCATTGCAGTGTGAAGGCGTCGCCCAAGGAGCTCTTGCCCAGACCTGCTCGGCTGCAAAAATTGTAAACGATTTTGTTTGTCTCTGTGGCAAAAAGGTCGATGTCTGGCGTGTTCCATGCTTGGAATATTGATTTGGCTATAGTCTTGCTGAGTTGCCACTCGTGTGCCAGATGATGGGATCGACTTAAGAAATCGGCTAGTGTGTTTTCAGTGCCGGCAATATGGATGGCAGTGAAAGTGACGTGTCTTGGGATGCACCAGTCGAAGATTTTCATTGTCAACTTTAGAAGACGTTCCGATTTGGTGCCACCCTCCTTGTTCAGATACGAAACCACTGTGGTATTGTCTGTGGTTATCTGTATAAAAAGTCCTATAATCTGGGATTCGAACGCAACGAGAGCTCTTTGAACTGCTCGTAGTTCGAGAAGATTTATGTGCTGTCTGGCTTCCTTTTTGGACCATAAGCCCTGGACAGTTAGGGAGCTTAAATGTGCGCCCCAACCATTCATTGACGCATCTGTTGTCAGTATCTTTGTTGGTTGTTCTTGACTGAACGGGATTCCCTGTGTTAGATGGTCGATTACCGTCCACCATACAAGAGTCTTTTACTCCTGTCGGAGGGTACAGTAAGAGATTTTTTGAGTCTTTTTGAGGATTGAAGTGTTTTAGAAACCAAGATTGAAGTGGTCGCATCTTTAGGCGGGCATATTGAACCACTGCCGTGGTGGAGGCCATAAGGCCTAATAACTGCTGTACTTTGAACGCCGATATGTGGGGTCGAAGTCGAAAAGTTTGAGCGAGATGGATGATGCGTGTGCATCGAGAGGCCGGTAGGAAGGCTCGGGCGGATACGGAATCGAGAATCCCCCCGATGAACTGAATGACCTGTGAGGGGTTTAATTGTATCGAATTTTGAAGTTGTTGTTTTGTTGGTGCTACAATAAGCCAATCATCAAGATAGGGAAAAACTTCCACACCCTTGAGACGAAGGTGGGCACAGACGGTAGACATACATTTTGAAAAGACCCTTGGGGTCGTGGATAAGCCGAAAGGGAGAGTTCTGTATTGATAGATGTTATGGCCAATTATAAAACGTAAATATCTTCGGTATGTGCCCTCCATCGTGATGTGGAAGTAGGCATCGCGAAGATCAATGGATGCAAACCATTGTCCTTTAAGTAATAGTGGGATAATAGAAGCCAAAGAAACCATTCTTAACTTTTTGGTTGTGATATGTAAATTTAACAAACGTAAATCCAAAATAGGGCGAATTCCTCCATCTCTTTTCGGTATGGTAAAGTACCTAGAGTAGAAACCCTTTTTAAGGTGACTCCATGGAACGGGTTCGATGGCGCCTTTGCTAAGGAGCATGTCGACCTCCTGGAGTAGAGGTACTGTAGGTGGTGTAATCTTCACATTACCGAGAAGAGGGAGGGTTTTAAATTCTATGCGGTATCCTCTTTGTATTATAGAGAGGACCCATGTGTCGGTAGTGATAGTCTCCCATTGATGGTAATAGTGGGAGAGTCTATCATTAAAGAAAGTAATGGGATTATTTACAGGTGTAGGCAGGGAATCAAAGACGCTGTTTAAAACCTGCTTCACTCCTGCGAGAGGTTGCCCTGCCTCTGTAATTTGAGAACTGCTTACGTGGCTGGAAAGCTTGTTGCTGTAGTGGTTGTTGACGAGGTTGAACTTGTTGGTATTGTTGTCTGTTGGTATAATATGAGGAACGTGGTCGAGACCAGCGTCGTTGAAATTGTTGTTGGGATTGACTGAATCCCATACGGCGAGCAGTTGTTCTCGCCTTTTGTACAGTATCAAGCGAGTTGTCGGTATCGGCATTGAAAAGCCCGATGCCGTCAAATGGTAAGTCCTCTATTCTAGAGCGTGCCTCTTGAGAAAGGCCCGCTGAGCGGAGCCAAGCGTGTTGACGGAGTGCTATGGTCCCCGTCAGAGTTTTGGCTATACAATCGACCTGGTCCTTGGAAGTGTGTATCTGCTGACGAGACAGTTGGGATGCTTTGGAGTGGAAGAGTCTCGCCAATTGCATTTTGTCTTCAGGTAGGTGCTCCATCAATTTTCCCATCTTGTCCCAGAGTAGTAATTGGTAACCAGACATTGCTGCTTGGTAATTTGTGATTTTTAGGCCTAAAGATGAGGAAATATATAACCTGCGAGCAAGGAGGTCTAAACGACGTCCCTCTTTGTCGACAGGTGAGGAATGCTGATGCCTGCTTTTGCCTTGAGCAGCCTTGACGATGATGGAATTTGGAGGCGGGTGCTCGAAGAGGAACTGAACATCTGCGTTCTGGACCTTATACATCCCTTCCAACCTTTTAGAAGTTGGTGGGGCTGTCGAGGGTGACTTCCAAGACTGTTTAATGGTTTCCAGTAAGGCTGGTAGCATTGGAATGACCACTGGTTTTAAGGTATCAGATGAAATAGAGTCGAAGACCGGATTCTGTATAGTGGAAGCGGATTGTTCGACCTGTAGACCTAGTGCTTGAGCCATTCTAATAATTTGGTCCGAAAAATGGCCCAGGTCCTCTGATGGAGAGATGCCCCCTTGTGGAGCTACCTCTATATCTGGGGACGCAATGGATGGTCGTGCCGAGGACGAAGATGACGAATCAGACTCATAGTCGTCGTGTGGTGACGATGGAGAATCGACTCTCGGAGCCGGCATATGAATGGGTGGTTGTTGTTGTTGCGACGTCTGTATACTGGGAGGTAGCGTTGCAGGCGGTTGCATTGGTTGTGTGCTGGCATCGACCAGGCTAGATTGAGGATTCGGCATGGTAGTGGCAGCTGCAGCTAGTAGTTCAGCTTGTGGATGCCCCCCATAATACGGCTGCCGGGGGTAATAGGGGTGGGGAGAATAACCCCATTGTCCCTCATAAGGTCTTTGATAATACATGTCTCTGCTGAAGTATTGGTCTCTGTAAGGATCCCGTTCCCATCTGTCACGGTGTGGTGAACGGGACTTGTCTCTTGATGGTAGTGGTCTATCATAATAGTAATGACCTCTCCCTGAGTGACCCGAGAACATGGAGTCTGGGGAGTTGTGTCTATAACGTCTGTCCTCAGGTCGCGCCTGTCCAGGCGGTATGGGGGCTGGAGATACATCTCTTATTTCCCCTTCAGACGTTGATGTTAGCCTCGGGCCGCGTGCCGACTGTGGCCTTAGTGACGGTATAGGCGACAGCAATAGCGGCGGCAGAGGCTGAGCCGGTATCGGCATCGATGCAGAAGGCTCGGCCGCCGAAGTCTGCGGCAAAGGATCATTCCTCGATGTCGCGGGAGATTGTACGGTATCGACCGTCGACATCAGTATATTAGTCATCGGAGGAGGAGAAGACGGCCGAGTAGGGTTCGGCACACTCTTTTTAAGAGATTTTTTATTTCTCTTTTTCCTGCGCTCCTCCGGATTCGAGGCAGTATGCTTTGCCTTTTTTGCTTTCTTTGCTAATCGTTTGGCAATAGAAAGCGTAATACTTCTCCCAAGCGTCACAGGTATCTCCGGCTGTTGCTGTTCCTGAGCCAATAAAGGAGATTTTGGGGAAGTTTCAACAGGTTCCATAGTGCTGGAAGTCGATGTCGAGGGTTTTTCGACTGATTGTAAGGCTTTGCTCCAAAGGAGGGTTTTTAGCCTATCTGACCTGTGTCGTCGTGTTTGCTTGGAAAAAGCTTGGCAAAAACGACAGGTCTCGACAATATGGGCTTCACCCAAACACAAAAGGCACCAGGAGTGTCCGTCTGAGGGGGGAAGTTTACTTCCACACTTGGTACACTTCCTAAATGGGGCCTTGAGGGCCATATGCCCTTACGGGCGTTTTCACTTTTCGCGAAAAATAGGAAAGAAAAAATTGTAAAATAACAAGAATAATAATAAAGTAGAAATATGAGAAGGATAGAAAGAAGAAGAGAAGAATAAAACGCCTCTTACAATTTTATTTCTACAGAGAATTTTCCCAACGAGGTCACCACAATGGCGGTCGAAAGAGAACTGAGCTTCAGGGCGGGAACCCCTCAGCTTGCACATGCGCACTCAGCGCATGGGGGAGGGGTTCCCACCAAAAACGCCTCAGCTATAGAAGTTTTTTCTTGATCGAGACTCCGCGCAGGCGCAGAGCCCATTTTGTGTGATGCACAGAGACCACGAAGAAGAACTTTCGGATTCCACTAATATCTCTTGGCCACAGGGCATCAGTTTGCAGTCATCAGCCACTGGAACAGTGGGTGGGGGAGAATTGGGGAAACCATTCAAGCAGAAAGGAAATGGAATAGCAAGGGTGGAAAAGATGTCAAACAGTCCTTTGAGCCACAGGTATTGTTGCAATTGGAAAGCTGAGACTACGAGGTGACCAACACACATGAACAGATTTGATCTTTGGAGAGTTCTTGGGGCTACACTGTTTCTATGACAACCATGGGTCTAAAAAACCTGATCCCTCATACGTGGCAGTACTTATGTTAGAAGTGATACTTTATACAAACATTTTGGGTACAAGAAACGGAGACTGAAAATAGATGTGACATAACATGATCAAACTGGGGCATGCAGAATCCATTAAAATGGGGAGGGGGACAGATTTAAGGCGCATCAAGATAGAAGAAATTTAAAGTTCTACTCACACTTTTCTCCCAAAAAACTTTTTAATCCAATTTTTATTATTTATTGATAATCATCAGGAAAAACTTCCTGATTGTTAGAGCAGTGCGACGGTGGAATCAGTTACCTAGGGAGGTTGTGGGCTCTCCCACACTAGAGGCATTCAAGAGGCAGCTGGACGACCATCTGTCAGGGATGCTTTAGGGTGGATTCCTGCATTGAGCAGGGGGGCTGGACTCGATGTAGGCCCCTTCCAACTCTGCTATTCTATGATTCTATGATCTCTTCCTTTGCAGATCTAAAAATTAGGTAAATACCACCTCAGATGAACAACAACACGACATATTACACCGTGTCATGATTTATTTAACAGAAATAAAGCCAAAATGGAGAAACCATGTGTGAAAAAGTAAGTACACTTTGTAGAACCACCTTTAGCAGCAATAACTTGAAGTAATTGTTTTCTGTATGACTTTATCAGTCTCTCACATCGTTGTGGAGGAATTTTGGCCCACTCTTCTTTACAACGTTGCTTCAGTTCATTGAGGTTTGAGGGCATTTGTTTATGCACAGCTCTCTAAAGGTTTCACCACAGCATTTCAATCGGGTTGAGGTCTGGAGTTTGACTGGGCCATTGCAACACCTTGATTCTTTTGTTTTTCAGCCATTCTGTTGTAGATTTGCTGGTGTGCTTGGGATCATTGTCCTGTTGCATGACCCAATTTCAGCCAAGCTTTAGCTGTCGGACAGATGGCCTCACATTTGACTCTAGAATACTTTGGTATACAGAGGAGTTGATGGTCGACTCAATGACTGCAAGGTTCCCAGGTCCTGTGGCTGCAAAACAAGCCCAAATCATCATCCCTCCACCACTGTGCTTGACAGTTGGTATGAGGTGTTTGTGCTGATATGCTGTGTTTGGTTTTCACCAAATGTGGCGCTGTGCATTATGGCCAAACATATCCACTTTGGTCTTGTCTGTCCAAAGGACATCGTTCCAGAAGTCTTGTGGTTTGTTCAGATGCAACTTTGCAAACCTAAGCCACATTCTTTTTAGAGAGAAGAGGCTTTCTCCTGGCAACCCTTCCAAACAAACCATACTTGTTCAGTCTTTTTCTAATTGTACTGTCATGAACTTTAACATTTAACATGCTCACTGAGGCCTGTACAGTCTGAGATGTAACTCTTGGGTTTTTTGCAATATCTCTGAGCATTGCACGGTCTGACCTTGGGGTGATTTTGCTGGGACGTCCTCTCCTGGGAAGATTGGCAACTGTCTTGAATGTTTTCCACTTTTGAATCATCTTTCTCACTGTAGTATGATGGACTTAAATTCTTTGGAAATGGCCTTATAACCCTTCCCAGATTGATGGGCAGCAGCAAGTGCTTTTCTAAGATCATTGCTGATGTCTTTCCTCCTTGGCTTAACACACACCTGAATGCTCCAGACCAGCAAACTGAAAAAACGTTGACTTTTATAGAGGTGGTCATACTTGCTGATGATCAATTAATCACGGGCATTTGATTAGCAGCACCTGTCTGCTACTTAGCATCTTAATTCCTATGGAAGCAGTAAGGGTGTACTTACTTTTTCACACATGGCTTCTCCATTTTGGCTTTATTTCTGTTAAATAAATCATGACACAGTGTAATATGTCATGTGTTGTTGTTCATCTGAGGTTGTATTTACCTAATTTTTACAGATTTACCTAATCTGTTAAGGAACAGATGATTATTATATCCTGATATGTAAAATCATACAATTCCAAGAGGGTGTACTTTCTTTTTCACACGACTGTATATGCCTCATAGAATCATAGAATAGCAAGAGTTGGAAGAGGCCTACAAGGCCATTGAGTCCAACCCCCTGCTCAATGCAGGAATCCACCCTAAAGCATCCCTGACAGATGGTTGTCCAGCTGTCTCTTGAAGGCCTCTAGTGTGGGAGGCCACAACCTCCCTAGGTAACTGATTCCATTGTAGTACTGCTCTAACAGTCAGGAAGTTTTTCCTGATGTCCAGCTGGAATCTGGCTTCCTTTAACTTGAGCCTGTTATTCCGTGTCCTGCACTCTGGGAGGATCGAGAAGAGATCATGTCTCCCCTCAATCTTCTCTTCTCCAGGCTAAACATACCCAGGTCTTTCAGTCTCTCTTCATAGGGCTTTGTTTCCAGACCCTTGATCATCCTGGTTGCCCTCCTCTGAACACGCTCCAGCTTGTCTGTGTCCTTCTTGAATTGTGGAGCCCAGAACTGGACGCAATACTCTAGATGAGGCCTAACCACGGCCCAATAGAGAGGAACCGGTACCTCACATGATTTGGAAGCTATGCTTCTATTAATGCAGCCCAAAATAGCATTTGCCTTTCTTGCAGCCATATCGCACTGTTGGCTCATATTCAGCTTGCGATCTACAACAATTCCAAGATCCTTCTCGTTTGTAGTATTGCTGAGCCAAGTATCCCCCATCTTGTAACTGTGCCTTTGGTTTCTATTTCCTAGATGTAGAACTTGGCATTTATCCCTATTAAATTTCATTCTGTTGTTTTCAGCCCAGCACTCCAGCCTATCAAGATCACTTTGAAGTTTGTTACTATCTTCCAGGGTATTAGCTATCCCACCCAATTTTGTGTCATCTGCAAACTGAACAGCGTTCCCTGCACCTCCACATCCAAATCATTAATAAAAATGTTGAAGAGCACTGGGCCCAGGACTGAGCACTGCGGCACCCCACTCGTTGCCTCTCCCCAGTTTGAGAAGGTTCCATTGAAAAGCACTCTTTGAGTCCGATTCTGTAGCCAACTGTGAATCCACCTAATAGTTGTTCCATCTAGCCCACTTTTAGCTAGTTTGTTAATCAAAATATCATGGGGCACTTTGTCAAAAGCTTTGCTGAAGTCAAGATATATGACGTCCACAGCATTCCCACAGTCCACAAGGGAGGTTACCTTATCAAAAAATGAGATCAAATTAGTCTGACAGGACTTGTTCTTGACAAATCCATGTTGGTTTCTAGTCATCACTGCACTGATTTCAAGGTATTTACAGATTGAGTTCTTTATAATCTGCTCCAGAATTTTCCCAGGGATGGATGTCAGACTGACTAGTCTGTAGTTCCCAGGCCTTCTTTCTGCCAAGCCACCCAAAGCTGTTTATAATGTTAAAATACTTAAATGGGGTGGGGAACCTGTGGTTCCACAGATGTGGGTGGACAACTCACATTGGAAACAACCAGCATGGCCAACGATGGGCAAACCAGACTCACCCGTGAGGAGGGAGTGCTGTGGAATATTGCACTGGTGAGGCAAAGCCAATAAGTGCAGAAAAAATGTATGAAAATAGCTGGTCATAGACATTCTAGACTGAAGGACTGTCAGGATGCCTGGCTTCTAATATCATAGCAACTGAAAGAGATTATCACCTTAAAGTCCCATGAAGGACTCAGGTGCTGCACCTAACCTTTTTGTGGTTAAGGCAAACTTAACCACAAAAGGGTTAAAAGTGTCGTCTGGGTACCCATTTTGCATGTGGTTAGCGTAACCACAGCTGGCCATGGTTACGTTAACCACAAAACCCAGAGTGTCGTTTGAACTGGCCCAGTATGAATGTAATGTGTATTGTTGATAAGAATTCATTTCATTTCATAGGAGTGCTACTCCTAATATCTGTATATGCTGACTGTAAGTGATCAGTAACAGATGTGATGAATTGTGTCTGTTGTCGGAAAACAGCGAGTAATGGAATGTATTCTTAGAAATTAAGGAAGGCTGCCATGAATGGTTGGTCAAGTGCTGGATGCAGCACGTAGCTTAGCTTAGCATGGCTATCTTCATCTGGATGTTACTAGTGTTTGTGGCAGACCTGGTTACACTGAAATAAATAGGAATAGCGGTACGGCTTAGCTCTAAAATCTAAGGTGAGGTCATCTACAAAAAGCATTACAAAAGCAAGAACTAGATCTGATTGCCCAGATAGATCCTGGGAGAATGAGATGCCTACCAAACACGATTACCTAAGCTCTGTAAACCATGCTTGCCAGATTGTTAATTGTAAGATCTTAATGAAGACTGCTTTTATAGTTGAGAGGAACAGAACATTAATTTTACTAAGGAATATGCTAGCCATGATTTCTATCATACTTCTAATCATTCTAATTGCATTATATGTAGTAATGTGTTTTGCTTCTTTCATCATTACATAGATTTATTATTCTTTACTTCTCTTTGAGCAATAAATGTGGATATTTTGTGGTACCACTTTGTGTTACTTGACTTGAGTGAGATTTCAGGGACCACAACCCATATTTGTTAATTCTTGATGCCTAGAAAACTCAGATGGATTCATAGATCTGAGTGAGATTTGACCTTTGAAGCTGTTCTATTCTCTCTTAATCTGGTGCATCTCAGATACACCTGTTTAAATTTGGGAAATAATCTAGTCAGATGGAGCGGGAAGATGTTTTCGTCTCACAGGTATGATGTGTGTGATTATTTACTTGTGGCAATGGGATGGATTAGATCATCAGTTGTTGTTTTTCCAAATCTGGGAATCCATGGGGAAAAAAAGATGAAAACATACATGTCATTGTTATTTTCACAAGGAATATCACACAGGACAGAGAAAGGAGGAAAGCATCATGGAATAGTAAAGATAAGGTTTTCATACAATTGTGAAAAGAATACTATGGAGGGCATTGGCAACCACCATTTGCTGGCTTCCCATCACAAGAGAACATTCCCCACCCATCTTTAAGATACTGAGGAGTGGTGTGTGCATTATCTCAGGGGTAGGCAATCTGGTGCCCTCCAGATGTTTTGGACTTCAACACTCATAATCCCTGACCATTGGCCATGCTGGCTGGGGCTTATGGGAGTTGCTGCCCAAAACATCTGGAGGGCACCAGGTTGCTTACCCCTGCATTACCTTATCCATAGCCCACCTGCTTCTGTGTGGCCATGTGGAAGTTCACAGAAATTCGGATGGCTTCTACTCCTGGTACTGAAACTCTTCATGCTATTGGGAGTTTCCACCTGACAAATGTGCTTCATGTTGCTGCAGCCCGTGGTGTGGGGGTCAGATGCAACAGCATCTAGCCTGGGGTGGGGAACCTCTAGATAATATTGGATTCCAATTCTTGTCAGCCCCAGCCAATATAGCTAATAGTCAGGGATGATGGCAACTGTAGTCTAATAATATCAGGAGGGCCCCCTTAGGTCTGCCCCCCCCCACTAATCTAGGCTGTTGATGGCATGTGAACTGCCTCTGAGAAAGCTCTTTAAAGTTGTAAGAAAAATATGTAGAAAAGAATACCTTTGGATACTTTGGGATTTGAAGGATTAGTAACATGACAGCTCACACAACTGTGGAGAGGGCATCGAAAGCCCCTGTTCTCAAAAACTGTCATGCGGAATTTTTTCAAACAAGCTTCATGGTAAAATTTCCCACAGTGAGATACTATGCAGCGTTTCACTTCTGACTTTTTCTCTTTACACACAAAACATGTGTGAACACCTAATAAAAAATGAAAAACAAAGTTGAATATTTTTTGAGATTAGAACAAAACCAGATTAAATTCTGGCTGTGGGTAATTAATCAAACATCAGGAATTAAACCCCCACATTACTAAATTGAAAACCACCATACATATCAACATTGTCACAAATTTATTGTTCACATGCATTTTCTCGGTAACTCATTTCCTATCAGTCTTTTCAACCCTAAATGCTTCTATCCATTTGTGCCTTTTGTTGGTGATAAATTATAAGCATATGCTCTATTCAAAAAGCAATACAATAAATCTTTCTTCTGATTTCTTTCATTTTCTTTGCATAAGTGGAAAAGTTATGTTATGTGTATATCGTTGTTCCCTTAAAGGTAGACTGTTGGTTAGTCTCTTTTCAGAGGATCCACAGAATCCACAAGGTAATGCCATCCAGAGTGAAGCCTTCTTCAGCTCTCAGATAACAATGGAAATAAAAAAAACGACAGCAGCAACTGTAACGCAAAACAAGGTGCAGAAACATTTCCAGTAATCTCTGCCTGAATCTGTCCAAACAGAGCATGAAAAGTAGGTTAGGCTATCCTCCTTTTGTTTAGAGGAGTGGAAATTTACAGGCAACATGAGTTCCCCTGTTCCTGACATGGGCACCAGGGTGGCTTCTTTCACTAATGTACAAAAGCAGTGTCCTTTGTGTCAGCTCATTTCCAAGCTTGAACAAGGGCAGGAGTTGTACAATGAGGACTCGCCGGGGGGTGCTCAGAGCCCCTCCTTAGCTCGGGAAAGACCAGGACCTTCTCAAAGTCCAGGATCTCAAGAGACCCGCCCTAAAAGTTTGGAGGACAAGGAGAGTCGCAGGCATGGGAGATTGTCCAGCCAACGCAGAAAGGATCCGGGGCAAGATAATGGGAAAGGGAGGCAGCAAATGTAAATACTGTGGGAAAATCCTAGGCAGTCGGGAAAGCCTGTTTACTCACAAGAAGATCCACAAGGGGGTAAGGCCCTTCGAGTGCCGAGAATGTGGGAAGAAGTTCAGTCATAGCGAACACTTGATGGTGCACGTGAGAACCCATACAAGGGAGAAGCCCTTCCCATGTGAGGTCTGTGGGAAGCAGTTCAGCCAGCGGGCCAACCTCAACACTCACTCCACCACCCATTCTGGGGAAAAGTCCTTCACATGATCCAAATGTGGGAAGGCGTTCAGCCAGAAACAATATCTCATTCTACATGAGAAACTCCACAGGGAAGAGAAGCCGTTTCAATGCAACACATCTGGGAAACGTTTCATTTCCACGAAAGTCCTCCGGAACCACCAAAAGTGTCACCTGGGCCATTACCCGTGTGTCAAATCTGGGAAGAAGTTCAAGTCCCAGGTGGGCTTGAAGGGATACCAGGTCATTCACATGGGGGAGAAACCGTTCGCATGCACCAAGTGCACAAAAAGCCACACCACCAGCGCCAACCTGAAGTACCACTTGCTGAAGTTCCACTCAAAAGAACGGCACTACCAGTGTGGCGACTGTGACAAGAGTTTCTGGTGCAAGTCAACCCTAACGTACCACCAGAGAATTCACACTGGCGAACGGCCCCGTAAAAAAAACTGCAGGAGCAGCTTCTGCTACAAGAAAGCCCTCACGGAACATATGCAGACTCACACAGGTGGGAAGCCCTTTTCCTGTGTCGAGTGTGGGAGAAAGTTCGCCACCCAAGTGCAACCTCCAGTCCCATCAAAAAACTCACACAGGCGAGAAACCATTCAAGTGCAGGTACGGTGGAAAAAGCTACTGGGAGTACCGGCGGTGCCAGAGGCACGAAGAAGTCCACACAGGGGATCGGCCAACGTGCCTCGAGTGCAGGAAGCAGTTGCAGATAGAGAGAGAGCTCCTCATACACCAGCGTGTCCACACTGGGAAGAAGCCCTTTCAGTGTCCCTGCTGTGGAAAAAGCTACCACCGGAAAAACGATTTGGTAAAGCATCTGAAAGATCCGTGCAGAGTCATGCTGCATGTTTTTGTGGTTTATATCTTTTGTATATTGCTTTTAAATGTTTTATCTTATGTGAACCACCCAGAGAGCTTCGGCTATGGGGCGGTATATAAATGAAATAAATAAATAAAAATAAATTCCTAATCCCATCCCCTGGGTAGTGTGATCTTTTAGTGGATCAACTGATGTTCAAAACACTCAGTATGCAGTCTTTTCAGTCATGCAGACTAGATGATATTCAGCAGTTTACAGTCCCAGATGAACTGGGTCACCACCTGGGACAGTAGTGCACAGATCTGAGGGCTCCAGGGTCTAGGCCTAGCAGCTCTGACAACACCTGCTCCCCACTGCTGGGTTACTTCTACTCCAAGGCAGTTGTCTTCAAAAGTGGGAGCGCTCAGATCTGTACTCTGCTCTCCCATGTGGTGAGCTACAATGGCCAGAGTGCTCCTCCAGCTGAGAGGCTCCTTAGATTTCAGAGTGATGATGCCCATTGGGGCATCCTTCTGGCTCCCCCTGAATTGGAAGTTTTCTAGGTAAAGTTATGAATTTGGCAAGCTCAGCTGTGCCTGCCTGGCTCCACACTCTGCGGCTGCCAAAGTAGCACAGTACAGCTAGACTCCACAACACCTGGAAAAGCTCTTTGGTGATAGTTAACGGCCAACCCAGCACCTGAGTGGTGAGCAAGACTGAGTGACCATGTCTTGCCTCCCAGCTGATAATTGACAGGAATATGAAGAGGTGCAAGCTGTGTTAGGGAATCCCATATTAGGAATGACTAGGAAAGGAACGGAAAATAAAACTGCCAATATTGTAATGCCTTTTTTAGGGATGGCAGAGAAATGTATTCAGTTTGCATTTTGATGCAAACCTACGTAAATTTACATTGCCGAAACAATATATGAACCAAAATGCAGTTGCCATTCAGTATTCACACTTCTCTGAATTTGTCCGTTCCCAGCCATTATATAAATCTATGGTGCAACCACATTGACCTGGTTTGCAGATAATGCCAATTTATGGGTTAGCCCATGAATTGACGGGAGTGTGCCAGAGCGAGCAAGCCCGTTGCTTCCTGCATGCTCACTGCTTCTGCTTTGCACCTGCTTTCAACACCCCCATTTCTGAATTGTTTGAAGTGACATCAGAATCGTTCAGGGACAAATAGCCCAGGGTAATAACCACAAAACAGGCTATGTGGATGTAAAACAGAAGCAATGAGCATGTGGAACACAGCAAACTCGCTTGCTCACTCCTACATGGCCACAACAATCCATGGGTTATCATTACATGTGAACTAGGTCTTGGAATACTGTGCCCTGTTTTGGTCGCTGAATTGCAAATAAGATGCTATAGAGCTGGAACAGGTGCAGCAAAAGGGTCAGGTAAATGAAGCAATTATCCCATGAGAAGAGGTTGCAACATTTGGGGCTTCTTTGATTAAACAAGAATGAGACATGATAGAACTGTATTTACATAGACACTGCAGTGTCCATGTAGTTAAATGCAAATAGATTCTGCATTCCACCATTATAAAGCAGTAATTGGGGGTGGGGTGTCATTCTAACGTTCATAAAATAAAAAATGTTTCACCAATCTATCTTGCTGAAATTTACATGTGCCAGAACGAAATGTTGGTTTGAGATATTTATATGGGAAAAAAAGTGTGTCTTAGAATCGAAGAAATAGGGTATGCTGAAACTAAAATGGCCACCTGGATCCTCTTGCAGTCATTTCCTTAGTGGAATCATTCCTTCTGATTGTTGGGTTTTGGTTTAACCACTAAGCAGCCTAGTTTTAGACCCTACCATAAGAAAGCTATGGAATTGAATGGGATTGAAACTTTAGTTCATAAGCAGCCCTGGCTTTCTGAGAAACAGACTCAGCCTGGTTCTTGCCTCCCTTTCGAGAGAAGAAGAGTTTTCTTTTGGAACATGTTTTCCTTTGGCTTTTTGAGAGTATTTTGGGCTATCTTTTTCCAAGGCCACTTTGTTTTTTTGCTCACTGGTGAAGCAGGGTGTAGAACTCAGCAGAGATCTCTTTCGGCCTTCCTCTGGATCCATGATCACCTGGTCTTCAGATCTCTCCTTGGAATAGGGAGCTATACGTTCCTTTTCATCCCCCTGCCCCCCAATCCACACCCAGTGCTCTTTTCCTTTTTTCTAAGAGTTTGGTCCATACCGCTATAAAATTGAAAGCTTCAAACACTCCATTTAATTAGTTTGGGCTAACTGTAAGTTTTTAAGTACAATTTTGAAACCTTTCAAAGTGCTTCTGGGCCTACAACATTGGTTTCGGCCTAGTCACACTGTTTTTCTCATAAGTTTTAGAAAGAGTTAAACTGTAGTGTATTTTGCATAGTGGTTCTGATCATTGCAGTCTAGACTAGCTCTGGACTTTTAAATAGTTATATATTTTTAAAGTTTTAAATGCTTTAATATTGAAATGTATTTAATAATGTTTTTAACTTTTGTATATTTCTATTTATAGATTTTAGTTGTATATGTTTTCATTTTGTAATGTCGCCTTGAGGTCCAGCATTCAGCAAAAGGAAGGATACAGATATAATAATAATAATAATAATAATAATAATAATAATAATAATAATGTAATGTTTCACATTTCACTTCTGTATGTGATTTTCTTTTGCATTTACTTTTCTTTATAAACCATTAATATCTTAAGACCTTGTGTGGCATGTTTTTATTGGTTTAACAAGTTTAAAGGGGTATTCATTGTTTTCCAGCTTGTGTTATAAAATCTATTTTCAACTTCAAGGGTAACAGAGTTGGGGGGAAATCCTCAATCTCTTTGCAGTCAGAGGCACTGAGTAAGGGACCCCTGGAGATAATTTAGACTGACCCAAACCACGTAACACTATTCCCCCTTCTGACGAGGTCTGGATCACAGACTATTAAAGACAAACAAAGTAGCAGACCATAATAATAGTTCTCATGTGGCCATTTGCTTTATGAGGCAGGTGCTCCTGTGGGCTACCAAACAGAGGGATGAACAGGCCATAAAATTGCCTGGCTGGGTCTGCCAGAAATCCAGCCTCAACATTCCTGGAAGGTCCATGTTCTACAGCATCTGCTCTCAGATGAGCTTGATGGAATTCCACCCTCCACCCTTGGGTTTAATTTACTGGCCTCCCCTAGCTGGGCCTTGCAGGAAACTATAGAGGCAACAGAGCAGGCATTCATAACACATATAGAGTGCGGAGACTGGCAAATCTAAAAGTATATTGCATTTCAACAACCAAGGAAATTCAATGGCTCTTACTTTGAGTAAATATCTAGGGATGGAAATGCAGCCTGTGCAAGAATTGAGCTATGCCAAGTTGGAATCTGATCGGTTAATTGCTTCATTTTTAGGATTTTTTAAAAGTTTGACTTTAAAAAACAAACAAACCTAAAAATCAAAGCATGAACCGATCTGATTCCAACTTGGCATGCCTAAATCCCTACTTAAGAGCTACCATGCTGCCAAGTTTCATCTCTTTATCTTTATTTCATTTTTAAAAAACTTGTACTGCTCAAGGTCCTAGACCCCAAAGAGGAGATTTGTTTTAACTTTTAAAAAATCCTAAAAATCTAGGCATGAACAGATCTGATTCAAACTTGCCATGGCTATATCCCTACTTAAGAGCTACCATGCTACCAAGTTACATCTCCTTATCTTTAAAAATGAGGGAGATGTAAGCATTTTGGTTCATTAATTTGAAAAGTGAGTTCAACACATAACACTAGCTTTGATTTAATATTGGATGTCAACATGGTGTAATATCCTGGCTGATTCTGGTTTGGTTGTCAATTGTATAACAGCTGGTCATCCGTTACACAAAGCCATGAAATTCATTGAACAAAAAACTTACGGTTTACAAAACAATGTTAAGGCTCTATAGTTTTCAAACAAGCACCAAAAAACAGGGAAATTGGGAGTTAAGGCTCACAAGCCTCAATGCTACATCCTCCCTAAGGAAGCAGAAAGTGCCAGTGAAATTCTCATTCGCCCAAAGCACATAAACCATGAAGATAGGATGGATAATATGATATGCAGAGGTGACTGGGGTTGTGGAAAACTGATGACGAACAACTTAGGGCCACCTACTTCTCTTTTTTTTAGAGCAGCTCTTCCCCAACCTGGTGCCCTCCAAAGGTGTTGGACTACAACTCCCATCATTGCAAGTCAGTATGTCGCATGGTCAGGAATGCTAGGACAGCAGGATGGGGAATGCTGTTCTATATCCTTACTAAATACAGGGGGTGCCCAATTTTTTTCTCTCACACACAGCAACATGATTGATCATAAAATGGGCAGTATTTGTTGCAGATGTAGAACCAGAGCATGTGCTGGCACTTTCAACTTTTGGTCAATATCCTGCCCTTCAAAGAACCAAATTTTTTCTTCTTCTTAAAATGTGTTTATACAAAATATACTGTTCACTCCCCACAATCCCTCCACAATACATCATCTCATCAGAGTGATAGAAACAGAAAAGGATTAGTTTGGCTGTCTTGAACTCCTTTCAGATGAGATTAGTTTGCAATCCTATACCACTTGGGAGGAAGCCCTAGTGAACTCAGCAGCACTGACTTCTGAGAAAACATGTATAGGATCCAAGTGTAAACAAACCTTCTCCAGCCTGCTGCTCTCCAGATGTGTTGCACTGCAACTCCCATATCATGGGGAGGACAAAAATCATTTTCATCAATAGTTTTAAAATAATCCTTAAACATGAAACTATTAGGTCCAGCTCTGCCTTTGATCTCACATTGCTAAACACGTAAGAAAAATCCTCTGTGTTAGTCCCCCAACACCATATGTCTGATATTCAATAAACAGACAACCTATGCCATGAGTTGAAAACTAATTTTGACCTCTGAGGAATTATCTGGGTTAGGGTGATTCATTTGGTTTGTCTATTTAAACTGATGCACATCTTTTGGAGTTCCTTGATGTATCGTATATCTTAATGCTGGAAAACATCATACTTTAGAACAGATGTGGGCAGAAAATAGCCTTAACTCCCAATTTCCCTGCTTTTTAGAGCCTTACCGTTGTTTTGTAAAACGCAGGTTTTTGTTTAATGAATAAAACTATGTATGGTATAGAGAAAGTGGAGAGATAATGCTAGTGCCTGGAGTAATCCCATGAAGTTGAAGGGAGATTTAGGACAGGTAAAAATAAATCTTCACACAACACATAGGTAAACTATGGAATTCTCTGCCACAAGACCTAGTGATGGACACCAGTTTGGATGACTTTAAAAAGGGGTTAGACAAATTCATGGAGAAGGCTATCAATGACTACTATGTGGTCTCCAGAATTAGAGGTAGCATACCTCTGATATTTCTGAACTTTAGAAGTGAGTGTGGAACCCATGTTGTAAATATGGTACCATCCACACATAAGAGAGAGATATTGCATGTTTGGAGGGGGGACCCCTAAGAATGGAAGTCTCTGATAACCAGAAATGTTTAGGAAGTATTATTGTCTTGGGGGCCATAGGCTAGTGGGGATTTCCCCTCTAAGCTTGGAGACAGTGCTCCGACCTTGGAAGAGGGCATCAGATTGATCTCCTCTCCCCCATCCCCTTGTAGCAGGAATGGGAAGAACCACACTGGCTGCCCTCCAAGGTTGGAAAGTGACCTTGGAAAGGGAGAAAAGGATGTGTTTTAGTGAGCAGGGATGAGAGAGAACTGGAGGGATCAAGATACAAGCTATCCTGAAGCCTCTCCTGACTCCTTCCCTCTCCCTTCAAAGTTCCATTGCTAGATGGGCAAAAAAGCCCATCTAGTGAAAAATGCAGAGCAGGAGGATGAGACAAAGATTGCGTCCATTACTCCTCCTGCTCTGCATTGGATAACTGAAAGCCTCAGAGTTTGGGGGCTTCTGATCATTGAGGGCACAATTCATAGATTGCACCCTTTAGCAATGCTTTCCTTTAAAATAACAAGATTTTAAAAAATCTGATGTAATATTTTGATGTTATGCTTTGAGAGTGCACATGTTACTGATAAAAATGAAAAATGGATCTGAAGGTTTTTCGCTTACTAATTCTTATTAGTATATAACCAAAGATTGAACCCACCTAAAACAATTTTGGTGCCTGCTTTGTTTGAAGACAATTGTTCAGCTACAGATAACTGGCAACTAAAGACTTCCTAAATACTGGAACTATAGACTAAAAACACTCAGCAAGGCCTAGATCGGAATACAGCTCCTTAAGGTGACGCCAAGAACTAGACCTGACTTACAACTGTTCTCTCTTTGCCCCTCATCCCCTGGGAAAAGAATCCTCCCAAACACTGGAAGGAGCTGGCTATTCCTCAGCAGTATTCCAAAGGACATACAATTTCTGTAGGGTCGAGATGAATCCTCAGATGGCTGCCTTTGTCCCTCAGGAGACTCATGCGGAGCTCTAGACCCTGTATGAAATATACCCAACTCTGCATTATGTAGCTCACACTTGCCAAATGGTATCAACAGACAGTAACCTATCCTCCATATACATGGCTCACTAAATCAGCACTACAGGAGAACCACTGAAGAAGACCAAAGGCAGGACCATCAGTTTATAACATCCCCATAAGCCAGCTCACTCAATCCAGCCCCGCCAAGGGCCAAAAGCAGAAAAACATGCACTGCAAAAAGTGCTTACAGAGCACATAATTCCAGATTACTCATGCAAGCCAACTAAGATACATTGGTGAAGGTAAAACTCCTTAGATTCACAAGCCAAAGGATGCAGAGGAAATTCCTTCCCAATCTCAAATCAGTGTAAGAAAACCTGATCCAAACAATAATTCCAAGGAATTACACGGTCAAAATCCTCTCTCTAGTTGTGGCAGTCTCTGATGTCCAAAAGGAATGGGGGAAAATGAGATTCTACGCAGAAGAGTAAAGGGATATTGTGCATATGGAACAAATAATGAGATAGATTATCAATAAACTGTGGTTAGCATTATGGAGCAAGGTTGAAAATGAAGAAAGAATAGAAAAATAAAAGTTACACTATTCTAACTACTCTTACTTCACCTATAATTCTGCCTTAACTGAATACGAGGCACTTTATCCTCTAGCTAAGCATGATCTAAAATGATTTCTTCAAACAAAACATGCAAAAATTGCTAGTGTACATGAACAAGACTTGCCTGAAGAGCATTCGCTACAAATAAAGTGTCCAGAGGGCTTTCGAGAGATTCCAGTGCAGCTTGCATGAAAAGCACCAAAACACCGTCCTTCACAAAGCAACAAGTCCCCAGGCTTTTCACAGAGCTTTTAAGAAGAGAAAAGTTAAGAGAATGCTGACAATTTTTTTCTTTCTTTCTCAGCTGTATTTCCTTTCTTACTTTTATGACAAATCTAGGATCACATTTCTATTTTAAATTATCTGTCAGACTATTTTGAGCCTTACTTTCAACCACATATGTATACATGTAAAGGAGTAGGAAAATCCCCTTCTACACTTATTAACTACCCTCTGGATCATACAATTTAACTTAAGTGTAAACTAAAGGAGCAATTAAAATTGTGTATAGCCTAATCTTATGCATGCTCACTTAGAGATAAGTGATTCTTAGGTAGGTGTGCGTAGCTTCCAACCTTAAGGGATGATCCAGATCTAGAAATGTGTTGTTTACATTTACAATAACTAGCAAAGTACTTTCACAGCACTCACCGTATCTGCATTTTCCTGCTCCAGTAAACGTACTCCTCTATAAATGCTTTATGAAAATGCCAGGTTCCCTATTTATGCAACACTAACTCAAAGCTACATTTTCTCTTTAGTAAACTGTAGGCAAAGTAATTTTGAATGCAGCCATGGGCACTGACTAGAGGGGAAAATGGCCACAGATGGTCTCTTCATCTCCAACTATGGCATAAGAAAAGTCAAAGAAATCTACTTCCAATTCTGACTGACATAGCATCTAAATATTTTAATGCTACTTGCAAACAATATACAACAGATTTATTTATTTTTACTCAGATGACAATTTCAAAATATTCCTCAGATTTGCTGATTCACTTTGAAATTCTCACATTTTTTCCACTATTTTAAGTGAGGAATAAAAGCCTGCTCAAATTGATTTCTCTTTACCTGACAAACATATTCCTTTCTTGCTGCAGCTCCTCGGTCAGACTTTTTGGATGACTGCAATGCTTCTACTAGACCCTCATCTGCACTTTCATAGGGCGACTCTGACCGCTCATCTCCTTGACCATCTGAAATCTAAAGATAAGAATGAATTAAAAATCTCTGGCATTTGGGTTTACAGTCAGATTTGTGAGAAAAGACAACTACACCAATTCCTCTGTTACCTAACAGGCACTACTCCCAACTAAAGGAAAGCTGTCCTTTACAAAAATGAAAAAGAGGCATTTGTGACATAACTGTCAAATGATCAATTAGTGAACTGTTTCATATTCTGACTTGAGTGCCTTCCTGTGGATAGGAGGTTGGAGATTTTATTTAACTGAAAGTGCTCTCAGAATCTTTTTGGATTCACTGCATCATTAGTTATGTAAAATTGGCAGAGAGCCAACTTCCAAGAGGGGCCTGACTGCTCAAGAGCAAGGCACAAGTGCTCAGTGCTTTCGTGAGGGGAACTGTCCCTGCAGATTTTGTAGCACCCCACAGTCGAAGCAAACAACACTACATAGCGTCCAGTGAAATATCAGTGGGCTATGAAAAGTCTATCTATCTCGACTCATTCCAGAATTTTATTAGAAAGAATATGAGAAAAGGGTGGGTGTGCGTGGGTATGTATGGAAGGCAATAAAGGGTCAGAAAAGCACAAGGGCCATTCAGGTGGGAAATGACTAAAGATTAAGACTTGGATCCTGACTAAGTTAGCCACACTTGACTTCCACTGATATCATTGAGTCATAACAAAGGTGTGACTACCATACTCTGGTTCCAATCCTAGGAAATGCATAGGGGGAGGCAGGAATCGTTGTTGTAGTTAAATCTGAGTTCATGAAACTTCATAGATATTGTTGCATGTGTTCTGTGATTGTAATATACAACCATATACATTGGAACTGAGTGTAGAATTCAGCATCCAGAAAATATTCCTGCTCACTAGAGAATTCTTTTTTAAAAACAAACAAACCCAATCCCGAACGATCGAAAAGCCCTTGTTCTCATAGCAAAGATGGGACAGTAACTTGAAGGCACTTTCTCCATAGGAAAAATACTTGAAAAGTTTTTCTGCTCTGCCACTGGGAACGGATTAGATATGCTGCCACCCACATGGAGAGAGGTTTCTTTAATGTGTGTAACTTATGCAGGTTGCAGAATTCAGTCTTCTTCTTGCAGTATTGGTTATTGGCACAGAACTTTGAAAGAATCCTAAATCCTGGAAAATTGCCAGATTACTCCTGTAGAATTTTGTGGAGTAAATTACCAAATCTATATGAATTCTAGTAAAAGAAAGCCACTGCATATTAGCCAACACATAACTTGTCTTAAATACACACAACAAAAATAGGCCCAAAGTTTTAATCCATCCAAACTGGGTCCAAAATGTTGTCCTACCTAAATGCATGCATACTTAACTGGTTTATTTACATTATCGTATACCAGCTTTCCAGTACTTTTTTTTTTTTACACAAACAATAGTGAACATATACTAGAATATAAACATGAAGATGCAGTGGCACAAAGACATGTCTGCACTCCAGTAACTTCATAGGTTACCAATTGGTTCCAGGCCCAATTTGAAGTTCTGATACTAACCAATAAAGCCTTAAATAATCTGGACTGTACAAAACCACTTATCCCCAATATGACTCTGCCCAGATGCTCAGGTCTCTGAGGCCCAGGCCTGGTTTCCTCCACTTTACACAATGAGACAAGTAGTTACTAGCAGCAGCATTTGATCACTGACGGCTCATGCCATTTCTGGAACTCTGTCACCAGGGAAGTTAGTGTAACCTCTACCCTTCCTTCCTGGCAAATAAAAAACTTTCTTTTAGGAAAGGGTAATTTCTTCTGTTGTGCTACTGGCTATTGTTTTATATTACTTTATTGTTTTATTCATAAAAATGGGTTTTCAAAGTGTTTAAAATTCTGGTTTATTGTAATGTTAATTCTTACTGTAAGCCATCTTGGATACCTGTTATCAGGGAGAATGGTGAAAAATAAACATTTTAAAATATTTCTTATTGTACAAATATTGTACAAATATTGTACAAACTTTCCTATCACACACAGTTTTGACTAAAACAGGAATAAAGTGCACATCACTACTCACACTTCTGGCTCCTGGAATGAGGATATGCATCCTCCCCCCTCCCCCTAAAAGATACACCCACCCATTCAACAGGGACTGGATAAGCATTTTGATGAATATGGAGATGTGCACTGAGATGTGTATGTAGAAGCAGAAGCTTGCTTCCACACATGGATTTGCCTTGTGGGATCCAGACCTGCTTACACCTCTGCTGTCCTAAAATAACAGCTTCAAGAAAAATCTGCTTTGTCATAAAAAAGATGTTTAAAAAACTGTTACAATGACTTTAAAATGCAGCACCATAAATTTATGATGTGCATTAAGAAGAATCTTCTTGCAGTGGCAACACACATACAACAAATGCATTTTGTTTAAGACAACTGTGCAACTACCATCAGTGTGGGATCCCAGAAGTTCAACAAGAATGCTTTCATGTACAGCATTTCTTAACTCAAGCCAGGCAGAAATTTGTACTAGCTTACCTGAATTTCCACTTGCACAATATCATGGATTAATGTGGAGACTATTTCTAGGAGGAGGGCGTCTTTTCCAATGGTTGAAGTTGTTTGTCTCTCTTCCCTTCAGGTATTTAGTGCTGCATGTTGGCAGAGACACAAACTAAAGTGCAAGAGCCAAAAGGTCTTTGGCACTTAACCTGTGGCTTTTAGCGTGTAGCGTCGTAGCTGCCCAGCCCAAGGCACCCCAGCAACCAGTGGAAGGGTACAGCAGCCAGGACAACAGAAGAGCAGGTAGGGACATTCAAAACTATTTCGTGGTTTAGTTCCTGCTCTTGGGAGATGCAACATTAAGAGAGGGCCACATCCAACAGAGAGCTCGCCCCCCACCCCACCCCAATTAACATTGGGCTGAAGTTTGAGGTGGATGGATGTCTGCCAGGCTAGGGGCTCTTTATTTTACACTGAAATTTTATAATTTATCTGGATAACCTAGGAAGGGATGGTGTCCCATAACTGTGGTTACAGCTAGGGGGAGATATGGTGCTGGGACCAGCTGAGAAAGGGCCTAGACACTTCAAGTCCATCCATGCTTGTGGTTCTTCCCCCAATCAGTTGACTCCTAGTTTGCCCTCAGGACTGGTGTTGTTGCTGAAAGCCAGGTTGGTCCAAAATGAAATCTCCATCATCCACGATTTAACTGTGGATGAGAGGACCAACTTGGTGCGCATTACCGAAACTTGGGTAGGGGAACAGGCAGGGGTCAGTCTCTCCAAGCTGTGCCATCCTGGATATTGGGTATAGTGCCAACATAGCCATGAGGGTTGGGGAGGAAGTACGTTTGTCATGGTCTATAAAAATTATCTCTTTCTCTAGACTTCCTATCTATTCACGTGCCAATTGTGAGTGTTTGTATTGTATTTTGTTGGGCAACCAAGACAGATTAGGGATTCTGCTGATATATTTATTATTTATTTATTTATTAAAACATTTATATCCCGCCCTATATCACAAGGATCTCAGGGCGGCATACAAATAAAATCATACATATAATATAGAACAATATATGATTCTAAAACAAATCAAACCATTAATATGTTAAAAACCAGTATGAAATTTTAAAATAGTAAAATCAAATTAAAACAAGGCAGTGTGTAGGCTGGTGGATTTAGTTATAGAATCATAGAATAGCAGAGCTGGAAGGGGAGTACAAGGCCATCTAGTCCAACCCCCTGCTCAATGCAGGAATCCATTCTAAAGCATCCCTGACAGATGCTTGTCCAGCTGCCTCTTGAATGCCTCTAGTGTGGGAGAGCCCACAACCTCCCTAGATAACTGATTCCACCATCGCTCTAACAGTCAGGAAGTTTTTCCTGATGTCCAGCCGGAATCTGGCTTCCTTTAACTTGAGCCCGTTATTCCGTGTCCTGCACTCTGGGAGGATCGAGAAGAGATCCTGGCCCTCCTGTGTGTGACAACCTTTTAAGTATTTGAAGAGTGCTATCATGTCTCCCCTCAATCTTCTCTTCTCCAGGCTAAACATGCCCAGTTCTTTCAGTCTCTCTTCATAGGGCTTTGTTTCCAGACCCCTGATCATCCTGGCTGCCCTCCTCTGAACACGCTCCAGCTTGTCTGCGTCCTTCTTGAATTGTGGAGCCCAGAACTGGACGCAATACTCTAGATGAGGCCTAACCAGGGCCGAATAGAGAGGAACCAGTACCTCACGTGATTTGGAAGCTACATTTCTATTAATGCAGCCCAAAATAGCATTGCCCTTTCTTGCAGCCATATCGCACTGTTGGCTCATATTCAGCTTGCGATCTACAATTCCAAGATCTTTCTCATTTGTAGTATTGCTGAGCCAAGTGTCCCCCATCTTGTAACTGTGCATTTGGTTTCTATTTCCTAAATGTAGAACTTGGCATTTATCCCTATTAAATTTCATTCTGTTGTTTTCAGCCCAGCACTCCAGCCTATCAAGATCACTTTGAAGTTTGTTTCTGTCTTCCAGGGTATTAGCTATCCCACCCAATTTTGTGTCATCTGCAAATTTGATCAGCGTTCCCTGCACCTCCTTGTCCAAATCATTAATAAAAATGTTGAAGAGCACTGGGCCCAGGACTGAGCCCTGCGGCACCCCACTCGTTGCCTCTCCCCAGTTGGAGAAGGTTCCATTGATAAGTACTCTTTGAGTCCGATTCTGTAGCCAACTGTGAATCCACCTAATAGTTGTTCCATCTAGCCCACTTTTAGCTAGTTTGTTAATCAGAATGTCATGTGGTACTTTGTCAAAAGCTTTGCTGAAGTCAAGATATATGACGTCCACAGCGTTTCCACAGTCCACAAGGGAGGTTACCTTATCAAAAAATGAGATCAAATTTGTCTGACAGGACTTATTCTTGACAAATCCATGTTGGCTTCTAGTGATCACCGCATTGATTTCAAGGTGTTTACAGATTGACTTCTTTATAATCTGCTCCAGAATTTTCCCAGGGATGGATGTCAGACTGACTGGTCTGTAGTTCCCAGGTTCCACCTATTTGCCCTTTTAGAAGATAGGGACGTTAGCCTTCCTCCAGTCGTCCGGCACCTCACCTGTCTTCCATGATTTTGCAAAGGTTCTGACTGTTCTTCTGCTAGCTCCTTCATTACTCTAGGATGCAGTTCATCGGGCCCTGGAGTTTTGAACTCATTCAAGGAAATTAGGTGTTCTTTGACCATTTGTTTATCAATCTCAAACTGTAATCCTGCCCCCTCAACTTCTGCTTCACTTTTTCCAGGGGGTCATAGTCCCGCTTTTGGGAGAAGACTGAGGCAAAGTAGGAATTGAGCACTTCAGCCTTTTCTTTGTCGTCTGTTATCAATTTGCCATCCTCACTAAGCAGTTGAACCACCATTTCGTTCCTCTGTCTTTTACTTACGTATCTGAAGAAAGCCTTTTTATTGCTTTTAGCATCCCTCACTAATCTCAGCTCATTCTGAGCTTTAGCCTTCCTGACACCATTTCAGCACTTCTGCGCCACCTGTCTGTACTCTTCTTTTGTAGCCTGGCCTTCCTTCCACTTCCTATATGTATCCCTTTTTGTTTTCAGGTCATCTCTAAGCTTTTTGTGGAGCCACATTGGTTTCCTCTGTTGTCTTCTATCTTTTCTCCTTGTTGGAATTGTTTGTAACTGTGCCTTTAAAATTTCCTTTTTTATAACAGTTTTAGATCTTTGCATTGCTGCTGGCTTTTATCTTGGTTACTATTTTGGTTTTATACAACGTTTTACTGTGTTGTTGCATTTTGTACTTTTTAAGCTTTGTTCGTAAACTGACCATAGAATGTCAGTTAATGGACAGAATGAAAATGTAATAAATAAAAATAAAACATTCCCAGTAATCTGAATAATCAGAATTTCAAACAAAATTTATACTAAATGTTGCATATTGTAACAGCCAGTCACCTTTGATGCATTGCATAAAATTAGTTAATTAAAAATATCTCTTATGCATATTTGTCCTATGATGGTTACAGTAACTTTCCATAATTTGCACAATGTTTCAACTCCCTACTTCAATAACTGCAAGTTCACTTTATAAGAAATCAGGAAATACTGAACTATAATCATGTCTTCATTAAAAAATAAAACTTTAATATATTATTTTCATTTATTAAAAGAAATCGGTGCCAAATTCTGCTGTATCAGTGATTCCACTACTGTTTATGCCTGTTGCTTATGACACAAATTTGATCTGAATATATTAAACATAAAACCTCTTCTTTTATAGCATAGCGGCTAAGAGGGCATCCTGTGGTCCCTAGGTAGGGTCTGCTGGACCACAGGATAGTTTGGATTCCTGGATCTCTGACCTTCGACCCAGGAGTCCAAGCTCCCTGCCTCCCCCCTTCCCCTCCCAGCAGGCCTGGAGGGAGCAGAAGCAGCTTCTCTTCTGACCTGGGAGAGGAGGTGAAAGGAGCAGTTCTGTGGGCAGGGAGGGGCGGGAGCTGTCTGTCAGCCCTTCTTCTCTCCTTCACTCACCAGCAGCAGCCTGGTTTGCAGAGATTGACAACCAAGGGAACTGCAAGCAGGAGCAGCTGAACAACCCAACCCCTTCATTCTTGGGTTGTTTAGTGTGACATATGAACCAAAAACTCTAGCTCATCTCTACCTGTCAAGCCAGAGTACCTGGTTTGCATGTCATGCTAAACAACCCAGGGACCAAGCATCCCTGGGCAGCGTGAATTGGTCCTGCTGTATTCATGACAATCCAGGAATTTATCCAATCCTTTTAAAACCATCCAAATTGTTGGCCATAACTACATCTTGTGGTAGTGAATTCCAGAGCTTTGGCTATTGGGCAGTATAAAAATGTAATAAATAAATAAATAAAAATAGTCTAACTATGTGCGATGTGAAGATGTACTTCCGTTTATCGGCCTGAATCTCCCACCAATGAGCTTCATGGAATGACCATGGGATCTAGGATTATGGAAGGAAAATGTCTCCCTAGCCACATTCTCCACACCATGCATAATTTTGTACACCTCTATCATGTTCCCCCTTAGTCTCCTTTTTTCAAACTAAACAATCCCAGCTGTTGTAATCTTCCCTCTTAGTTGAAATGCTCCAGCCCCTTGATAATTTTAGTCACCCTTTTTTACTCTTTTTCCAGCTCTACAATATATTTTTTTTAGTTGTGGTGACCATAACTGTAAATAGTATTCTAAGTGTGGCCGCACAATAGATTTGCATAAAGGCAGTATGATACTGGCAGTTTTAGTTTCAATTTTGTTTCTAATAATGCCTAACATAGAGTTTACCTTCTTTACAGGGGTCACGCACTGGGTTGATGTTTTCATTGATCTGTCCACCACAAACCCAAGATCTCTTTCTTGGCCAGTCACTGCCAGCTCAGATCTCATCAGGTTATACTTGAACTTGGGATTTTTTCTTCCAACTTGCATCACTTTACACTTGCTTACATTGAACCACATTTGGTATTTGGACGCCCACTCTCCCAGTTTGGAGAGATCCTTTTGGAGCTTCTCACAATCCCTTTTTGTTTAAAATACTTTAAATAATTTGGGTTTATCAGCAAATGTGACCAGTTCACTGCTCACTCCTAATTCCAAATCATTTATGAACAAGTTAAGATTCCCCACACTGCAAGACAAACTGCTTTTGAAACTGTGGTGTTCAAAGAAAATAAATCAAAAGTTCTGCTATGCAAGTACAAGTATGATGAACCTTAGCAGCCCTTTGGAACCCAGACTCCAGTTAGCAAACAGGTATGTGGAAGATTCAGCATACTTTCAATACTCAGTTCTAAAAATATTATTATTCAAACCAGAACTACTGTTTTATCAAAATACTAATTGAAAAGCTTTGTATTTGACTTCCTTATTTTGTATGATTCATGGTCAGTAAAAGCTAGTGGATGGTTAGGTCTAGGAGATGTCTATGTATTGCAGTTTGCTAATGCAAACATTGTGTATGATATGCTGCTAGATTTATAGTGTTGGCTGCTGTTAGAGTTATAGCACTCTGTCCCCACAACTAACCCCAAAATGTCACTAGGCATGTATTTCTGGAAGATGTTAATTTCAAATCCCAGCTCATCCATTATCTTGCTGAATGGCCAATATGAATGTGCCTCTTATGGCATGTTCTCCATCAGTGAAATAACAAAGAGAAATAATGCCCCATCTCAGATATATGAGTTGAAGTTTGATGAAACTCCTATAAAGATGCCAGTTCTTTTTTAAAAGTAAATATTTTCCTTCTCAAGTTACCGAGTCAAGGAAATCTAGATATTCAGCATTTTCTTCTAATAAACATAGATCCACATAAATTTGTGCTCTAATCTTCTGTGCCTGCTTGGCCCTAAGTCAAGCGATATGATCCAAGGCCACAAGTACAATAGGCCACTAACGACAATAACATGACATTCATGTCTGCAAAGTTGTCTTATCTTGTGTTGCCAGCCCTCATTTCTAGTACATGTTACAATTGAAACAAGTAAGCATTTTTATGATGTCAAAAATGCTGCTTATTTTTCATTTGCAGTTCAAAGGAAAACTGAAGTCCAAAACCCTTTTCAGATATCTCTTTTCCCCATTTCGCACAGTAAAACTGTATTTCCCCTCTCCTTTAGAAAACTACTTTGGAATTTTACAACTGCTCCGCATTATGCAACTGCATTTCCTAACTGGGCTATGTCAACTGACTCAAAGAATTCATCCATCTTACAGGAGCCACACAGAACATGTTTTTGTAAAATTTTGCTGTTGTGCTTCTTATAGTTTATCAATTGTAACAGAGGAAAGTTCATAGATGCTTTCAATGTTGATTTCAAATGTTTAATATCACTTTAGATTTCTTTTGTAAAAAATAACAATAAAAAAGGAAAATGGTAAGCATATTAAGAACTGTTCTTGTGGGTTAAAGCTATTTTAAGATACTTACATTCTTCCCCTGCCTCGGTAGGCAACACTAGCATTTCCCAACCAAACTACCTATGAATGTGGGGCGTGTTGTTTTCAGTTGTGCTGAGCCATGGAGATAGCTATCCTATAGCCCCTAGACAGAGTCTGGGGGGAGGGGGCATAGGATACTTTGGAATCCTAAGAATTCTGAGCCAGGAATCCGACCTCTCACCCCCCTTGCAGCGGGCATGGGGAGAACCTTATTGGCTGCCTCCCCGAGGTTGCAAAGGCAACCTCAGAGAATACAGAAAGAGGGCATGCCAGTTGGTAGCGAGGGGGCTGAGGAGGCTGGCTTATGCCATATCCCCAAGCCTCCTCAACCTCCTTCCTTTCTGCTCCACAGAGCCCCAGCTAGATGGGCGAAAAGTCATTCTAGCTAAACTGCCGTGTGGGAGGAATGCAGAGGTGAATATTGCCTCTGCCATTCCTCCTGCTCTGTACTGGATGCCCAAAGGCTTACAAGCATCAGCATAGGAATGTACCCTAATACATTCTATGCCATGCCTGCTCAAAAACACAGCCCCAACATAGAGCACCAGCCTTGTACCTACAGTCATGTGGATAGATCCAAATATCTTGTTCACGCACTTACTTATGTTAATAAATTCTAATTACTTTCAAACAACTGGTGTGGTCTGTGGAGAAATGCAAGTTGCTTACCTGTAACTGTAGTTCTTCGAGTGGTCATCTGTGCAGTCACACATATGGGCTCTGCGCCTGCGCGAGCTACTGTCGGGAAACTTCTAAAGCTGAGCTTTTTGGCGGGAACCCTCCCCCACACCCTGGTGCGCATGTCAGGAGAGCTCCCGCCCAGCTCCTCAGTTCTCCTGAGACCTAAGCCTCAGTACCGAGGAGGAATTGTTTTATATATATAATTTGGCACCAAACCGAAGCGGGGACGGTGGGTGGGTTGTGTGACTGCACAGATGACCACTCGAAGAACTACAGTTACAGGTAAGCAACTTGCATTTCTTCTTCGTGGTCTCTGTGCATCACACATATGGGCGATTAGCAAGCTCACTTACCGGAGGTGGGTAGGTGTCAGTGCAGGATTGATGACAGGACCGCTCTTCCAAATGAACAGTCGGCTCTAGCTCTCATATCGAGTCTGTAATGCCGAATGAAAGTTGTGGCCTTTGACCATGTTGCCACTCTGCATAGTTCTGTGACAGAGATGCCCCTATTGAATGCAGTAGATGTTGCGACTGCTCTGGTGGAATGGGCTTTGACACACGTTGGGGGTGTCATGCCTGCTAGTTCATAAGCCAGAGATATGGTTTGAACTATCCATGATGATATCCTTTGTTTTGATGCAGGTAGACCCTTCCGAGGGCCACTATGACAGATGAAGAGTCGCTGTGATCTGCGGATGGAGTCTGTGCGTGACTTGTAAAATGCCAGTGCTCGTCTAACATCGAGCATGTGAAGCGACCTTTCAATGTCTGATGTGGGAGCTTGGAAGAAGGCTGGAAGAATGATGTCCTGGTTGACATGGAACGATGACACCACCTTCGGGAGGAATTGACTGTCTGGACGCAACACAACCTTATCTCGATGGAATGTTAGGTACGGTTCATCCACTCTGAGTGCTGCCAATTCACCTACTCTTCTGGCAGTGGTGATTGCGATGAGGAAAACAAGCTTAAGTGTTATTAATCTCAAATCAACTGGGGCCAACGGTTCAAACGGCTTGGTTAACAGGGCATGGAGTACAACAGATAAACTCCATGACGGAAACGGAGATTTAACAAGGGGATGCAAGTTATGAAGGCCCTTTAAAAACTTCTGGACCACTGGGTGTACAAATACCGAGTATCCGTTTAACTTATCATGGTATGCAGTAATTGCAGCCAGGTACACTCTTATTGATGAATACTTTAGGTTTCTTTGAACTAACTGTAACAGAAACAATAAAATTACATTTATATTGCATTTCTGTGGGTCAGAGTCCTTTGTTATAGCAAACTTTGAAAAGGCTTCCCATTTTCTCTTATAAGAAAGTCTTGTTGATGGCTTTAAGGCCGCATCCAGTATGGCCTGTAACTCAGGTGGGTAATCACCTTGGTTCACATTGGCATTAGCCTCCAGGCTGTCAGATGTAGAGAGTCCAGATCTGGATGGTGGATTCGGCCTTGGCTCTGGTAAAGCAGGTCTATTCTCATCGGTAGCTTGCAGAATCTCCCCTGTGATCTGTCTAGGAGAGGGGCAAACCAAGGTTGCCTGGGCCACCATGGGGCTATGACGATGCAGTCGGTGTTGTCGGTTATTATCTTTGCTAAGATCCTTGTTAGTAGAGGAATTGGTGGGTACAGGTAGAAGAAGTCTGTGTTCCATTTGCGGAGAAAAGCATCTCCCATCGATTGGTGTCCTAATCCTGCTTTGCTGCAGAATTGGATGCAGATGCTGTTGCCGTTTGTGGCAAAGAGGTCGATGGATGGAGTGCCCCATTTGTCGAATACGCTCTGAATGACATCTGGGTGAATTTGCCATTCGTGAGCAGATGTCATGTTTCTGCTGAGTTGGTCTGCAAGTTGGTTGTGCTCCCCTGCGATGTGAACTGCGGTAACGGTGATGCCACGAGCATTGCACCATTCTAATATTTTGATAGTAAGCAGAACTAGAGGTCTCGACCTGGTTCCGCCTTGCTTGTTCAGGTGAAAAACTACGGTTGTATTGTCTGATGTTATCTGAATATGCTGGTGGTAGAGCTGTGTTTGGAATGCCTTCAGTGCTTTTTGGACTGCAAGTAGTTCTAGCATGTTGATATGTCTGTCCTTGTCCTTGCCAGTCCAGCGTCCCTGTACTGTGAGGTTCTTGTAATGAGCTCCCCATCCCACCATTGAGGCATCGGTTGTTATGACGCCCGATGGTTCTGAGGGGTGGAAGGGGACCCCTGTTAATAGGTTGCGGTGAGACGTCCACCATAGTAGTGATCTTAACACCTCTGGTGGTACGTGAAGTGTGGTTCGTCTTGCGTTTTGTTTTGGATTGAATACTCTTGTGAACCAGAGTTGCATTCTTCGCATCTTTAGACGTGCAAGTCTTATCACCATAGTGGTGGATGCCATCAATCCTAACATTCTCTGGATGGTGATGGCCCTTTGTTTGTTTCGTCGTCGTATTGTTCTTGCTAGTGTGATGATTGTTGTTGCTCTGTCTGACGGGAGGAACGCTCTGCATAGGTTTGCGTTGAGGGTTGCTCCTATGAATTTTATGGATCTTGTTGGTATTATGTAAGACTTTTCTGAGTTTATGTAAAGGCCTAGATTTTGAAGTAATCGTTGTATGGTGTTTAGGTTTTGAAGCAGCGACTGGCGGGATTGTGCAACTATCAACCAATCGTCTATGTAAGGGTAGACTTGTATTCCTTTCTGTCGTAAGTAGGCACATACTACAGCCATGCACTTTGTGAACACGCGTGGTGCTGTGGATAGGCCGAATGGAAGTACTGTGAACTGGAATGTTTGTTGTCCTATGAGGAATCTTAAGTACTGTTGGCTTTGGGGATGTATGTCGATATGAAAGTATGCATCCTTCAGGTCTATTGATGCAAACCAGGCGTGTTTTGAGAGCAGTGGTAGTATGTTTGCTAGGGAGATCATCTGGAACTTCTTTGGGGTTATGTAAGTGTTTAAGTCTTCTTAAGTCTAAAATAGGACGTAGGCCGCCATCCTTTTTTGGTATGGTGAAATAGCGGGAGTAGAATCCCTGATGTATTTGGGATTTTGGTGTTTTGATGATGGCTCCCTTTGCTAAGAGGGATAGAACCTCTTGCTTTAGTGGTATTGAGGGAGTTGTGGCCCACATGATGCCGGATGGTGGTATTGTGTCAAATTCTATTCGATATCCCTGTGCAATTATGGAAAGGACCCATCTGTCTGATGTCATGTGTGTCCATGTTGGAAGAAATTTGGATAATTGACGGCCAAACGGGGTGATTTCTTTGGTGGTTTTGACTGTCCAGTCAAAGCCGCTGTTTGTTATTGAAGTCAGATTTACGTTTCTGAAACCTGTTCCGTGAAGAGGGAAACTGTCCTCTGTTTGGCCTTTGTTGTTGTGTTTGTTGTTGTTGAAAACGCCCTTGCTGGAATCTGGGGCGATCATTCTGGTACTGATATTGATATTGAATCTGTGGTTGTCTATACCACCGTCTCTGCTTGGATTGCTGAGGGGGAAAAGTCAATCCCATTTTCCTAGCCGTCGTTCTGGCTTTCTGTACCGAGTCCATGGACTCATCGGTTTTAGAATTAAATAGCCCTTCCCCATCGAAAGGGAGGTCTTCGATGCGGGTTTTTGCTTCCTGTGATAATGCCGTGGATCTGAGCCATGCGTGGCGACGAAGTGCAACTGCACCCACCATTACCTTTGAGCCACAGTCCGTCTGGTGCTTTGAGGTGTTAATTTGTTGTTTGGCTAGTCTTGTTGCCTCGTCTGTAAATACTCTTGCAAGTTCTCTCTGGTCATCACTTAGATTGTTACAAAGTGAGGCTATTTTATCCAGTAAGAAGACCTGATACCTCGCCATGGTGGCTTGATAGTTTGACACCTTCAAGCTTAGTGCAGCCGAAGAATAAAATCTTCTTCCCATGAGGTCTAGCCGTCTACCTTCTTTATCCACTGGCGCAGAGTGGATACGTTGGGAGTGGCCCTGTGCTGACTCGACAATAATCGAGTTTGGTTGTGGGTGAGAGAAAAGGAATCCCACATCCTTTTCTAGAACTTTGTACATGTTCTCCAATTTCTTTGATGCAGGGGGCATCGATGCGGGTTGCTTCCAAGATTGGATTGTTTGCAGAAGTGTTGGCGCAAAAGGGATAGCTATAGGTAGAGCTGATTGTACGTTTATGATATCAAAAATTGGATCATCTAGCGCCTGCGTTTGTTGCGATGTTTGCAGTCCCAATGATTGTGCCATGCGCTGGATCTGATCTGAAAAATGAGCGAGATCTTCGGATGGTGAAAGTGGTTCCTGTGGCGCTACTACTCCATCTGGTGACGCTGTGGATGGGGCGATAGAAGAATATGATGCTGTATCAGATTGGTAGACATCCATTAATGAGCGTGGGGAGGTTACTTGCAGTGCCAGGCTCTGTTCCTCATATTGTTCTTGTTCTCCCTCCCTTGCTGTTGATATAGCTGGGGGGTCGCGTGCGTATTGAGTCGATTCCATATCCTGTCTTGGTGCCGGGTACGGTACCGACGTTGATTGTTGCAGTGGTCTCCGTGGGGGAGAAGTGTATCTGTAGTAATTGTCATGATGTCGATGTCGACGGGATTCATCATAGTAATGGGATGAGATGTCTGATCGTCTATCCCTCTCCGAGAGGGGGGAACATGATCGGTATCGACCTCTCGGTGTTGCAGAGCGGAGTGAATCTGGGGATTCTCTTCGATAGTATTGTTGTGAACGACTCTGTCTGTCTTGCGTCAGTCTCAGTATAAGAGCTGTCTGAGGGCTAGGTTGCCTAAGGACCTGCCTCTGGGGTGAGTCCCTAATTTCACCCTCCGATATGGAGACAGATGGTACGGTATCGTTCCTATGTGTCATAGGCGAAGGTGCATTGTCTACTCCCGATATCGATGGAAGGGGTATGTTCTCCGCTCTTGCTGTCGATGGGGATTGCGCGGTCTGCATTCTCGATGCCGATGGAGATTGCATAGCACGGGTCCTCGATGTTGAGGGGCGTGGCATGGTTGATGTTCTCGGTATCGATGGAGAGTGTCTCCTGTCTGCTCTCGCTGTAGGGCCCCCCCGATGTCGTCGGTGTTTTTGATACCGATGGAGAACGTCTTCTCGCTGTGGACGGGTGAGATGTAATATCCGCCCTCGATGTCGAGGGGGAAAACGATGTCGTTTGGGTAGTCGGTACCGGTCGACCCTCCTGTTGGTTCGCCTGCCTATGGTGGCTGGTCTTCTTTTTCTTCTTTTTCTGAGCATCTGCGGCTTTCGTTGTCCTTGCTCCCTTTACTAGCCTTTTTGCCATTAGTTTTGTCGTAGCCCTCCCAGGCGTGGGGGGTGCCTCTCTCGCTGCTGAGGAAAGCGGTGGGGTATGAGGCCTGGCCACCGGAGCGTTTGTTTGCTCTCTGTTGGGCGTTGTCGCTGCCATAGTGGGCTGTTGGTTTTGGACAGCCTGCAAGGCTTTCATCCACAATTCTGCCTTAAGGCGATCGGCTCTGTTCTTTCTAAACGCCTGGCAGTTATGGCAGGAATCCACCTTATGGCCTTCTCCAAGGCATATTAAACAGTGGGTATGTCCGTCGGATGGCGGCAGTTTAGCACCACATCTCGTGCATTTTCGAAAGGGTGCCCTTAGGGCCATACAATCCTTAAATTGTCGCGATCAGCAGCCGCTGATCGTCTTGCGCAGATAGCGAAGTTATTTATTTATTTATTTTTGACGAAAAAACGTGAGAAGATGAAGAGGTGAAAGATAAGAAGAAGAATCTTGAGGAGAAAAGACTTTTTTAAAAGGTAAGTACTCAGCTAATAATTGGTTTTATTTTCAGAGAAGAACCCAACGAACTAGCTGTGAGGCGGTCAAAGGAGAACTGAGGAGCTGGGCGGGAGCTCTCCTGACATGCGCACCAGGGTGTGGGGGAGGGTTCCCGCCAAAAAGCTCAGCTTTAGAAGTTTCCCGAAAGTAGCTCGCGCAGGCACGGAGCCCATATGTGTGATGCACAGAGACCACAAAGAAGAAGTGTATGAGGAGAGTACAGTTAATGGTGGCAGCGGAATGGGAAACTGAGGGCCGGGTTGCTGGGCTGTGGGGCCTAAAAGAGTGAAGGCAAGACAGGAGCAGCAACAGAACTCCTAAACCCTCACACGCGTCATCAGCACGGGGGGGAGGGATTGAAGTAGGTCCTGAGTGCTAGTGGAGTGGAGAGTCCTGTCAGGTAACTTCTGGGCGTCACAGGTGAAGGCAAGACGTCATAGGCAAAGGCAAGATGTCACAGGCTGCATACCACTAAATTTGACTTCAACTCCTAATAGCCCCAGCCAGTATGGCCAATGATCATGAATGCTGAAAACTGAAAGTTGGTTTAATTAAAGTCAGCTCTCCATGCTACTAGCTCCAAGGAGAGCAGAAGGTGCAAGGAATAACTTGCAATAGACTGCAGATATTCTCCATATGCACATCTCTTGGTTTCTGAAGAATATGTACAGCCCCCTTTCTGTTAGCTCCACTAGAATTTGTAAGGTCAGAAGGAGCTAGCAGTCCTACTAGGAAACTCTAGAGCATGGGAAATTCTAACCAAAACATGTAAATATGGCTCTAGAACATCTTTATCATACAAAGCATTCAGACTTTCTTACCATTCATTTCCCTGCTAATCACCTTTCCAGTGGCTTTGCCTACTCTTTGGGTTATTTTGTTGAAAAGCAACTACAGGGCATTTTGAAGGGGGAAAGAACTAAGTACCCTCATTCTTCCTTCTCCACTAATCCCCATCGCTTCAAAATTAGTTTTTCAGAGAGAGAGAAAAAGAGAGAGAGAGAGAGAGAGAGCTAACATTACAGTTGCATTATACCACAGGTTCTCAAGACAGAAAATTTCAACATGTGAGGAATGGTAATTAGAGAACCCATCAAAATGGAGGTGGGCTGAACCCTGCCCTGAGCTTCTTTGTGAAATGGAGGAATAAACATGTAATCAAACAACATAAAATGGAGAACAAATTCAGAAAAAAAGCATCCTGTGAACACAGTAAAAATGACAGCCAAGTTAGTCAGCAGTTTCTTTATTTCACAGTAAAGGAGAATATAATACAAAGTCTGTTTAAGCCTACAACTTTTGATTGCTTGTTTTGTTAAAATGTATTTGGCATAAATATAAACTTCGTTGCAAACAAGAAAAATATCTTCAAGTGGCTTGAAGGTGATCTGAATTTCTGAACACACCTCACATACGAATTGCCAGATTTTTATTTATGGTTCAGATATTCAGGAAAGGAAATATGAAAAACAAAAACCTTCATATGCAAGATTGAAGTAAGCAAAACTCTACCACGCTGAACACCAAAAAAATAGTATACCACTCAAAAAGAGTATGCTTCTGATGCTTGTCCCTTAGCAAGTCAAAGTATCCATCTGTTTAGTTCTATAGACCTCAAAAAGGGTTATTGAGACAATAGATTTGAAGTTAGTTATTTGCAATGTTTGTGAAACTCCACTGTAGCAAGTGCAGTAAGGCGGCACATGCAGATGACATACTTTGACATGCATATACCCCTTTTGGAACATAATGACCATTATGAGGATAATAGCCAGGTCCCACCAACCATATGCAGCAGCCATGATGCTAAAAACCTCAGCAGGCAAAAGATTTGTTTGTGACAGGGGGCTCATCTACACCAAGCAGGATATTGTACTACGAAAGCGGTATATAAAAGGCAGGAGCCACACTAAGCAGGATATAGTGGTATGAAAGCGGTATATAGTATGTGTCAATGGGCCCCAACATTTGCCAGTGCACTTCAGTGTGGCTCCTGCCTTTTAAATACTGCTTTCATAGTGTTATATCCTGCTTGGTGCAGATGTGCCCAGGGACACTCTTTGGTGCGGAGGGGTGAAGCAGAACTGATACTACCATAGACAAGCTTAGCTAGAAAGAATGGCAGAAAAAAAGCTAATGTTTCCGTATATGGAAGCTTAACACAGAAGTATGCTAGAAATTATTCCCTCTTTATCCTAGGTCTTTTCATTATTAAATACACTTTAATTGTCTTCTTTCTACTGCAATTGTATTCACAAGGCACTAAGGGTATTTTTACTCACTGCACCATCATGGTAGTTCCATAGAAGAAGGAGCTCCTGGACGGCTTTTTGCTGTACTGCAGCTCTACCACCACTGCATATGGCAGAAAATGTTGTGACAACTACTAGTGCAAAAGGGAGCAGGTGACACAAATGGCCAATACAGGTTCTCCATGGGCCATTTAAAGCTACTGGTGCTGGCCTTTCTCCTCAGACTAAACATCTTTTCACTCAGGCACAAAATTAACAGCTCTTGGACATTTTTGACCCCAAATCACCAAGCAGGACAAGATTTTTTAGGATCAAAAAATCCTTTGGCCGAAGAGAAGGTGCTTACAAATTTGCTCATGGTCCAGAAAACATGGCAACTGGAAGTTAAGTAGCCTGCCTTCATTTTTTGCACCATGTAAGCAGTAAAGAAGTGCTACAGTCTCACATATTATATTTGCTTACAACTTCACTTCTTTGCACCCACCCAATATTGTGTCTAACTTTAATAAGGTATGTTTTAAAATGTTAAACTCTGACAGCAAATCTCTTGCATATCTGATCTTAAGCTTTAGAATTCAATCTTATGTATGTTGAACAAAAGGTAAGACTTAACAAACAAGCTACTCAAGCTTATTAGGTCACACTTCCCCTGTTCAGTTTCTAAATTCTAAGATTTTATTTCTTTGAAACAGAGCCAACCTGCTAAAAAGGCTGGTCCTATGCCTATGAACATTTAATCATAATTAGAGGATTCATTTACTCCTTTCTCTTGCAGATTTAATTTGCCTCAGGGGGGAAACAAGCACAGGCCTCAACGCCTATTTGCCTCAGGGGGAAACAAGCACAGGCCTCAACGCCTATTTGCCTCAGGGGGAAACAAGCACAGGCCTCAACGCCTATTTGCCTCAGGGGGAAACAAGCACAGGCCTCAACGCCTATTTGCCTCAGGGGGGAAACAAGCACAGGCCTCAACGCCTATTTGCCTCAGGGGGAAACAAGCACAGGCCTCAACGCCTATTTGCCTCAGGGGGAAACAAGCACAGGCCTCAACGCCTATTTGCCTCAGGGGGAAACAAGCACAGGCCTCAACGCCTATTTGCCTCAGGGGGAAACAAGCACAGGCCTCAACGCCTATTTGCCTCAGGGGGGAAACAAGCACAGGCCTCAACGCCTATTTGCCTCAGGGGGAAACAAGCACAGGCCTCAACGCCTATTTGCCTCAGGGGGAAACAAGCACAGGCCTCAACGCCTATTTGCCTCAGGGGGAAACAAGCACAGGCCTCAACGCCTATTTGCCTCAGGGGGGAAACAAGCACAGGCCTCAACGCCTATTTGCCTCAGGGGGAAACAAGCACAGGCCTCAACGCCTATTTGCCTCAGGGGGAAACAAGCACAGGCCTCAACGCCTATTTGCCTCGGGGGAAACAAGCACAGGCCTCAACGCCTATTTGCCTCAGGGGGAAACAAGCACAGGCCTCAACGCCTATTTGCCTCAGGGGGGAAACAAGCACAGGCCTCAACGCCTATTTGCCTCAGGGGGAAACAAGCACAGGCCTCAACGCCTATTTGCCTCAGGGGGAAACAAGCACAGGCCTCAACGCCTATTTGCCTCAGGGGGAAACAAGCACAGGCCTCAACGCCTATTTGCCTCAGGGGGGAAACAAGCACAGGCCTCAACGCCTATTTGCCTCAGGGGGAAACAAGCACAGGCCTCAACGCCTATTTGCCTCAGGGGGAAACAAGCACAGGCCTCAACGCCTATTTGCCTCAGGGGGAAACAAGCACAGGCCTCAACGCCTATTTGCCTCAGGGGGGAAACAAGCACAGGCCTCAACGCCTATTTGCCTCAGGGGGGAAACAAGCACAGGCCTCAACGCCTATTTGCCTCAGGGGGAAACAAGCACAGGCCTCAACGCCTATTTGCCTCAGGGGGAAACAAGCACAGGCCTCAACGCCTATTTGCCTCAGGGGGAAACAAGCACAGGCCTCAACGCCTATTTGCCTCAGGGGGAAACAAGCACAGGCCTCAACGCCTATTTGCCTCAGGGGGAAACAAGCACAGGCCTCAACGCCTATTTGCCTCAGGGGGGAAACAAGCACAGGCCTCAACGCCTATTTGCCTCAGGGGGAAACAAGCACAGGCCTCAACGCCTATTTGCCTCAGGGGGAAACAAGCACAGGCCTCAACGCCTATTTGCCTCGGGGGAAACAAGCACAGGCCTCAACGCCTATTTGCCTCAGGGGGAAACAAGCACAGGCCTCAACGCCTATTTGCCTCAGGGGGGAAACAAGCACAGGCCTCAACGCCTATTTGCCTCAGGGGGAAACAAGCACAGGCCTCAACGCCTATTTGCCTCAGGGGGAAACAAGCACAGGCCTCAACGCCTATTTGCCTCAGGGGGAAACAAGCACAGGCCTCAACGCCTATTTGCCTCAGGGGGGAAACAAGCACAGGCCTCAACGCCTATTTGCCTCAGGGGGAAACAAGCACAGGCCTCAACGCCTATTTGCCTCAGGGGGAAACAAGCACAGGCCTCAACGCCTATTTGCCTCAGGGGGAAACAAGCACAGGCCTCAACGCCTATTTGCCTCAGGGGGAAACAAGCACAGGCCTCAACGCCTATTTGCCTCAGGGGGGAAACAAGCACAGGCCTCAACGCCTATTTGCCTCAGGGGGAAACAAGCACAGGCCTCAACGCCTATTTGCCTCAGGGGGAAACAAGCACAGGCCTCAACGCCTATTTGCCTCAGGGGGAAACAAGCACAGGCCTCAACGCCTATTTGCCCCAGGGGGGAAACAAGCACAGGCCTCAACGCCTATTTGCCTCAGGGGGGAAACAAGCACAGGCCTCAACGCCTATTTGCCTCAGGGGGAAACAAGCACAGGCCTCAACGCCTATTTGCCTCAGGGGGAAACAAGCACAGGCCTCAACGCCTATTTGCCTCAGGGGGAAACAAGCACAGGCCTCAACGCCTATTTGCCTCAGGGGGGAAACAAGCACAGGCCTCAACGCCTATTTGCCTCAGGGGGAAACAAGCACAGGCCTCAACGCCTATTTGCCTCAGGGGGAAACAAGCACAGGCCTCAACGCCTATTTGCCTCAGGGGGAAACAAGCACAGGCCTCAACGCCTATTTGCCTCAGGGGGGAAACAAGCACAGGCCTCAACGCCTATTTGCCTCAGGGGGAAACAAGCACAGGCCTCAACGCCTATTTGCCTCAGGGGGAAACAAGCACAGGCCTCAACGCCTATTTGCCTCGGGGGAAACAAGCACAGGCCTCAACGCCTATTTGCCTCAGGGGGAAACAAGCACAGGCCTCAATGCCTATCTGCTCCCCACTAAGTTTCCCCCCTTCCCATCCCTCCCTTGCACCCACCATGCAGTGTAGTCAGTCACTATTGAACTATTGCCATTTTCTCTAACCCCAATAAAAGGATATATGGAAAACAGAGAATCGGTGTGTCACACTGCGCCCATCATGCCCTGTAGAGGAAGAGGGTTGGTGCTGGAAGACTAAGGGGAAGTGTGTTTAATTGAGTGCAATGTATGGGACTGTAGAATGTGTTGCTTATGTGGCACAGAGGTTAAGGGTTAGGGTGCCTTAACTTACACCCCCTTCCTTTTTTCTGCATGAGTAAAAGTGCAAGTACCTTAATTCTTGTCTTACATGAAAGATTTTTTTTAAAGTAATTACTGAACTACATGAGCCCCCTCAGGAGCAAAATTTAAGTTCACTAAGCCTGTATAATACTTAGCATTAATATTGCACTTTCAATACATCATCAACCCTGTAAGACAAGCCATTTTATTACTATCCCCACATTATTCCTGCTTTTATTATCATATTCATAACTTCTCCAATAATGCAGGAAGTATACAGGCGGCATTGTTGTCAGCTCCAGGGAGGGGTCTAAAGCTGAGACAGTGTTGTTTGTAACCAATGTGGAATATGGTCCACTGTTATTTTAGCTTGCAAATCAAATGCACATAGCAGAGATAGCAAGAGAAATGTAAAACAACTCCTTCCCAACTCTCACTCACAAACATAAAAAACAACATGCAGCAGCACACAGCAGCAGCTCACTGACTTACAGACGCAAATACATGCAACTGCACCCAACTCTCTCCAGCGAAAGACATTTTTCTTTTATAAAGCAGGTTTCACTATATCTGTCATCTCCGGAACTTTCTCCTGATGTTCACGATCGTATCTCGGCATGTCTTTCAGATATCTCAGCTTGGCTGCTTCATCGTCGTTTGAAACTCAATATGGCAAAGACTGAATTGCTCGTTTTTCCTCCTAAACCTTCTCCTCATCTCTCATTCTCTCTTACTGTCAATGATGTTATGCTTACTCCGGTCAAGGAAGCTCGGAGCCTTGGCTTTATATTTGACTCCTCGCTCTCCTTTCTTCCTCATATTGAGGCAGTAGCTAAATCTTGTCGTTTTTTCCTGTATAATATTGCCAGGATTCGATCATTTTTGTCTGTCTCTTCCGCCAAGACGCTTGTTCATGCACTGGTTATTTCACGGTTGGACTACTGCAACCTTCTTCTCTCTGTCCTTCCTTCTTCTCACATCAGTCCGTTGGTTTCTGTTCACCACTCCGCCGCAAAGATCATCTTCTTGGCTCGCCGCTCTGACCATGTTACTCCGCTTCTGAAATCTCTTCATTGGCTTCCAATTCACTTCAGAATCCACTATAAACTTCTCCTGTTAACCTTCAAAGCTTTTCACGGTCTAGCTCCTTCCTATCTCTCCTCTCTCATCTCACACTATTGCCCCGCTCGTGCTCTTCGCTCCTCTGATGCCATGTTTCTCGCCTGCCCAAGGGCCTCTACTTCCCTTGCTCGGCTCCGTCCATTTTCTTCTGCTGCCCCTTACGCCTGGAACGCTCTTCCAGAACATTTGAGAACTACAAGTTCAATCGCAGCTTTTAAAGCTCAACTAAAAACCTTTCTTTTTCCTAAAGCGTTTAAAACTTGATGTTGTGCAGACTTTATACTGTTAGTTTTACCCTACCCTGTGCCTGCTTACCCTACCCTGTACCTGTTTGCATTCTCTTCCCCTCCTTATTGTTTTACTAGGATTTTATTAGATTGTAAGCCTATGAGGCAGAGTCTTGCTATTTACTGTTTTACTCTGTACAGCACCATGTACATTGATGGTGCTATATAAATAAATAAATAACAATAACAATAACAATAATAATAATAATAATAAAGCGTCAATCTGCCAAACCAACATGAATTACTCGAAATGCCCTAAGTTATAGGACTTAATTTCTATTTATAACTTCAGAATTATGTAATAGATTCTATCTGGACCAGCTAAAGGCATACCATTACAAATATCCCTGAATTTTTGATATAATCTAAACTGACCAAAGGAGAAACTAGATATGCTTATCTTGATTTTATGATGAGTAGAATTTTCAGGTTTGATACCAACAGAAAGCTGAAAAGGGCATTCACCTCAGCTGCAGAGGCATTCAGGGGCTCTGTAATAAAATCCAGTTCTCAACATTGCATCCCTCTTTAGCATGGCCTCATTATGAGTACTATACCGAATAAATGGCTGGAGCCACTCCACGTGGGGAGATGGTGCCCCCTTATTTCCTCCTATATTAGAGAATTGATGTCATCCATTCTTATCGAGGAAAGTTAAATGTTGTACTTGTGGACAATGTTATAGTGGAGGCAAAGCCTGCCCCCATACCTGACACTGAGTGGTCCAGCAACCACTCACACAGACTCTTCACAGGAGGGAGAGTAAAGCAAGTTCCCCGCTTTTTGAAAGGTGCGTCCACAGTTGTGGGGAAGAGAGCAGTGGACTTTTCAAGCTTCCCCCACAAACATCCACAGAAGCAAGATTCAGAAGGGGGCACGTCCTAAACACAAGGGAGATGGAAATGGAGAGCAGGACATTCCACCAGGCCTGAAGGTTTCCCATCCCTCAATGGTCACCACCACCAGCCATTCCAGTAGGCTAAACTGAAGTTGAGAGGGAACGGAGGGCCATTCCGCCAGCCCTGCGGAAGATCTCCCCCATGAAGACTCCTCCTCCCTCAGTGGTCACCACCAGCAGTCATACAGCAGGCTTTATTAAGGGAGATGAAAGGGACAGCAGGGCCATTTCACTAAACCTACTAAAAGAATTAATTATTTTTTTCTCCTCTTTCCTCCCCATTCCTTTTTATGTATGTGTTAAATCTTTTTAGATTATAAGCCTGTGGGCAGGAAAAGTCTTGTTTAATTAGTTATATGCAAGCAACTCTTGCAGCCTTTTTGGCTGAGAAGCAGCATAAAAATACTTCAAATAAACAAGCAAACAAACAAAAAAACATAGTTGCTGGCTTGAGTGGGGGAAGAGAAGAGGCATGCTTTACCTCCTTTCTTAGGGCATAGAGGTGTGGCCTGTTTGGAGTAAAAAGGATGCAAGTTGAGAAAGACCAAATTGTCTTATAGTTCATCACAGTTATATGGGCAAAGAATGGGTGAACTCCATCTCCTTGTCATTTCATTCATTACTGAAGCCCTGTAGTGAGCTGAAGCACAGCTGAAGGCCCACTTCTCTATTTGGGGCATATGGGTGGTGGTGGTGTGTGTGTGTGTGTGAGAGAGAGAGAGAGACAGAGAGAGAGAGAGAATTGACTAGTTAGGCATGATTCGAGAAAGGACTGGATGTCTCCAGCCCTCCCCTTTCCATTAAACATGATAGACATTTAAGCTAATAGTAGTGGCAGATCTCCAGCATGTACAGTGCACACAATGTGCAAACCTTGAACAGTTATCGTATTACATTTGTCTGACTCCGACCTGACTCTGGTTTTAGCTTTGGGGAAGGATCTACATTCAAAGGATTCTATCCCAGCTTTTTTAGTATTAAAAATGTAATTACTTCTTTGACTAATATGCATATTTCATGCCCTGCTGCTATCCATGCAAGAACTCTGTGTAGAATAAGACCACACACTGGAGCATAGATATGCTATATTTCAAACCAAGGGGAAAATTACAGCCCCAAATATTCAAGGCAATAACCAGCAGGTATGAAACAAAAGATGCAGATATACTGACAATAGATGTACTTCATAATGGATATAGAAATTCTGCTCTAACCTATGAATTGCTGCTCTTCTCAATGGAAAGAAGAGATCTAGCATGGGGAAAGGGCCTCTCCTCCAGGATACACAGGCAGACTGCAGTCTTTAAAAAGGAGAAGAGGAATATCCCACTTGAGCTCCAAAAGACAGGTTGCTTACCTGTAACTGTAGTTCTTCAAGTGGTCATATGTGCATTCACACATATGGGCTTTGCGCCTGCGCAGAGCTAGTTCCGGAGACTTCACAAGCTGAGAACATTTTTTTAGGCGGGAACCCCTCCCCCATTGTCCACTGAGCATGCTCAGGGGTTCCCACCCAAACTCCTCAGTTCCAAGACCGCAGAAGTCCCACTGAGGAGATTAAACACTACGTGCCAGATTGACACTGTAGTGGGGACGGTGGGTGGGTTGTGTGAATGCACAGATGACCACTCGAAGAACTTCAGTTACAGGTAAACAACCTGTCTTTCTTCTTCATGGTTTCTGTGCATCACACATATGGGTGAATGACAAGCAGACTTACCGGAGGAGGGTGATGTCAAGCTGGGATGTTATAGGATGGAGGAAAGAACGGCGCATCCGAAGGCGCAATCTTTCCAAGCCCTGAGACCCAAATGGTGATGCTGGACAAATGTCAATGGGGACAACCATGTAGCTGCTTTGCAGAGGCCCGGGATCGAGACCCCTTGTTCAAAGTCTGCTGAAGTAGACACTCCTCTAGTGGAGTGTGCTCGAATACGTCCATTGAGAGGCATGTCTGCAATTTCGTAAGCCAACTTGATAGTTTGAGTTATCCAAGATGAAAGTCTCTGAGCGGAAACCTGTTGTCCCCCGTAACATAAGAGGCGTTGGGACTTACGAAATGGTGCTGTCCATGACAGATAAAAGGCGAGGGCTCTCTTAACATCTAAAGAGTGGAGGGTGCTCTCCAATGTAGAAGAAGGTGACGGAAAAAAGGCTGGCAGAGTGATGTCCTGGTTAACATAGAAGGAGGAAACCACCTTGGGAAGGAACACAGGATCTGGCCATAGGACGACTTTGTCGTGATGGAAAACCAGGTAAGGGGGTTCAATACATACAGTGCATAACTCTGACACCCTGTGGGCTGAAGTTAACGCAATTAGAAAAGCTACCTTAAAGGTAAGTAACTGGAGGTCCATAGTCATGAGAGGTTTGAATGGTTTTGATGAGAGTGCCTTTAGAACAACTGAGAGGCTCCATTGTGGCACCATAGAACGTAAGGGTGGGAGCATATTTTTCATACCCTTCATGAAGCATTTGACCAGCAGGTGCATGAAAACAGTAAAGCCCTGAACATGAGAGGCGGATATGGCCGCTACGTAGACACGGAGGGAAGAATATTTGAGGCCTTTCTCGAAGCGAGAGTAAAGGAATTTCTACTGCTTCTACTTTCTTTATTGCGATCCATAGATCCATAAAAAGAAAGAAACAAACAACAGACAAACAAACACAAGAATCAGACATGAAATCATACAGTTAGAGCTATTGTCAACTTTAGTCTAATACACAATGAGCTCTAATCTTAGCCGCCACTGTAAGAAATTTAGCAACAGCCAAAGGTACACTTGAGGACTTATCTTCCAACAGAAACTTAACATAAAATTTGCCTGTACTTCTGGACAGTTTGCTCAGCAATGGGGTGATCATAAGATGGCGGGCCTGATTATAAAAGCTACAGGACAGAAGGATATGCTCCATCGTCTCCACTTCCATGTTCCTACAGGGGCACCGTCGTTCCTGATAAGGGACACCAGCATATCTGCCCTGAAGTAATTCAATAGAATAAACATTGCATCTGGCCTTGGAGAAGGCAATACGATATTTAGCCACTGACAAGTTCTTTAGATAGTCGGCCAGCTGAAGAGGCCCAACGTAATGAACGTGCAATGCACTGGGAGAGCAAGAAACATGAGAGCGAGCATGTAAGTCGCAGAAGGCTATATCCCACAGTCTTTGTTTGACAGCTTTAAAAGCAAAATTCAAGCCCAGATTGAGGAGGAGGGAAGAGGAGAGACCTATTGCAGCTGCCTTCCTGGCAAGAAGCTTGGACCAGCTGTTCACATAGTTGTCCTGAGCCAGACAGGGAAGCAGACCTGAGCCCCTCCCAAAAAGACTAACTTCCATCCAAAATTTTAAGGCAGACCACCAAGCCCTAAGCGAAAGAGAGCTTTCCCCGGTTTCCAGCAGAAGTACAGAATTAGGGACACACTTTGGGAGTTGAAGAAGGGTCCTCAAAAACCTTGTCTGCAGCCTATCTATCTCAGATGTTAATCCCCCTATCCAGATATTGGAGGCATATAAAAGCTGGGTTGCAGACTTGGCATTAAACACTTTGATGGCAGACGGTATAAACATTCCCCCTTTAGTAAAGAAAAAGCGTGTTATTGCAGCTGAACTGACTGAAGCTTTATTAAGGGTGGCCAATCTATGGGCACTCCAGGACAGGGTATGATGGAAAAGCAGCCCCAGGTAAGAGAAAATTTTCACCTGTTCCAGGATATGCCCATCAAGGGACCACCGACGTTGAGAAAATCTATTTTCAAAGACCATGACTTTAGATTTCTCAAAATTAATTTTCAGATCGTTGGTCAAACAAAAGTTGGAGAATTTCATTAAAAGATGTTTCAAACCAGGTCTAGAGCGGGAGAGAATAACAGCATCGTCTGCGTAAAGTAAAATAGGAATTTTCCTTGCGCCAAGTTTGGGCAAGTGTCCTTCATGGTCAGACAGGGCCTCCTCAATATCATTTATGTATAAGTTAAATAGTGTAGGTGCGAGGATACAGCCGTCTTACTCCTCTAGACATAGGAATTTCATTTGAAAGCTGTCCCTGTGTGCCACATCTAACTTGCATCCTGCTGTGGCTGTATAGAACCATTATAAGATTAAGAAGTCTTTTGTCCACCAGGATTTTATCTAATTTCTCTCATAGTTTAGTTCTAGGGATGGAGTCGAAAGCGGACTTCAGATCCATGAAGGCGACAAACAGTTTGCTACGTAGAAACTTAAGATGTTTCTCCGCTAAGTGAAAAAGAATCAGACCATGATCAGAAGTGGAGTGATTCTTTCTAAAGGCAGCTTGGGCTTCTGTGACAACATTATTGGCCTCGAGGATGTCAGTTAGTCTATTAGATAGAAATCGAGCACAGAGCTTGCCTATTATTGAGAGGAGGCTGATAGGTCTAAAATTCCCAGGATCCTTTGGATGTCCCTTTCTGTATATCGGAACCACAATTGCGTGTCTCCAACTATCAGGGATTTTGCCAGATTGATTTATAATGGTAAAAAGAGCAGCTAACAAAGGGGCCCACCAATCCTGATTGATTTTAATAAATTCAGCAGGGATAAAATCTATGCCGGGTGCCTTACCCCCTTTAAGCTGTTGTATTAATTCAATCATTTCCTCCTTAGAGACTGAATTCCAGGGGGGGAAGAAGGAGAAAGTGACATCCTGCATATCAGCCTGAGCTGATTGTATAGTGTCTGGGTCAGTAAAAATGGCTCTGAAATGATCCTCCCAGACCTGAGCTGGAATTGTGCAACTGGGTGCTTGGCAGTTGGATCGTAAGGCGCCCGACACGATCTGCCAAAACATTTTTGAATCATTATTCAAGGAGGCATTTAACAGCAAGGACCAGGAGTTTCGTTCAGCTTGGCGTCTTTTTTGGACTATGAGGGACTTATATTGCTTTTTTAGCTGAAAATAGGTCGAAGGGAGATAATTGTAGCCCTATTTTCTGTAGGTTATATAAGACTCCCTTAACTCATTTTTCTTCAGGTAACATTCTCTGTCAAACCAAATAGGGCCCTTATAGATCGTAGTGGCAGTATTGTCTGGGGCTGACCTGCCTGCATGAGTTAAAGCATCTTGGAAGGAGTCGATTAAATCATCATATGCTTTTATAGAGGATGCAGCCGATTCCTTCCACAAAATTGCTGATCTTAGTCGAATTATTGAATCGGAGTTTAGTCTTTCCTCTAGAAGATTGCTTAATTTATCAGACCATTTTACCCTTATTCTGTGTGGGCACTCGAACAGGACATCAGTTAAGTGGGTATGGGGTAGTCTTAAATTAGGAGTTGGGGCGCATAAAGTAAGGGTTAAAGGCTGGTGATCGCTACAGGTTCTTGTACCTATATAAAAATGATAAACTAACTGGAAGGCATTTCTAGATGCCAGCCCATAGTCTATTGTGCTTGAACCAAATAAATTTGAGAAGGTAAATTCACCTGAGCCTTCCCAAAGGTCCACCCCATTTAAAATAATTAAATCTAGACTGAGCTGAAATTGAGCCAGGCAAAAACCAGCGTAATTCAGAAACTGATATTTTGAGTTTCTGTGTGGAAAATTTCGATTTTCCCTAAGTTCACTCAAGATAGGGTATCTTGCTTCTAGATCGTTGTTATTGGAGCCAATCCTGGCATTAAAATCACCCAGAATATATAAATATGCATCAGGGAACCTAATAATTTGAGTGGATAAATAGCTCTCTACTTTATGCCAGAGTTTCTTGATCTTTAGCAGGAGGGATATAAACATTCACAAAAATAAAATAACTAGCATTAATTTCCAAACAAATTCCAAATGCCAGTTGTTCACAGTTTTCCAATTCAGTAACCTTAGCTATCAGTGAGGAGGACACCAGAATGGCAAGGCCACCCCTTGGACGACCTTTCTTATTTGCCCGGTGAGCATTCAAAGAGTAGGAGGAAAATCCATTAACAACAACAGTGTCCATGGCCCAGGTTTCCTGAAGCAAGATTACATCAAAGCAAGAGATATATTGACAAAAGCAGCTATCCCAACGTTTGTTTGCCCAGCCCGCAATATTCCAGGATATGATCCTGAGGTAGGAATCACCCTGGGGCCACTGGCATCAATCCAGAGGGGTAATCCCGACCAGTGATCCATCCATGTCCCTCTGAATGCAGCCATTCCTCTTTGCTGTCATATGGTTCGATGGAAGCTGTGGGTCGGAATCGATGATACTGGGCGATATTAACTCTGATGTCGGCCCTACTTGATTAGCATTAGGCAGCCCTCCAGACAGCTGTGGCAGTTGGCAGGATGGGATGGATGACGTCTTGCTCCCCACCGATGTATGCAGCACTCCTGGATAGAGGCACGATGTCGGACGAACGTTGTCAACTTTCACAGGAGTGTCTTGACCAAAAGTTATCAGGTCTTGCAAGGTAGTGATGGTATGTAAGAAATCGACCTCCACCCTCAAATGAAGTGAATCGGGAGGCAGTTCCTGTTCCAAGACGAGGGAGTCGGAGGGCCTGCTCGGAGATTGCTGGATGCTTTGAGGCTGGTCTTCACACAGTGGGCAGGAAGAAGGAAAAAAGCTTTTGTGTGGTAAATCTGCTTCTTCAGACACCGCAGTTGAAAAAGCCATGGATTTGCTGCTACTCCGTTTGGGGGCATTAAACTGCAGCTGGAGGATAGAATTAGAGCGGCTTTTGATGGATATTAATGGTTTAACCTGGAGATCTTTAAAAAGCCGTGATGGGTAGATCCCCACAGTGTGCAGAAAAAGTTTTTCCTTCATTAGTAAATTTGGGGTGGTAGGTTTAGTAAACTTCAATAGGTACCTCTTATAAACAGGTGAAGAGAAAAGTAGTTCCACAGCCAACAAATATGATGGCTGAATATTTAGCAGCCATTTGAGGTTTAAGTTAGCACTTTGAACCGATCCCCAGAATGGGTGTTGTCCTCCATGGGGATGTACATCTATAACCATCGAGCAAGGCTGAAGAACTAGGCCACCATTTTTTCGCTCTATTATTCTGATATCTGGTCCACTATTGGGGGCTGTAGATAAACAGCCTCCATTATTGCAGAGAGGTTCGAAGACCAGATCTAAGCGGGGAGGGCGGGGTGGAGGTTGAGCCTGGATGCCTTGGCAGAGAAGCTTTTCTGGGAGCCATGTCAACAGTTTATTTAAAGAACTTAGCACAGTTTCTAAGTTAGAACTAATCAACTGGAGTGTCCTCGCTGTTAGAAAACATTGCTCAGCCAGTAATTCAAAGGAAGAAGCTTCACTTTGGGAGTTTTCCAGTTGGCTGGTTTGTTTGAGAAACGCCAGCGTCTCCTAAGATAGACTCACCAGTAACTTCGCCTCCCTCGGCCAGAGGAGCATATCTGTTAGACAAAGTGATCTCATCTCTCGGAGAAGCAGCAGAGACGGCATGAGGAGGCTGCCGAGCAATAAAACTGTCAAGCCTTCACTGTTTGGCGCGAGGCGCGTTACTTGCATTTTGTGGAGGTGATAAAACTCTTTTCCTTCTCATGGTCAGCCAAATGACCAAGAGGTAAGCAAGCTAAAAAAAGTCCACCCTACTAAAAAGTTTAAAACCCCTTTCAGGGAGTGGCAACTAATACTCGAAAGCTGCCAAGTGTTAATTAAATTCTTGGTAAAAAGCAGTTTGCAGTTCAAGGAAGGAGCAGCACGTCAAGAGCTGCAAAACTGCAAGCTGGAAATGCAGAGGCAGTAAGCGCAATTAAAAACAAGTGAAAGAGTAAAACAATAAAACAATAAAACTGCTTAAAATAGGTCAATAAAACAGTAAAACTTCTAAACTAAATTATATGAGTCGCGGAGACTCACACAGCACTGCAGCCTCCAACGCCATTTTCCCGGAAGTCGAGAGTAAAGGAATTGCAGGATGACCGAGATGGGAGCTGATGCCAGGTTGGATGCTCCAGTGTAAGTGAACTTGGAGAAAACTTTCCATTTGTGAGAATAAGATCTCTGTGTAGCAGGTTTTCTGGTGGCGTGAAAGACATTCAGTATGATTTGTGGGAAGTCGGGTTCTTGCTGTGACGCCAAATTCTCCAAGCTGTTGGTTGTAATGTGTGGACATTGGGATGGAGAATGCAGCCCGAGTCTCTGGAGATAAGGTTCTGTAGTTTGGCCTCAAGGGATACTCTGAGTAGAGGTGTGAACCAGGGTTGCCACATATGAATAATCAATACTTTACAGCTCCTTGGCTCCTCCATTGCACTTTCCCCTCTTCTCCACAGCTCCAAGTTTGATTTTCATCATACTTGGAGTTTTATGTTTTCTTATAATTAGAAGTGGCTGTATTATAGTGTTTAGAGTCCACATCCAATTCTTCTGGGATCTCACAGCTATTTTTTCATAAAATTTTAGTGTAGGCTTCATGGTTATGGGAACACAGAACTGGCCTTCTCCTGCTGCGCTGGTTTCTTCTTGTGGTGTCCCAGCAGCTGTCTGCAAATGCTACCTCCGTGTCCTCCTGCACAACAGCTTCTGGCACAACTCCAATATTCAGCATTTTCAGTAGTTCCACCATGTCTTCCCTCATTGAGGCAGATAATATCGTTGTTCCTCTAACGACTATCAGTTTAAAGGGGTGCCTCCAACGATAACAAATGTTGGCATCTTGTAAGCATTTTGTAAATGGGCAAAACTCATGACGTTTGCGAAGTGTTTCAGCAGAGAGATCTTGTAGGATCATTACTGGTTGGCCATTATATGAGGTCCTGGATTGAACAAAGTTTTTTTTTCATATCTCCTATTTCTTAGTGAAGTGAGCAAAATTAATAATGTCTTTTGCGGGAGCTGCTCTTGCCTGGTGAAACTCTGTGTATACGTTCAATTATCATCCTCCGAGAGATCCAGGGAGGGTATTTTAGATTTAAGCCAAACAACCATAAAACTGCACTGATTTTCCTGTTCAGCCCCCTCCTTAATATTTTGTATGCATATTTTCCCCCTTTGAGACCTGTTTTCCAAATGTTTAATACATTCTTTTAAAAATAAATAATCTTTCTGAATCTGCTTTAGAGTTTTTGAATTTGTAATGCTCATGTCCATGGCTGCTGAAGCTGTTACTGCTATGGTTTCAAGTTTTCTCCAGACTTCTTCCAATTTATATTCCAGCAGAGCCATTAATTCTTTCCAAGTACCTGTAAACATAGTTTTTAGAGAGTCCTGTTGTGCTGCAAATCCAGCTTTTAAGATTGCAATAGTATCCACAGGCGTTCCATTGTTTTCTGAAGACTCCAATGCCATCCTTTCAACTTGCCACCTCCCAGGGGATTATTCTGAAAGTTCTTCTCTGGGCTTGAAGAAATCTGTTCAGTTTCATTTTTAGTCCCTCTTGGTGTATCAACATCCCCATGCTTAGTAGTCTTTTTGAAGTTAATTTCTATGAGCTGATAATCATTCCAAATACACATTCATGGAGGGCTCTGGAGGAGCTGAATTTTTATGTGGCCATCTTGCACTGTGCCAGGCCACTCCCCCGCCTCAGTGGTTTTCTGAAAAATAACTCCCCTGAAGTAGATACACAAGGCTTTTGTGCACACCTTCACACGTAAGGAAATTGACATACTGATTTCTGGATAAGTATCCAAGGGAATATATTGACCAGAAATAACACATATACTCTCTAGTCAAGGAACAATTTGTGTGTGGGGGGGGGGAGTGGGGGGGATGGAAGAGTTAAGAGAGGAATGTTGATCAGTTGTTTTGGTACTGTCACTTGCAGCTCTTCTGCACCCTCCATCTAGAAAAGAAAATTCCAGAAGCCGGACTATACCACTACCAGAACCACAACACACACTCTGATATAATCTATATTACATTGTACTTTGTATGTATTTTGATTATAAGCTGCTTTGGGAGACAATTGTGGCTGAAAAGCACTCTGCCTGCCTATATTGCTCCCCCCCTCTCTTGCTCTCTCACACACTGTCTTGGGTATGCCACTCTTCATATGAAAATAGGTCATGAGCAGAAGGACCTCTTGCACCCTATGAAAACCAACGTTTACTTTTGGGATGGACTGGTGAGGACATAAAATGTTCTGCATGAAGTAGACACTGGTTGAAAGGAGTACTGGGTAAAGCCCTCAGGACTATGTTCAAATGCCAGATGAGGATGATCAGGGGTCTGGAAACAAAGCCCTATGAAGAGAGACTGAAAGAACTGGGCATGTTTAGCCTGGAGAAGAGAAGATTGAGAGGAGGCTTGATAGCACTCTTCAAATACTTGAATGTTTGTCACACAGAGGAGGGCCAGGACCTCTTCTCAATCATCCCTGAGTGCAGGACACAGGTGGATTCCTCTTGCATTGAGCAGGGGGTTAGACACAATGACCTTATAGGCCCCTTCCAACTCTACTATTCTATGATTCTATGAGCACCTGATGGAACAGTAGGAAGACTGACACCATGTGACCAATTTGCCCTTAGTGGACTGACTATCTCTTTTCCTCCCCCCCACTTGAATGTAGTCAGTGAATTGTTGAATGGAGAGGCCAAACAGTCTATTGCCAGTTTCCCAAACTTTGTAACTACTCTAGGTTTTAAACAAATCATGTGTCCTGCCTGTCTGAGTCCAGAATAGAAATGCTTCGTTTACATGAGACTGTGGCCACATCCTCAGCTGTCTGTTTGTATGACAACACATTGTCTTAAGAAGTCAACAAGTGCCAACTATCTCCCTCCACTTTAGGAATCTGCTGTTCTTGGGACTTCTGTGAGAATGAGCAGTTTCCCTCTTAAAGTTAGTTCCCCAGCTGCTGAGCTAGGAATCCATGGTAATGGATGCATCTCAAATGGAAATAAGAACTCCACTACGGGAGGAATTCTTGAACTGACTGTAGAACTGAAAATCTTGGGTTCAGTAGTCAGAGATTTGACAGCTCATACAGAAGGGTCTGCAGGAATCTTGATTTTCTATCCTCCAGCACCCAGTATGGATCCACCCATTTTGGATACTGGTAACCCTGTTGGATGCCAGGAAACTGGCTCTCAGTTCCAAGGTGCTCGTATTGGACCTGGAGGATCCTTTCCAGCCAACTGGTATGCTAATGTTATAGTCTGTACAATTCAAGATGCAAGTCTTTGCGGTGATACCAGAGAGCCTTTATTATGGCCTCCGTAGCATACAAAAAGCTTAGGAGACTTTCGATGCATTGGTACAAAGGTGGATTTTTCCATGTTGATTTAAAGACCTAGGGTGGCCAGAAGGTTCCTGAACTTGCAGAAAGCCAAAGCCCTCCTGACATCCAATGAATGTAGTGTCAATTCTAGCCGGTTAGAGGGAGACAGAAAAAAGGTTGGCAACACGATGGCTTTGTTAAGGTGAAAATCAGAAATCATCTTAGGGAGAAACGACACATTAGGCCTTAAAACCAACCTTGTCTCCAGGGAAAATGAGATATGGGGGATCAACTGGAAAGGCACAAGTTCTGATGCTCTTCTGGCTGACATTATTGTGACCAGAAAAACAACTTTAAAGGTTAATAATCTCAAATCAATAGTTGCCAATGGTTCAAATGTTTATGACATAAAAGCTGTCAGTACCACTGATAAACTCCACTGCTGTATCAAAGGATGTACTGGGGAGCTAAATTATGTATGCCTCTCAAAAATTTCCTTATCAGAGGGTGAGTAAACACAGAAAACCCTTCAACAAAGTTATGTTGAACTGAAACAGATGCCAGATATACTCTAATTGAAGAATACATCAAACCAGAATCAAACTGTTGTGTTTCTTAAAAAACCTCCTACCTTCTTAGGTGACAAAAAAACATGGCCTGCTAAGTAATCCACAAAGCTTTATTTAAGCAATAAACATCTCTTCCCACCTGAAGAGAGTCTAATCTCTTTGAAACTTCTCCCTAGGCAAAACTATGCAAACTAAGCGAGACGATTGTAGTTTCAAGGAGAACGGAAAGCCTTTTCCCAAAAGACGTTAACATCAGAGAGGTTAGTTCTGAGGCGGCTTCAGACATGATGCAAGCCGGGCCCTCTATTCACAGTATCGCAAAGGCATCTCTGAGAGAAGAGGCACCAATCCTCGCTTGGGTGCAGAACCTCTTTCATGCTGTGTTGCAAGAGGTGGCAAACAAGTCTATGGTTGGTGTGCCCCAAAGGTTGAACACTTGGCGAAGTACCCAGTGGAACAACTCCCACTCATGGGTATTGAAAAAACTCTGACTGAGTTTGTCAGTAAGATTTTCTGTTCCTACAATGTGACGTGCAGACAACATTATGACCCTTGGAAGTGCCCAATTGAATATTTCCACTATGAGCTGGAGGAGTTAAGACTGGCGCATTCTGCACTATTTGCTTAAATATCCCACTACTGTGGTATTGTCTGTAAGAACTTGTACATGATGACCCCAGAAGTCGGTCTCAAACAATTGAAGTGCCTTCTTTACAGCCAATCATTCCAAAACATTGATGTGAAAAGAGCCTTCCATTGGCAACCATAATCCCTGTGTCTTCAGAGTTGCAGTGGGCTCCCCATCCAACTGTTGAAGAAACCAAGTTGGTTCAGGCTGTATGAACGGCATCCGTTGTAACAGGTTGTCCGACTTTATCCACCACCGCACCGTACGGGCATCCATTGTTGTCATAGGAGCATAGAAGGAACTGCTGCAGAGGCTGCAAACGTAGTCAAGCCCATTGGACTACGTATACCATTAGCCTATGCGGCAGGGTCTTGCTATTTACTGTTTTACTCTGTACAGCACCATGTACACTGATGGTGCTATATAAATAAATAAAATAATAAAATAATAATAATAATGAGTCCAAGAAGTCTCTGTATTGTGAAGGCAGTCACTATCCCTCCTTAAAAAAAAGTGGGACGCAAGGTCCATGATAGCCACGGCTCTGGATTGTGGCAAGTAAGCTCAGCCCATCATCGAATCCAGGATCACCCCTATGAAATGAATTTGACGTGCTGGTACAAAGGTGGATTTTTCCATGTTGACTGAAGACCTAACGTGGCCTGAAGTTCCTGACAACAACTATATCCTGTGCTTTCTGTTGTCTTATCAGCCAAGTAAGGATACAGTTCTATTCCTCGAATCCAAAGATGTGCACAGATGGCTGCCATACACTTTGTGAAAACCCTCGGAGTGGCAGCGAGGCTGAATGGAAGGACATGAAAATGAAACATCTGAGCCTATAATGAAGTGAAAGTATCTCGCTAATTCACATGGATGTGAACGACTGATTCTTTTTCAACAGTGGCAGGATCATGGCAAACGTGACCATATGGAGCTTTCTCGTCAGGATGAAATAGTTGAGCTCTCTCAAACCTAATATTGGTCAGAGTCCACCGTCCCGCTTCAGCACCATAAAGTAACAGGAAAAGAACCCCTCCTCCATAATGAAGGGCAGGACCCTCTGCATAGCTCCATTCTGTAAAAGAGTAGAGGCTTCCTCCTTGAGAATAGTCAAAGGGGGGTTACTCTTATGGCACCGGTGGGAGTGAGAACTCCAAATTCTATCTTGTACCCAGTTTTGACGATCACTAAGACCCATTTATCCAAAGTTATAGTGGCCCAGGAAGCATGGAATCCTGCCAGAATATCACCAAACATCTGAGAAAGAAGATAAGTTATACGGAAGTCAAAGACTTGTTACAACCCTATCAGTATCTAGATGATGGGAATTGCCTCCTGTGTTGATGCTGTTGCACAGGAGACTAGAAACAAGAAGCCCTGTCTTGTTGTCGTCGATGCTGGAATGGGGGTTGTGGCCAAAACCAATATTGAGAGCAAAATGAAGGCTGTGGTGTTGAGCTAAACCCCATTTTCCCAGCAGTAGCCTTAGCTTTCTGAATAGTGTCTATCATACTGTCAGTAGACACATTAAAAAGACCCTTGCCATCAAATGGTAGGTCTTCTATATGTGGATGTGTTTCTGGCGGGGGTTCCTTCAACCGTAGTGAAGTGTGGCGATGAAGACCTACAGCTCCAACCATCGTCTTTAACACACAATCAGTCTGGTGTTGAGAAGTGTTGATTTGCTGCCTTGACAATTTCAGAGCCTCGGAGTGAAAGACATGTGCCGACATCTCTTTGTTCATCAGGTAAGTATCCTATCAGCGACAACATTTTATCCCACAGGAATAATTACCAGGATGGCCTGGTAATTTGTGACCTGCAGACCAAGAGTCACTGAAGAGTAGATTCTTCTGCCCATCATATCTAACCTTCTGCCCTCTTTATCCACTAGAGCACTATAGGATCTATTTGATTTGCCCTGTGCCGATTCTACAATGATCAATTTAGGTTTGGGGTATACAAAAAAATAAAAATAAAAAATTGTGTCTTTTTCTTGAACCACATAGAGACCCTCTAGGCACTTTAAAGTGGGCAGCATAGAAGACGGGGCCTTCCATGATTGCCAGACTATCTGTAACAAGGTTGGCAGGAACAGTGTAGCCACTGGCATATATGACTCACTATACAGGGCGTTGAAGATGGGATCATCCAATTTCTTTATGGGCTGCTGCATGTCTATGATCAAAGCCTGTGCCATCTGGAGTACCTGTTCTGCAAAATGCCTCATGTCCTGAGATGGAGATGCTCACTCCAATGTACCCACAATATCGTTGGGCGATGGGACAGAATGTGACTCAGATGAAACAGATGTCAAATTGGATACGTAGGCTTCAATGAACTGGGGAGAAGTATCTCTCCTAGTATCCACTGGTGCTAGAAGTACCATTTCAGTACGGGTTCCAGGGTGGTATGTCTCACTCACATTGACAGAGAGGAGGTATCGGGGATGGCAGGCAAAATTATCTCTCGGAGGACAGGCTAGAGATGCTGATGGTGGAAACTGGTAATGCAGTGCTGTTGCTCCAAGGGATCGAGATCGATGAGCCATCACATCATAATCTCTCCTATAGTGCCAGTAATCTACAGATTGACATTTGCATGGAGGAGCGGACCAGTCAAAACAATGGTCCAACTCACGTAATGAAGATCTGGATCTATCTCTGTAATATGTAGAGCCATATTCCTCCTTCACATATGCATGCCTGAGTGCCTGTGTAGATTATTCTCTTGAGCACATTGTGTGCAGTGGAGGCAATTCTTCCCTCGGTGGCGATGAATCTCTAATCTCGCCCTCTGATACTGAAGTGGTCTGTGGAACCAAGAGGATGGGAATCGGAGAAGCAACCAAAGATTGTGGTTGCTGAGCCAGTCTGTGACGCTAACTCAATGTATCGATATGGAGACTGTCGATACCATGACCGAAGGGGCAGCTGACTTAAGATCCTTAGTCTGTTTCTTCTCTTTATGAGCATCTGAAGATTTGTGCTCTCTAGCTTTTTTGAACAGTTTCTTAACCATAGTGATGGCCAAGGAACATCCTGTTGCTGGAGGAACTGACAGCCCATGGTTACAGCCTGATGATTCAGAGAGGAGGCTGCAGGCAGAGGCATGGTCGATGAATGAGGAGTTGAAGGAGCTCTTGGGTGTATGGGCAGCCTCCAAAGAATCACCCTCAATTGGTCAGACCAGTTATGATGAGCTTGCTTAGAAAAGTTCATGAAGTGAGCGCAGATCTCTACTACATGAGATTCTCCCAAACAAAGGAGATACAGGGAATGTCCATCCGTTATCAGGACGTTGCTCCTGCAACAAGAGCACTTTTTAAAAAAGCTGTCTGTGCCACAAGCGGAGAAAAAGGAGGAGAGGGCCCCATGGTCAAAGACCGCAAGGAGCTAGCAACAAAAAAAACCCTCTAAAACATTTTTTGAAAAGAACGAACAAATAAGGATAAAATAGAGAAAAAGGCTGAATATAAATGAAATCTCAGTCAAATACACGAAAAAACACAGTTCCAAACAAATGAAGTTCCCCACGAAGCACCAAACGTGGTTGAAAAGGAACTGGGAGGAAAGCAGGAACACACTGGAGCAAGTGCAATGGGACGGTGAGGAGGGAGTTGTTTTCCACCAAAACTATCTCAGCTATGGAAGTTTGCCAAAGCTAGGCTCAGGGCAGGTGCAGAGCCCATACATAGGATGCACGAAGACCACGAAGAAGTTAGTTGTTCAAAATAGTTCCATAGAATACTGATCTAAATACAAAGGGGCATCGGTATTTATATGTGATTCTATTTAACATGAAATTATAAAATAATCTATCGGTACAAAATGTGTTTAGATGTAAGGCATCTCAGAGTTTTTTCTTCTTTGGAAAAGTAGTAGGTTGGATTTTCTCTTATACACCAAAAAATGGAAGGATATTAGTTTCAAACTTTAATTTTGTGATTTTAAAATATAATATTAACTTGTTTGGGGCACAGTACAGGTGGAATTGTATGGACTTTCAAAATACTCTGTAGATGCTCTTTGTTTCATTATTTTACCTTCTTTATTTTAAAAGATAGGGAGTTCTAGACAGAAGAGACTGAAACCATAAACATAGGTTGTGCGGAGTTTCCCAGAGTGCTACTTTGCATAAGGGATAGAAGCATGTCTTCCTATTTTGGTGTAAGGAATGCTTTTGTTGCAATGCTTTTGGGTTAAGCTGCTTTCTGAGCCATATTGTCTGGTCTATATTTGAAGTATCTGAACTGGTTGCTTCTATTTTAATACATATTTTTTCAGTTTTACAAGCCTTATGTGGAAACTAACACTCAAAGGTTCAGAGAGCTGAAATGGACTAAATGTCTAGACCCCCTTACCCCCACTGCATGTCAGGGACATATACTCACCAGACTTTCGTCTTCCCCCTCCCGTACTGACTGGTCTCCCATAGTGTGTCACAAGTTGAAAGGGAAAGGTGCTTACAAAAGACATATACCCTGTCCCATTTTTAATGCCTTGTTCTATTTTTTAGAATATGTTCCTTTTAAAAAGTCATACCTAATGGTTTTTTTAATGGTGGTTTATTTGAATGCTGCTATTCATTCATATTGTTACCTCATTCTCTGTAAAGGAAGCTGAAGGAGATGAACTTTTGCTATAAGCAAGATGTGAAGATTCTGCAGCTGAAGCCCGATTTCGCTTCTTCAGTGGTTTACATGCATCTGACAGACCTGTCGTTGTGGTAAAATAATTTCTGTTTACAAAGTGGACTTGGAATTCTAATGTATTTCCTTGAAGTCAGCAGAAAACATTCTTTCTCATGTGTAGGGATCATTTACATTGGCCTTTTAGACTTCCACAGCACTGAATTGCAAAACAAATATTAGAACACTGTGTTTTTAATAGTTAAGAAATATTTCAGGTAAACATGTTTGCAATTGATCAAGTATTTATTTATTACATTTGTATCTAACTCTTTCTCTATAGAGCTTTGGGTGGCATATATAAGATTTTCTTCATTTTGCCAGTAAGTTGATTCTGATGTTTTGAAAAACTTTCAAAACTTTTAAAAAAATGTGTTCTTAGGGTACCACATACAGCATTAGAACCCCTATCTTCCTCTCTTGGTTGCAATCCTACACACACTTACCTCAGAGTAAGTTTCATTGAACTCTATGGGGCTTACATTTGAGTCGTCATTTATAGGATTGTGCTATTACAAATGTGTATTCTGGACAATAATTTCACAGCCTTATTCTCGACTTCCCACTCACCCTAATTTCTCTGTTGAATTGAATCTCACTAAGTGCATAAAAATAGAAAATACTGAATAAATAACAGCAGCTTGGATTCTAATAACTGAAAGCAGTACACAGATTTCCCATCTTCTCCTTTAGTCTGCACTCTCTTAGAAATTGTTCCTGAATCAGGGGGACCCCTAACACAACATTTTATATTGTGGGGGAGACTCCAGCTGCAGGGGGGAAATGGGTGAGACCCCATGTTGCAACATATTAATTACTACCATATTCATTGTAGAATGAGTCCTCCTAGACTAGAGTCTACATCAACAGACACACATGACATTGACCTTTAGCCCATGGATCCTGATGCTATAGTAGGGCTGCAAATTCAGTGGAACTTACCTCCAACTAAAAGAGCTCAGGATCAGACTATATATTTGTTACTATTCAACACCACATAAATGAAACTCTTTTACTTTTCAGAAATTTGTCTGTAAATTCATGGATATTTACAATACACTGATGGAGACTAGAATCCTTAGTAATTCTTACTACTATCTTCTGCTATCTTTAACTTAAGAACATAAGAAGAGCCATGCTGAATCATAACCAAGGGTTCATCTAATCCAGCATTCTGTTCACACAATGGCCAAACAGCTTGTGTTTAAACTTGTGTTCACATGGGGGACGGAGCTTGGCGGCCATGGAGCTGGTAAGAGTTTCTTAATTCTCTAACCGGCCAAGCCGGAAAAGTCAATTATCTCTATTAAAAGGGCATAAATTTCAAAGGAACACGATGGAAGTGGATTATAAATATTAACTGTTGATGTTGCTGATGATTGTGAAAAGCAGAAATGATTTAAAAAGTGAGAAATTGAAGCGGTGGGAGTTGAGAGCAGCATCTCTGTCTGAAAATGAAAGTGACTGCTGTGGGCTGGAAGTGCTCGGCAGTTAATTGCTTGTTGTTGTAAGAGACGCTGACTTGATTTATGGCGAATCTCACTCTTTATTGCAAAAGGAAGAGCTGTTAATTACCGAACTTACAGAGAGTTAAAAGCAGCCCAGGCATAGACTGACGGATAGGTGCTAATTTGAGATCATAAGAGGGAAAAGTGAACTGCAGCATTTGGAGAGGGGAGACGACTGTTTGATACTGCTGTTTGGAACTGTGTTTATTGTGGTCAGATCTCCCCCAGCGAATGCTGACTTGATATATGGTGAATGTTCCCCCGTATCAGAGAAGAAAGAGTTATTAAGTACCGAAAAGCACAGAGAGATAAAAATAACCTGGGCGGAAGGAGACCGGGACATTAAGAAAGATTTATGCCCTATGTCGAATATAAAAAGAAAAATTAAAACTGAATTTGCAAAAGTTGCGTGGTCAAGTAAACGACCCAGTAATCAAAACCTCCCTCATTTGGAAAAATTGGCTTCGGAAGAAGAGCAGGGAGATACAGACACAGCAGCAGCAGACACTAAAATGGCGGAAGGTGGAAAATCAATTGGCAGGGAACCAGTCACCTTGGCTGATCTTAAGAGCGTTATTGCAGAAAACAATGTAATCATGTTTAAAAAAATGGATCAGCAGGCGGAAAAATCAGATAAGCGGCTCGCTGTATTGGCGGATAAAATCGCTCAGAACGTCAAGAGTATAAAGAATTTGGAGGCAGGAGTAGACCGGATCGAGAAGAGACAGGAGGCTTTTGAAAAATCATCCAATGTGCAATTCCAGGACCATGAATTAAGGCTGATAGCTTTAGAAGATCAAAATCATCGTTCATCACTTCGTATAAAACATTTAATTCAAGTTCAAGGAGAAAATTTGCGAGATATAATTCTGCAGTGGTTCAAAGAGATGATGCCTGATTTGGAATTAGAGGACTGTGATCTGGACCGAGTCCACCGAGTGGGGGGGCAAAATTATAGAGGCGCTACCAGAGATATTTTGGTGAAATTTGGCAACTATTACAAAAAAGAGCAAGTTATGAAGAAATTGAGATCTATGGCCCTGCTACAGTATAAAGGCAAATCAGTGCAAATTTATAATGATCTTTGTCAGCACACATTGAATTGGAGACGCAGTGTCAAGCCGATAACAGAAACATTAGTGAATAAAACAATAAAATATGCTTGGGGTTTTCCTGTATTTTTAAGATTTACATATGGTGGGGGAGAGCACAGAGTAACCTCTTTGGATCAGGGAAAGGAGTTGCTGAAGAGCTTGGGTCCGTATGAGGAAGCGAGTGTGACTGAAACAGGCGGGGGGGAAGTGAGGCTGGGGCATCTGGGATGTAATAGAATTGTTAACTGCATTATGAGATAATTGTAGATAGAAATGTTAAGCATAGAGACCTTGCCGGCCAGGCGCAGCACTGCCTCCCCCCTCCCCCTAAAGTAGATGGCTGGAGTGTTAGACTTACGGAGATTTGGGGGGGGGGAAGAGGTGGGGGGAGGGGTGGGGGGGAAGGGGGGATGGTGTGAGTTAGAGTAAGGGGTTTGAGGGTTTTGTTATGGTGTTTGTGTTTTTATGTATGTGAATTTGAGTTACAGAGCACAAGGGATCGGAAGAGACATCAAAAGGGCGAATATGGATAAAAAAAATAAAAGTATCAACACTCAATGTTAAAGGTTTGGGGGCAGTCGTGAAAAGGAGGAGAATAGAACAAATGTTTAATAAGGAAGGATCTGACATTATTATGATGCAAGAAACACATCAAGGGTATGAAAATGTAAATATGATAAGGACAAAGTGGTTAGCTTATTATGAAAAGTCATTGGGGACTTCAAAAAAAAATGGAGTGGCCACTTTGATTTAAAAAAAGAGTGGATTTATATTAGAAACCATAAAAAAGGATGATAGTGGTAGATATCTTATGATAAAAGGTAAAATTGAAGGAAAGGTATATACATTAATTAATGTTTATGCCCCAAATGAAAGACATAGAGAGCTTTTTATAAAATTATTTAAAGAAATAGAAGAATTCAAGGAGGGGTATGTTATCTTAGCTGGGGATTTTAATATGGTTATGGATAATAGATGGGACAGGTCAAACCCCACTAACGTTGAAAAGAGAAATGATATCACTATATTGAATAAATTAGTAAAAGAAAATGATTATGTGGATTCTTGGCGTCTACTTAATGGGGCTAAGCCTGGGTTTTCATATTACTCCCCAGTTCATCATACATACTCCAGGATAGATCACATATTTGTCTCAAAAGATTTTGCAACTAAGATTTGTAAAATGGAAATGGGGGTAATAAAGGTAACAGACCACGCATTGTTAAGTTTAGAATTTGCAATTAAGAAGAATTATAAAGAAGTGTACAGGTGGAAAATGAATACAAAAATATTGAAATATAATAAAGTGGTAGAAAAAATTCAGAGGGAAGTGTCAGAGTCCTGGGAAATTAATGAAAAGGGAGGAACAGCTGGGTCAGTCGTTTTGGACACCATGAAGGCTGTAGTAAGAGGAATCTGTATTAGAGAAATGTGTAACTTAAAAAGACAACAGCATGAAGAGCATGAGAAGTTAGAAATAGAAATTAGAAGTTTGGAGGAAGAATATTGGCAGAGTAAAAATAAATATAAATTAATAGAAATACAAGCTAAGAAGAAACAATTAGAAAATTTAAATTTAGAGGAAGTTCAAAAAAATTTAATGTATATGAAAAGGGAGTATTTTGAAAACAGTAATAAGAATTCTAGATTGCTTGCCAGACTCACACAAAAGGAAAAAGCGAGAAATGGGATAGGAGCATTGAAGGATAATCAAGGGAATTATTGTCATACAATGAAGGATAAAATAAAAAAAATTCAGAAATTTTATCAGGAATTATATAAGGGTAAAGAAATTCAAAAAAAGAAGTTGGAGGACTATATAGGAAGGTATATAAAGAAGGGAATAAAAACAGTACATAAAGAGCAAATGGAGAAGGTAATAACTCAAAGAGAAGTTGAAGATGTAATTGATAATTTGAAAGTGGGTAAATCACCGGGAGCAGATGGCTTAGGATCAGAATATTATAAGGTTTTTAAGGAGTTTTTAGTTCCGAAATTATTGAAACTTTATAACGCTATATTACAAGGAGAGAAGATACCAGAATCATGGGAACACTCATTGATAATATTAATTCCAAAACCAGATAAAGATTTGACTATCCCCGATTCATATAGACCTATTTCATTAATAAATCAAGACGCTAAAATTTTTTCATCTATTTTGGCTAAACGGTTAAATAAATTTATATCAGAATATATAGGAGAAGATCAATGTGGATTTGTGGCGGGGAGACAGATGCATAGTTTAGTGGGAAGAGTTTTAAACGTAATACACGCGATAAAAAAATCAAAGATCAAGGCAGGAATTTTGGCATTGGATATTTTTAAGGCTTTTGATTGTGTGAGCTGGCAGGCATTAAAGATTATTTTAGATAAAATGGGATTTGGAAATAAATTTAAAACTATAATAGAACAGTTATATTCCCAAAATACAGCTGTAGTGGTGGTAAACGATGGACTCACTGATAAGATACGACTAGCCAGAGGTACAAGACAAGGATGTCCGCTCTCGCCGGTCCTGTTTGTAATCGTTATGGAAGTATTGGCGAACGCAATAAGAGATGATGGAGAGATAGAAGGAATTGGAGATGTAAGGAAAATAAAATTGAATATGTTTGCGGATGACACCCTATTGACTATTAAGAATCCAATAAGAAAAATAGATAGAATTAAACAACAATTGAGAGAATTTGAAGAAGCTACTGGATTAAGAATAAATTGGTCCAAATCAGAGATGATTTTGTTTAATTACACTAAGAAGGAAGAAAAGGAATGGGAACGAAAGGGAATAGAAATGAGAGTTAAGGAACAGATTAGATATTTGGGAATTAAAATTACAAAAAATTTAGATAATTTAGAAAAGGAGAACTTAACGAGGTTAAACAAAGAGGTATTAGAAAAATTGGAAAAATATAAAAGACTAAATTTATCTTGGTTTGGAAGAATAGCATTAATAAAAATGAAGATTTTAGCAAAGATTAATTTTGTGTTTAGGATGTTACCAATAAAAATTTCAGAAGTTGAGATAAAAAGTTGGCAAAATATTATTAACAAATATTGTAACGGAGATAAGAAAGTGAGGGTAAATAACAATAAATGGTATTTAAGCCAAAAAAAGGGAGGATTGGGTCTCCCAAATATAAAATTATACTATGTAGCAAACAGGTTAAGACATATTGTAGAAGCAATTATAGGAGTAGGAGATTTAGATTGGATAGAGGATAAAATTACTTGTAATGTAGAGATGAGTTTGGAAAATGTTTTTTTTAAGGAAGGAGGGAGAAAATGGGTTGAAAGTATAGATAATCTGCTCCTGAGGTCTCAATGGGAAATTTAGAGCAAATTTAAAGGGGAGCTGCTTCCGAGCAACTCTCCTTTGTCACCGGTAATAATGTTAAAGAATTTCCCAGAGGAACTGAAGGGTAGATTAAGTAAAATATTAAAAGAGAAAAATAAAATGAAATTAAAGGATTGGTTAAGAGATATAAATACAAGAGAAGATATGGAAGAGTTGTTAAAGGAGAAAAAATTATCTTGGTTAGAGTATAGGCAATTAGAACAGTGGAATAAAAAGTGGATTAAAGAAAACAGAGTTTGTAGAGAAATGATGAAGTTTGAGGAGTTAATAATTAAAAAGGAAAAATGTAAAGGAGGAAGATTAGTATTAAAAGGGTTAATGAGCGAAATATATAAAATATTGTTAGAAAAAGGGCTAATGGATAATTCAGGAAAAATGGTATGGGAGACGGATTTGAAGGTACAAATAGGGCGACAGAGCTGGGAGGGACTGTGGAAACAAAGAGTGTTGAGAAGTATGTCAGTGAGAATATAAGAGAATTATTTTAAAATTTTGTGGAGGTGGTACCTAACCCCGATTAGATTGAATAAGATAAATAATCAGCACTCAGCAAATTGTTTGAGAGGTTGTGGGGAAAAAGGAACGTATTTACAGATGTGGTGGGAATGCAAATATGTACAAAGATTATGGAAGATGGTGTTTCTTGAAATTGAAGAAATAGTGGGAATGAAAATAGAACAAACACCAAAAATGGCATTACTGTCACTATTTGAAGACTTAAAATGTGGAAAAGAAATTAAAGAGTTGATATCGAGTTTGCTGACTGCAGCACGATTGATGGTAGCTAGGAACTGGAAGATTCAGGGGGAATATTCTATTGAAGAATGGTATAGAGAAGTTTGGAATATAGCTATTAATGATAAATTGACTTGTAATATTAAGTGGAGGAAAGGTATAACTAAAATAAATGAGTTTGAAGGAATTTGGAAACAGTTCCTAATATTTGTGTTTTCTAAGGGAAGTGGGAAACCGCCAGCGGAAGAAAGTATGAGATTTTGGAAGCAGGAATAGATCCCGAGGTGGGGGGTGCACTTGTATGTTAATTTTGATTATGTTATAGGCCATGAGTACAGGATGGAACATGATAGCCAATCAAAGAGGGTAAAGTGCAACAGTGAAAAAGGGACACGCCAGAGACATGAGGGGAGGGACACCATGTATAAGTGTTTCTATGCAAATGATAGAAGCCTCCAAGCCAAAATGGGAGAATTGGAGTGCTTGGTTTCAAAGGAGAATCTGGACATAGTGAGCGTTACAGAAACCTGGTGGAACAGAGAGAACCAGGGGGATACAGACATTCCCGGATATAAACTCTTCAGGAAAGACAGGGAAGGGAGTACTGGGGGCGATATTGCTCTGTACGTCAAAGATGGGGGCGATATTGCTCTGTACATCAAAGAGGGCATTGTGTCAAGTAGACTAAAGCACCTAAATGGGGCAGACTTTTTCACAAAAGTGCTGTGGGTGACAATAGAGGGCCCCAAAACTAACGTAGTGCTAGGAACGTGCTATCGTCCCCCAGACCAAAATGCTCATGGTGACCTTGAGATGGAAAAAAAATTAGGGAGGCCTCCAAACAAGGAAGTTTTGTAATAATGGGTGACTTCAATTATCCTCACATTGACTGGATAAATGCATATTCCAGCCATGACAAAGAGGTTAAATTTCTTGATGTCCTAAAAGACTGTGCCCTGGAATAGTTGGTCATGGAACCAACCAGAGGGGAGATGATCGTGGACTTAATTCTAAGTGGTGCTGCCCAGGACCTAATACGAGATGTAAATATTGCTGAACCAATTGGCAACAGTGACTACAGTGCTATCAGATTCAATATGAAACCAAGAATTTTTAACATGTGTTGATTTGTTGTTCCCCGCCTTGATCCAAAGGGAGATACAAAACAAATAAAAGGAAGTACTTCTTCACACAGCGCATAGTTAAATCATGGAACTCACTACCACAGGATATAGTGATGGCTGCCAATCTGGATGGCTTTAAAAGGGGGTTGGATAAATTCCTGGAGGCAAAGGCTATCAATGGCTACTAGCCCTGATAGTTCTGTGCTATCTCCAATATTTGAGGCAATAAGCCTGTGTGCACCAGTTGCTGGGGAACATGGGCAGGAGGGTGCTGTTTCACCATGTCCTGCTTGTTCATCCCTGGCCAATGGCTGATTGGCCACTGTGTGGACAGAGTGCTGGACTAGATGGACCCTTGGTCTGATCCAGCATCAGGGCACTTCTTATGTTCTTATTCCACAGGTTAGGAAATGTAGCACCAAGTCCAAGAGGTCACCAGCATGGTTAACAAGCAGTGCCAAGGAAGCTATTGTAGAAAAGAGGGTTTCCATTTTTTGAACTGACTTCAAAAAATGGAAATCTTGCCCAAGTGAGGAAAATAAAAGGGAGCAACAACCTTGCACAAAGGAGATGCAAGCAAACAACAAGAGATGCAAAAAAAGCATTTTGAAGAGCACATCGCTAATAATATCAAGTCCAACAATAAAGAATTCTTTAAATATATCAGAAGCAGGAAACCAGCTAGAGAAGCAGTTGGACCGTTGGACGACAACGAGTTAAGGAAGTACTAAAGGAGGACAGGGGGATTGCAGAGAAGCTGAATGAATTCTTTGCATCGATGTTCACTTCAGAAGATACAGGACAGATGCCTGTGCTTGAACTGATGTTTTCAGGAAGGGAATCTGAGGAACTGAGGCAAATAGTGGTGACAAAAGATGAAGTTCTCAACTTTATTGACAAATTGAAAACAAATAAATTACTAGGCCCAGATGGTATCCATCCTAGAATTCTCAAAAAAATCAAATATGAAATTGCGGTCCTCCTCACAAAAATATGCAACATGTCCCTAAGTTCAGCCTTTGTACCAGAGGACTGGAAGATGGCCAATGTAACACCGGTTTTAAAAAAGGAATCCAGGGGGATCCTGGAAATTACAGGCTTGTTAGTCATCAGTTCCAGGTAAATTGGTTGAAAGCATTATTAAAGACAAAATTGTTGAAGAATTAACACGGCTTCCTTAAAGGCAAGTCCTGTTTCACTAATCTTCTAGAATTCTTTGATTGTCAACAAACATGTAGACAGCGGTAATCCGGTGGACATTGTTTACTTGGACGTGCCTCACCAAAGACTCCTGAACAAACTTAGCAGACTTGGAATAAGAGGAGAAGTCCTCTTATGGATCAATAACTGGTTTAAGAACAGAAAGCAGTGTAGGAATAAATGATCAATTCTCCCGATGGAGGGAAGTCAATAGTGGGGTTCCACAGGGATCCGTATTGGGACCAATTCTTTTCAATTTGTTCATAGATGATCTGCAATTAAGGACTGAGCAGTGAAGTGGCCAAGTTTGCCGATGACACCAAATAAGGTTGTTAAGATCCAAATGGATCTCTCCAAGCTGCGAGAGTGGGCATCAAAATGCCAGATGCAGTTCAATGTAAGCAAGGGCAATGTGATGCACGTTGGGGCAAAAAACACACACCCCAACTTCAAGTATAACTTGATGGGATCTGAGCTGGCGGTGACTGAACAAGAAAGAGACTTTGGGGTTGTGGTGGACAGCTTGATGAAAATGTCACCCCAGTGTGCGGCCGCTGTAGAGAAGGCAAACTCCATGTTAGGCATGATAAAAAAAGGAATTGAGAATAAAACGGCCAGTATCATACTGCTTTTATACAAATCTATGGTGCGACCACACTTAGAATACTGTGTACAGTTCTGGTCAACACACCTAAAAACAGATATTATAGAGCTGGAAAACGTGCAGAAAAGGGCAACTAAAATGATCCAAGGGACTGGAGCATCTCCCCTATGAGGGAAGGTTACAACAGCTGGGATTGTTTAGCTTGGAAAAAGGAGGATAAAGGGGACATGATAGAGGTATACAAAATTATGCATGGTTTGGAGAATGTGGATAGGTAGACATTTTTCTCCCTGTCTCAAAATACTAGCACACAGGGTCATCCAATGAAGTTGACTGGTGGGAGATTCAGCACAAATAAAAGTAAGTACTTCTTCACACAGTGCATAGTTAAATCATGGAACTCACTACCACAAGATATAGTGATGGCCAACAATTTGGATGGCTTTAAAAGGGGGTTAGATAAATTCCTGGAGAAGGCTATCAATGGCTACTAGCCTTGATGGTTATGTGCTTCCTCCAGGATCTGAGGCAGTAAGCCTGTGTGCATCAGTTGCTGGGGAACATGGGTGGCAGGGTGCTGTTGCACCATGTCCTGCTTGTTCATCCCTGGCCGACGGCTGGTTGGCCCCTGTGTGAACGGAGTGCTGGACTAGATGGACCCTTGGCCTGATCCAGCATCAGGGCACTTCTTATGTTCTTAACAACAGCAATACAGGAAAAATGCAACTCAAACTGGGATTCAAACACTGCCACAGCTTTTCATTAAAAATTTAGTTGGCCATCTTCAACAACTGGAATTTATCATGGTTTAATTTAAAATGATACATTAAAACTTATTCTAACCACATTACCTGACTGGTTCTTTTGTGAAGAAGAGGTTTCTGTGACCTTAGAAGAGTTTGTTTTTGCTGTTTTGTCATTGCTTGTCTCCCTCTGTTACAAAAAAACAAAAACAAAAAATGAAAAATAAAATAAAAAAATTTCCTAAGTTGGATAAATGTGGAAATTATTTCAGGGCTCCTGTTACCAGACAAATGACTTTGACTCACTTACATTGGTTTTAAATAAAAAGTCACAGCAAATACAATGGTATCTGACAAGGCCATCTCATATTAGTTTCTCAGTGAAAGATACTATCCGTTAAAACAAACATTTATTTTAAAACCATTCATGTAAAAATCTTTAAGTTACTAGTAACATACAATGTTATAATTTAGAATAGTGTCACATAGATTTCAAATGCTTGTTTGAACATACAACTAGAGTAGAAATCACACAGTATTTCAAGAGTGGGTGATTTCCATTCATTTCTTTAGCAGTGAGCACTGCACCTAGGCAACATAGGACCTTTATTACTTTAGTGATTAGGTAATTAAAACCTTCACTTAAAATTGCCATAGGTCACATGAAACACTTTCCACTTGTTCTAAAACATGCTTTATCATGTTTGATCTTGTACACATTTTAAAAACCACTCTCTAGTAGAAACAAATTATAGTTTTATTTGAATGGTAAAAACTAACTTGTAGCAGCACTGTCTCTCCAAAAAGAACCTATGTTCGTTGGTATCATTAAATTGGACTGGTGTTGATATCAAGTGTTTCTATAACGTATTTAAAAATTAGGTGCAACCTTTTTTAACCCAGCCACAATTCATAAATGCATGGAATATTTGATTTGCATTTCAAACTGCATTGTATTTGCTAAATTTGTGCTACATGTATTATAGACTCTATGAAGACTTCTTAAAAATTGTTATAATCACGTGCTTTAATTTCTTAAATGGGGTACAGATTACATCACAAGGAGCCACCATCCACTAGCATTCCCAAGGCTTATTTCCAGTATTACTAATAACACAGAGTTAAAAGTAAAGGAGATTCTTTTTGCAACCCTCCATTGTTGAAGATTGGGGCAAAGTTCAGAGCATGAAAAGCTGGTCAAGATACTGCAATGCTGGGAGAGTATCATGTTCTGTATGTGATCTGCGAGTAAAGCCTGGCCAAATATTCTGAATCAAGGGTTCCCAACCAATTTGGACCTGTAGGCACTTTTGGGAATTTGAGAAACTGATGCAGGCACCAGCACAAAATGGCTCCCACAGAGGATGAGGCTATTTATTTATTTATTACATTTGTATACCGCCCAATAGCCGAAGCTCTCTGGGCGGTTCACAAAAATTAAAACCACAATAAAACAACCAACTAGTCATATAATGGCTGCCGTGGGGGTCTGACTAGTCAAAAGACAAGTAATTCACTCAAGAAACTGAGTTCAAGCAGAGGAAGGGTCTCAACTCCAAAGCCAAGCCACAAATTTGACCCCACAGAGGCACAACAAAATACTCATTTTAAGCTTGCAATTATATGCATGCTTACATTGAACTCAATGCAAATTACTTCTGAGGAGGCCCACAAAGAATGGCTCAGCTCATCATATACACACACACACACTTCCCAAGGTCCAAAGGAAAGGAAAATCCCCCCAGCCCCGAAAGGAAAGAAAAAGATCTCCCTATCTCGAACCCAGACTCAGCCACTCTGTTGCCCACCATAGCAGATAAAATGGTGAGAAGGGAAGAGCAAGGCTAGGAACTGCGAGGGAGACGGAAATAGTGAGAGAAAGGAGGCTAGGAGTGGGAAGAAACAGCAAGGTAAAGACATCAGGGAGAGAAATAGCAAGGCTAGAGGATGGGAGGGAGGGAGGGAGGGAGGGAGCACATGAGCATAAAGATCTGTTTGGCAGAAGATGGGGGTGGGGGGGATGAAGAAACTCTTTCCTACTCCTCCTGCCCACCAAAGAGCTAATCAGTGACACATTCAGGAACAGGAAGGACAACCTGGTGCTCTAACGTTTTCAAAGGATTTTATTAAATATACATTTTTGAAGGGGCAGGGAACGGAGAGCTCCAGGGGGCACTGTTGGAGCTCCCTGCAGGCACAAGGGCACACATGGGTGGCCATGCTGAGGACCCCCATTATGGGTGCTTATGTGGGAAGCAGCTGTCTGTCTGTTCACAACTGCCAGAGAAGGCTAGAATGGACTGCTGGCTCACCACACACCTTCCCCTGCAATCCCAGGAAGTAGAGCCCAAGAATATAAAACGTGGGGCAATGGCTTCTGTAGGGGTTCTCTTATTGTGTTAATCTCTTAAAACTGCCAATATTCCGTAGCTATTGGACAATGGTGTTGTAGGTGTGGCTTGACAGTTTCTGTGTTAACAAGAAAAGGTAACTCCACCACCTCCAGATTCTTTCCTTCTGGCAAAAAGTTACTGCTGCTTGACATGCTAGGAATTTCTCCTTCCCATGGAAAGGTGAGCCAGTATGCCAGTTCTTTCTATGCTTTGCTGCCTGTTGGGTGGGGAGGGGCCCTCCATTGTACTGAATAGGTAGGGTCACTGCTTCCCACATGAGAAGCAAAAACATAGCAAGGATCTCAGATTACAGTGAATTTTGAGGGCTGTTTTCTCAGCATTATGTAGCTGAGTCCTTTGCATTGTTTTATGTGATAAATCACAGATATAGGCTATATAGGTTGAAGGCACTCTCTCCACTACTTGAAGAATTCTCCTATGCTTGATATAAATGCTGAGAAGGCGCATCCATTCATCAGCAGTCTGCTCAATCTGCAAGACAAGAACTGACAGGCTTACCATAAAGAGCAAGACCATCTGCCACTGGAGCAGACTGACCAATAGCTTCTTTAAAAAGGTTGTGCAACTGTTGAAAAGGACAAGTTGGTTTGGAAAAGCTGCAACGTTACCCATAACTGAGAAAATGAGGGATATCCATCAGTTCCTGAAGTCTCTCTTGCCAATTGCTTAGAACACAGGTAGCTGGGAACCCACTCCTCAAATCTCAACAAGCAGACGACTTCCCTGCCCGTTTGTGCACTGGAAAGAATTCTAGACCAAGGGCTCATCTACACCAAGTAGCATATTCCACTATGAAAGTGGTATATAAAAGGCAGGAGCCACACTACTGCTTTATAGTGGTACTGAAGTGCACTGACAATTGTTGGGGCCCATTGAGACATACTATATACCAGTTTCATTGGTGTGGCTCCTGCCTTTTATATACTGCTTTCATAGTGGAATATCCTGCTTGGTGTAGATGAACCCCAAGTCTTAAATATATTGTTACAAGTCAGAATTCAAGGGTATTCAAGGCTTGGTCCAGATATTGGCCCTGATACACACTTGTGGCTTCATTTGCTCAGGAGGCTGTTGTGTTGTGCAGAGCACCTGCAGGTGCTATTTTTGCAAGTTGAACAGGTTGCCGTGTTGTGTGAACCCAGGTGGCAGGGGTTGAGTGAGGGTTAGATAACCCTCAAATTATCTATTTCTTGTTTTAGGGTTTGCATGTCATTACAAGGCATAGCAAGACAGGTGCCTCTGGGTGTCTGGCACAACACAACAGGCCCCACATGTAATTTAAGACAGGGTGGCTGTTGTGTCATGAGAACAAGGTCAGAGAATGATTAGCAGTGAAATCCTGAACAGAGGTCCTCATTTGAAATTAAGCTTTACTTAAGTCAAGGGAGGCCAAACAAACCATTCTGCAAATTATGGACTGCCTTGAATAAGAACAGAAGAATGTACATAAATTGAAAATATGCCAAGTTTCTCAGTCACTAACAAAAGCTGTGAGAATACTAATTAGCCATATAATCAAAAAGAAAGCAGCCAAAAGATCTTGTAGACCAATCCCAAACTATGAAACCACCAGCCCCACTATTACTAGCCCACACACAGACATAAAAACCTAAGAGCCATACTGGATTAGACAAAGGGTCCATCTAGTCCAGCACTCTGTTCACACAACAACCAACCAGCTGTCAACCAGGAACCCACAAGTAGGACACATGTGCAACAGCATCTGCCAACCCATGTTCCCCAGCAACTGGGGTATATAGACTTACTGTCTGATACTGGATTAGTAGCCAATGATAGCCTTCTCCTCCAGGATTTCTCCAACCCCAGTTTAAAGCCATAAAAATTGGTGGCCATCATTACATCTTATGGTAATGAATTCCATTAGTACTTCCTTTTATGTGTCCTGAATCGCCCACCAATCAGCTTCATGGGATGACCCCGTGTTCTAGTATTTTGAGAGAGAAATGTCTCCCTATCCACATTCCTCACACCATGCATAATTTTGTACACCTCTATCATGTCCCCTTAGCCTCCTTTTTCCCAAGCTAAACAATCCCAGATGTTGTAACCATCCGTGATAGTGGAAATACTCCAGCCTCTTGATCATTTTACTTGCCCTTTTCTACATTCTTTTCTACATTTTTCCAGCTCTACAAGACCAACTTACAGAAGCAACACCATATTTGTATATATTTATATTTGTATCATAAATATACTCTATGGCCTACACTTTAAAGATGGCCATTGTTGTTTATATGAAAGTAACATACATTTATGTTTTGTAAAGCAGATGTGGCTCAAAATATTTCATAATAGTTGTTCTATCGCTCTTATCTGCAATACATGTCTATGTACTTACTTAAATGTGAAATCAATGTTTTGGAGCCGTTCCTGAATATTTAATTAAGTCGGGTTTCCAGAACTGCCTCTTCCTCACCAACAGAATGGGTAGAAGAGGACTAGATATAGATCTGAGATTGAAAGACCAAGCAAACATGTGCAAATATTCATTTTACTTTGGCCATCTGAATTTTAAAGCCAATATGCTAGCCATAAATATATGGATGCATCCAGATTTAAGCTGGATCAACTGTGCTGATGTAAATTGACTTCCTCACCCCCTCCTTCCCACAGAACCCCTGCAGCTGTGGTCTGTGTAGGAGTGGAATCCCCCAAAATAAGAGAGGGATCTTCTGTAGAGCTCTTCTGCTCACAAAAGGCAGATCCTAGATCCATCCCATTTACTGATGAAACTTTTAAGTCAGCTTTAAGACTCATTATTTAGGTTTCATCCAGTAATAGTTGGAATTACATGCTTATGCATCAGTTAATTTAGTCAACTAGCAATGTGCCATTGCTTCTGCAAGTGACGGTATAAGCATACTTGCAAAATGGCCACTGACTGGAGGGAATCTGTACAGCAAAGCTCTGCTGGCTTTTTCTCAATTTTGTTTGCCCACATTGATTCTTGCTTGCAGGCCTGTTATGCACGGCATTTTTTGTCCTTTCCTTAGTGTGAGGTGTTGGTTGCTAGATACATAAACATAAACTGGGATGAAAAAAGGATTAGTATAATGAGTACTGCTGTCATAAAAGCAGTGACGGCTCCCTAAAGCAGAAGAAAGGAACATACTTCCTGGGGACATTTAGGATATTCTTTACCAGGTGAAAGACATCAGGTCCCCCAAACACAGTCTATTATCTTTCTCTCTCAGCTTTCTGACAGCAACTATCCCATATGGCAGAGAGGTTCAGGAGAAGACAGATTCATGAATGTATATGTTTTCACCTGTATCCCAAGCATCAGTGTTTTCAGAAGTACATTCTAAGTTACCCACCCATAATTAATTCATTTGCTAAAGTGAAGCAGGACATTATAGAAATTCTGACAAAATGGAAACTAAGATAACCAAGTCTGGTGCTGCTATAATGTACCTGAACAAGAGAACAACATAGTTACCTTCTGATAATTCTTTTTATCCATCCTGAGCCTTTTCCTAGGTGCTTCCTGAACTTCAAAATCTTCTGTGGGTTTCTTTGTCCTCTTTATTGGTTTCCTTTTATTTCCATGTAAGTTACCTTGGAGCAGGGGATGGGGGAAACTTACATGAAAAAGATCTAAAGCTCACTTAGAAATTATTTTGAATTGATCTAGTTACATTACTATTTAAATAAACGTTAATAATTTTATTAACCCTTAACGTCCTGGGGATCACCGCTTTTATTATTAAAACTAGTTTTACAAGTGCTCTCATGGCAAAGCTTCAGATCAAATCAACACAGTTATTCTGCAAGTTAACATTAATTTCTTGTTTCAAACAATTTACCAATGAATCCACAATCTGTAGTTTGTTGCTTGGGAGTAATTTCTTTTAAGAATAAAGCTTAAGTTGTTATACAATGGGGAAATATTAACTCTGTCTGTAAGTTCATTAGTGTGGCAGATCATTCTTCTCATGTTTTGCAAGAAATATAGCAATATATGTAGTATGTGAATTTATTTTGTACAAACCCTATTTTAATCGTTTTGTGCCAGAGTCTAAAAAAATAAAGCCATAAAGAAACGTTTTTAAAACTTCACATATTTACAAGATGCGGTGGAGGAATCAATTTAAAGTAAACAAATTCCATGTTACGGGTCCCCAAGGCAGAAGATCAGCTGCTAATTTATACAGTCTATTTCAACAGCTGTTTTAGTGTATAAAGATTCTACTTTAAAAAAAAAAGTTAATTTCTTAGCCTGGATCTATATGAAAAAAATGTAGTAAACTTCTACGTCACTGTTTTTCCTTTCTCAACTGTACTCTAGGAGGCCAGACTGCATGTTTAATATGAATCTAAGGAGCAGTATTCAAGTGCCTTGGATCAGCTGCTTCTTTGGGCAATTAGAAATTCAAGATTCAAAACGTATCTCCTTATTCTGTAACAAATTCTAATGAAACAGTTTTTCAAAAGAGAAATAACCATGGGTAACTGTCCAGTCATGTTTAATGCAAACTAGGATGTTTAAAAAATACTGCAGCCAGCGTATATGTCAATATTTTCTGAAAATATAGTGACAGAATTGGTACTGGCATACAATGATGGCCTTTTGCAAACTAGTAACAATGTGCCCAAGCATGAAAGACATCTTCTATAGATAAGGAATAAGCAATACTGTTTTTAATTATTTTGTAGGATGAAACTATCAGGAAGTTGAATAAAATTCAGCATTACAGCACTCAAGTATTTAATTCAGGATCCATAAAATGCTAAAGCCAAAGGAGCACAACATCTGAGAGAAGAATGATGATTTGTGAGCAATTACATAAAAAGGCACACTTAAAGATTACTTATAATGAATCAATAGTACACAGCACAAATTTCAATTACTTCTGGATCTTGATCTCCTTTTAGGTGATTCTTGAAAAACTTTACGTTTCGCCTCTCCCATACTCTTCTGTGACGAACCTTGAGAGATACAGAATGTTGTGTAGTGTGGTTTGTTTGTTTGTTTTTTTAAAAACTGACATCCAAATATTTTACACGTTGAGACAAAGCTGTTAACTTTCCCACAAGATGTTATTTCACACACAGATAACAAAACTGACTGCACTTTTTATACATTTTTCCAAAACTGACAAACCTGTCAAACACATCCTCATTCCTTTCATTGCCCAAAGCAGCAACCTGTGGCTTAAAATTTCTGTAACAATCTAACCAAGTTAATGTACTAAATATATACTTTATTTTTTATTATTACAACTACTACTGACAAAGATCATAAATATTGCCCCTCCAATTTTCCTTCAGGTATATTAACTATTCCAAAGAATTTTACCACCATATTTCAGGATATTAAGCAAAGTGTTTATCTAGATAGTAACCTAGCCCAAAAAAATCATTGTAGACTCTGATGTCATTCTACAAGATTCAAACAACTTAATAAGTCAGTTATAATTTGGAAATATGTGTTTCGAATTGTGTATGTCAACAGTCGTAATTATTAACAAAGGAAAATAGAATTACAAACTACACTATTATTTTAAGAACCATGATTATACTGAATGAGAATACTTAAATTTATTTCTCCTAATGGGAGCTGCTTATAGCCTGGAAAGGAATGAGAAACCAGCAATATCTAAACAGTAGGTTTACATAGAGCAACTTTGCAGAACAATGATCAAGAAATGCAGACGTTATTGACTTTTATTGTAAAGACTGCATTCACTGCTATCAGCACAACACACCAAAATTAGAAGTGTAGAACAGCAAAGACTGCTCTCCCTACAAGTCTGAAACTGTGTGCTTAGTTTAACACCACTACATATATTAAACTTAGTTAGAGTATACTAGCACAGTTTTACGTTTACCAGTGTCTTCTTCAGATTTGGGAGAGGTCACTATGGCAAATTTTGTGTTATAGCGTGCTTTCTGTTTTTCACTAAGCATGTTCCACTGTGATTCCAGCAGCTCTTCAATTTCATCGCTGGAGGCATCTGGATGTTCAGCAATCACCTGAACAAACATAATACTTATTCAAATATTAGAATATATATTTAGTTAAAGTAAATGCTTTATTTCTAAAAGTTGTCAAATAAGAGATGAACATTTTGTTGTTTACTCTATGGGATCCACAAGACAAAAGACCAGTTACTGCGTGGTACTACATATCTCCTAGTTGGTAATCACATAGTAATAAACAGTATCATTTTAGTAATGAGAACTGTTTTTATTAGGGCTGTACACACACACACACCCTCCCGACTTGCTTCGGAGGCTGTTTTGGAACCTCCGAAACTTCCAGGACTCAGGGAGCTTCGGGGGGTGCTCGCCTCGCCTCCGAAACGAGATTCAGTCCTAACTCTCCACACGCAGCCCCCTTGCCCCTTCCTTCCCTCAACCCAGAGCTGCCACCACCAGGACTTGCCTGTAAATCGCATCCTCCTCCCAGAGAGCCGAGCCGCGATTTAAAGGTAAGATCACAGCAGCTCTGTTTTTACTATATCTATTGCCACAACCTGTGGCGAAGGGGCCCTTTACATCCACCATAGTTTGGGGTAATAGAAATAGAGAATCGCTATGATCTTACTTTTAAATTGTGGGAGGAGGACAATTTACAGGTAAGTTGTGGCGGTAGTGGCGGGAGGTGACTGGGGAGGGGAAGAAGGGTGATTAGAAAAATGATATTAATCCTGAGAAAAAGAAACATGTTCAGGAGGCCAATCTCTTCAAGCTAATGTTCAGGAGGCCAATCTCTCCAAGCCAATGAAGCTGGCATTTGAATGAGTTAAACTGAGAAAAGAGATACCGCTCTTTCTCTTTAAAGAACCATACTTCTGCCCTGAGCACTAGAGAAAGTAATTTCTCCTCTGGCTGACTGCTTCCACCATTCCGAGCCGCCCGTCACTCAGCTCCACTGGCTGCTCCACTACACCTTCCCATCCATGTCCTGGTTGCAGCTCCCAGGCGGGTGTGAAGAGCCCCAGGAAGGCCCCAGCAGCAGGAGCCACGGACGAGGGAATGGGCAGGCCACAGCGGATCACCGCGAAAAGACGCGACAGCGGAGTACCATCTCTGGCTCCCCCACTGCTCCATGTCCGGAGGCCGCTGACCTGGGGCTAGACTAGACCAAGCGGGCAGCAGTGGCCAGGGGCACCAGCCTCTTTTACTACTGCTGAGGCTGCCACCACCTTCTCCTCCTCCCTCCTCTCTTTAGAGTATGATTACCCAGCAGGCCCCACATCAAACACAGCCCCACCACCCCTTCTGGCAGCTGAGAGGCAGGACCACAGGCCCCGCCACATAACCCTCCATGGAAAGGAACCCAGAAAGGAAGTGCCGCTTGCTTTGGACTGGTCATGTGATTAGGGGATCCGCAAAACATCGGGAGCTATTGCGCCCCCTATGGGGGAAATTGACACCGCAAAGTGGACCTCTTGCTTTATTAAGAAGCGTCTGTTCTATGATGTACGGAGGTATGACAACATATCCCGTCCAGCGAGTGCATCAAATGGACAACGGTCTGCATATTCCAGGTAAAGGAGGGCGTTAACAGACCCAAGTGACATTGACAAATTAATTTCTAAAATGATGAGAGAAAAGATTTTCCATCCAATTTTTTTCATACTTGAATTTATGGACTGCTTTTCAAAATAATTCTTCTAAACTAACACAGAATAAAACTAAAAATACTAAAATATCAACATTTAAAAACAAACGTTTTAATTGGACTTTACTGTCTTAAAATTTCGTACTAGTTTTAACATATTAATGGTTTAATTTGTTTTTGAATTGTATATTTATTGTTCTATTTTATATGTATGATTTTTATCTGTACGCCACCCGGAGATCCTTGTGATATAGGGCGGGATATAAATGTTTTAATAAATAATAAATAAATTATTTTCCCTGCTTAGTGATAAGTCAGACTTCCACCTACATGCGTGAATGGCTGGGGACTCTGTTGAAGTACATACAGAGGTTTTGCACATAGACATTTTATTTAGAATAGTTTAAGTATTGTAAGAGTAGGTGAAGGTAGTAAATGCCTCACAGACTGTATTACGCTCCCAGCCTAGGACAGTATTGCTGTTCCTTAAAAAAAGCTGAAAAGAAAATTTGATGTGGGGCTGGTCTTCTACTATATATATAGCAGTGAGACAGTGGCTGCATTCAAATATAATGCTAAACCACAGCTTGGCAATATAAAAGTGAACCATGCACTCTTCCCACCACCAGGCAAAGCCATGAGGATTTTGGGAGCTTTCCCTTCTATATTAGATTAATCACAGCTTGTCAAGACATTCTAACCTTGACAAGCTGTGGTTAATTTTAACTTTGAGTTGCTGGAACAAAGCAACCTCAAGCCATAGTTTATGAAGCTGACTTGTTTCAACTAACCATAGTTAAGGTTAACCATAGCTTGAGGTTCAGACTCCATGCTAAATTGCAATTAATCTAAAACCAAAATAAAACCTTCCAATCTCTTTGTGTCACACCGGAGAGGAGCACTGTGAAAGCCCAAGGCTTACTCCAGCTCATAATGCTAAATCATGGTCTAGCATTATGTACAAATGCAGCCAACTTGTTAATAGCTGCATTAACCTTGCAGTTTACATTCCATTTGCAAATGTTTCCCAATCACAAGTGTTCCTGTGTCCCTTCAAAAAGTGTTCCCACAAAGGATTGTGAGAGGCAGTGTCACACTCATCACCAAAGGACTTTTGTTTAATTGAAGCCTGAAAAGCCCTGCTGTGCTGACAGGCCAACACATGTATGTAATACAGCTTTTGGGATCAAGGCCAAAGTGTTTAGATATTAGCAAAGAGCCCGTGTGGTATACAGGATGGAGCACTGGACCTCAAAGCCTGTTAAGCCATGATAAATCACTCTCTCAGCTTAAGCAACCTCACAGATTTGTTGCCAGGACAATGAAGGATAATCCGATACATGATATCCAGGGTTCTTGGAGGAACGATGGAACATGTATACGTGTACATATGGCCATGTGTTCATGCAAGTGTCCAAGTGTGTGTGTATGAGAGGGACAGACAGAATTCATGTAGTAGAGAGCATGTGGCATGTTTTGAAAACTATCAGAAGAAAAACAGATTTCTGTAACACAGAATTACTTAACAATACAAGTTCTGAAGGTACAAACCTCATCTCTGTGCTTCTGACAGAACACCAAGAACTGAGAAACTGCATCTCCCTTTCTGTTTCGTGGAGTATATGCAACAGCCTTTTTTCTACTGACAGGTGACACTGTGCCTCTTTTGGCTTCTCTGTCTTCAAGGACTTTTTCAGGAGTTGAATTCTTTACAGGTTTGATGCTTTCTTGAGATTCATCCATTGCAAGCAATTTTGTTCTCCTCCTCCTCTTGGCAGGAACATCATATTCTTTACTTGATTTCAGAGTCTGAGAAATGTCTTCATCTGTGTAAATTTTATCCATTTCCTCCAAAGATTTAACAACAAGACCTGCTTCCTTTGCTACTTGAGGATTAAGAAGAGGTCTGCCCCTAACATAAATGAAATTATACTTGGCTTTCCGTTCTTCCACTCTCAAGGATAATGCATCTTTTGCTTGTTTGACACCCATTTCCCACTGGGGGCGTAGTTTTCCTGAAACAGGTTTCAACATCTGTGGGGGGAAAACATGAAGTAGTTATGCAAGGCCAGCAATAAAAGGAAAAACCCTATCTATATGTATTATGAAAAGCATCACTCTCTATTAATATATTCAAATGAAACTTCTATCCCAATATGGAAGAAAATGCTGTTAGAAAAGGATGTTAAGTTGAGCAGGAATAATGGAGAAGTCGCAGTTGAAGCTACCACATTGGCGGTCAACGAAGAACTGAGGGGCTCGGGCGGGAACCCCTGGGGACATTCGCAGTACGGACCGGGTTCCCTCCAAAACTCTAGGCTATAGAAGTTTCCCGAATGAAGATCCGCGCAGGCACAGAGCCCATCAGTGTGATGCACAGAGACCACGAAGAAGAAGAAGAATTTGCAAGGAAATGTGACACACTAGATGCAGTAACTTTTGTAAACCATCCAGAGAGCTTTGGCTATGGGGCAGTACATAAAATAAATAAATAAATAAAAAAATAAAACTACCCAGTCCCACAACAATTCACAGTGCTTCTTGTGTTTATCCAGGCAGATAATATAGCAGCTGAGATATAACACACAATTTTTACCTTTATTTTCTCTGCTTTGGTAAGGGAATGCTTTGCACTTTCCTGGCACAATTGCTCAAATTGTTCTTCTCCTTTGAATGGCACAAGACTTTTCTCAAATACCCAAGCTCGTTCTGGGGCATCTCCAAAGAACTGTACATGATATTGGCGAAAACTTTTCTTTCGTCCTAAAAATTGTAGAAAGCGTATTTACATAATTTATGGTCTCATTTAGAAATATTAATATCGACCTACATAAAAACATATTCAATGATACACATAAGAATAATAGACCATTGTTTGACTTTTAGATATTGTTTTTCCATAAGACTTCATTTTAATTAATATTTTGTTAACACCCTATCTTTGATCTCTAATATATAGGTTTAACACTAAAAAATCTCCTTTGAAACAGATTGTACAAATACTGTATGTGTAAATTCTCTCTCAGGCCCTGGAGTTTATATCCTTTACATTAGTACAGAACATTTAATTAACCATAACTGTGGCAGAGTTCAAAGAAGTGTTGAGCTACTCTCTATGCCCAACTATGGAGATGTTCTTGCAGGGGTAATAAAGAATCACTAGTCCTAAACGACTATATAATTTTTAGGAGTGTGCAGTTAGGCAGTAGAAGTAAAACACAACAAAACTCCACAGCTGTGACCCCACCCCCACCGAAAAAACACACCTTTCAGAATTGGTGATATCTACCTCCCACTGTAAGACAACCTCACAGCATGGGCAGGAGAGAGGGCTACAGAGTCAGACTACGTCATACTGTTGGCAGAACTTACATCCACACTGAATGATGTAATGATGCAGCTAGTAGGTAAAGCCAAGGGGAAGAAGGGCAGGCTGCGGGCTATAGCCCCTTTCTCCAAACTGGTGGCCCCCAGAGATTTGGGGTTTCAACTCCCATCAGCCCCAGACAGCATGACCAAACTACCTGAAGGCACCAAGTTCAGGAAGACTGGGCAACCTGATGCCTCCCAGATGAGTTGGACTACAATTCCCAGCATTCCTTATGACTGGCCATTCTGGCTGGGGCTGATGAGAGTTGTAGTCAAGAACATCTGGAAGGCATCAGGTTGCGCTAAAACTAACAAGGCAAATCAAGAATATTAATTCTTTTAAAGCTACGCCTCTTTTGCTCTTTCCTAAATGGCTATGAATCAAGCTTATCAGTAGAAGTTACATAACTATACAGGAAAACTACCAAAAATATCTTGTCTATCCCAGATTGGCCCACAGGAACCTGAATTATTTTTCTGCAAGACTAAAATGCACTCACTAAAGTTTTACTACATACCTGTAATCTAACTGAATACTCAAGTCCCTAGAATATTGTGATCCTAGTATTTGAAATATTAAAATATTATAATAAACTTATTCAAATTACTACTATATTTGTATTAATATTAGGTACTTTTTTATTCTGGCCTAATAAATACCTCAGTGCTATTCAGAAAGCTTGCATGACCTCCCATCTTCTCTAGTTAATGAAATCAACAGTCAAATAAAAATATATCAGTTCACTTCTTTTTTCCTTCTTATTTTTGGGCCAAATACAGCCATAGCTGCAAATACTAAACTACCAAAAAAAAAAAAAAAAAAAAAAAAGAAGAAGAAAAAGAAAAAGAAGCATACCATTTAGTTTTGTGAAGCTATGAAGAAGAGGATCAGTTGAAATAATACAGGGCCACCATGGATAGCCAGACACTTTGGACCATACCAAGTCTCCTACATTGTATTTCAATGCATGAGTTTTGTCATCTTTTCCAGTAAGCAAAGAAGAATCTTCTTTAGCAGGAACCTTTTGTTAAAAAGATAAAAGGCAGACATTTACAAATTCTAGCAACTTAAACATCAAATGCATCATATCAGAATACACATGAAAAATATTTGATAACCATAACTTCATTTTTCTGGTAACAACGCTATTTGGTTCATTGCAATTGTAACTTAAAACCAGTGCTCCCCCAAAAACCTTCAGTGCTCTAAATAAGATTTGGGTTGCTAAGAAAACAGCTATAATGGAACCCATGGGGATTTTCTTTTTCTTTAAGGCTTTGTGTGAAGTTTCTCATATTTGGGTACAAATTATGGGGCAACTGCTATCTTAAATTAACATGTGAGGCTTGTTATTCCAGTTTCTCTTGAAGTTGATAATACTATTCTTGGAATTTCTAGATCCGCATGTCAGAGACATTTCACATTACGCAACAGAAAGCACATACAGTGGTGGCCAAAACTGTGGACACCTTTTTAAATTTTCATGTTTTGCAACTTCGCATGCTTATAGAAAATGTTCTTTTTCACAAAATTCAAATATTTATATATCAATTGAAAGATAATTTAATGCTGAATTCAATACAAAAAAACAGAATGCAAATATCTGCAGTACAAAAAAAGTTATGCTGCAAATACTGCAATCATGATCAATTTACAGTAAAATCTGATACAATGATATAATAATAATAATAATAATAATAATAATAATAATAATAATAATAAAATAATAATAATAATAATTTTATTTGTTACCTGCCTCTCCCTCTGGATTGAGGCGGGGTACAACACAAATAAAAACACCATAAAATACATACAACTAATTCAAACGTTTAAAACCAGTGCATATCAGATACTGTACTTACAATTGCAATGTACTATTAGTATTTGGTAGGGTAGCCTTTATTTTTGGAAACAGCATCACAGCGACATCTCATTGAGCCGACAAGTGTTTGAAGCTCTTCCTTCTTTATGGCGTGGTGCCAGGAATCAATTATAGCCTCAATTAATTGCCTTTTATTTGATGGGCGCCTCATTCGTACAAGAATTTTCAAACAGTGCCACAAATTTTCTATCAGGTTCAGGTTAGGGCTGTTTCCTGGCTAGGTCAACAATTGAATGCCCTTTGCTGTGAACCACTGTTTGCATATTTTTGTAGTGTGGCAGGGAGCTGAATTCTGCTGAAAAATAAATGGTGCATTGTTGGGAAAGAGATCCCTGATGGAAGGTAGCAGTTTTGGTTCCAGGATGGTGTCAATGTATTTTCGTGCGTTCAGCGTGCCGTCGATTACATGAAGGCAGCCAACACCATCTGCTGACATACATGCCCAAATCATAATGCTTGTTGGGGGCTTAACAGTTGCCTCAATGCAGTCAGGATGTAGTTCTCCCTACTCTACGTCTCACATATTTTCGCCCATCACTACCAAATAAGCTTATCTTACTTTCGTCACTCCAAATAACTTGCTTCCACTGATCTTCTGTCCATTCACTGTGTTCTTTTGCCCACTGTAGTTGTTTCCGGCGCTGCTGTAGATTCAGATATGGCTTTTTTCTAGGAATCCTACCTTTTAGTCCAAGATCTGATAGTCTTCTCCTTATCGTTCTGGAACTGACAGAAGCGCCAGTTGCACCAAGTTCACCTCTGATGGTCTCAGATGACATTTTTCTGTCCTTGACACACAGCCTTTTTATTCTTCTGTCATCAATAGAAGACGTGCACTTTTTATGGCCTTTTCCTGCTTTGTTTTTTTATTGACTTTGTTTCCTTATACCGTAAACAAAACTTTCATACTCCAGATGTAGTCATTGTTCGACCAACTTGCCTTGCAATTTCAGCATAGGAAAGACCTGATTCATGAAATACAACAATTCTGCTTCTTTTCCTGGGTGTCCAACCAACTCTTTTCTTTGGTGCCATTGCTCTATTTATAATGTACTCTTTTAATTTGAGAAATACTTCAAATATTCACACAATCTCCAATTCCGCTTCAGTAACAAAGATGTTTGTTCTGTCTTCTACAAAACGAACAGCAAAACTGACTTTTCCCAACTTGAAACATGATGTACCGCAGCTACTGCCATGTGATTGGTCCCCAGAACAAGGACTGTGATTGGGCAGTAGGGTTTGCAATTCCAACCCGCTTCTTTATTCAATCACACCTGTGTTTGTTTTTAGACTAAAGTTAGTATAACTTTTTTGTACTGCAGATATTTGCATTGTTTTTAATATTGAATTCAGCATTAAATTCTCTTTCAATTGATACATAAACATTTGAATTTCGTGAAACAGAACATTTTCTATAAGCATGCAAAGTTGCAAAACATGAAAATTTCAAAAAGTGTCCACAATTTTGGCCACTGCTGTATTAGCTACTAGGTTAATGTGCAGCAAAGAGCAATGACTAACCCTGGCTCTCTGGCATATGGACCAATGAGATACACATGGTTGAAAAAACATATATCTGATGATATATCTTATAAATGCAAGTGTAAATCAGCCTTATGCCTTGAAGGTGAACTAAAATTATTGAAGCGGTTCTTCAGGAGAGATCCAATAATGCATACCTTTTTTTCTTTTCTTTTTTTTACAAAGGAAGTGAGGCAGGTGGCTACCAGGAGGGCCTTCTCTGCTGTGGCACCCCAGCTGTGGAATGAGCTCCCTAAGGAGGTTCGCCTGGCACCTACATTATATGCTTTTAGATGCCAGGTGAAGACCTTTTTATTCTCCCACCATTTTAACAGTCTATAAAAAAATTTAACTTGGCGTTTTAAATTTGTAATTTTGTATTGCTGCTGTTTTTATCTGGTTGAGCTTTTATATTGTATTTTGTATTATGGTTTTATACTGTTTTATACTTTGAATGATTTAATTTTTGTGTACTGCCCAGAGAGCTCCGGCTATTGGGTGGTATAGAAATGTAATAAATAAATAAATAAAATAAATAAGTGATGAATTCTGAATCATCACTGGTCTGGATGATTTACCAGAGCAGTACAAATTAGGAAAAAAGAGAGTACCACTCCCACTTAAAGCCCCATCTTTCCAAAGGGTCTGAACGATTCCTCCACCCTTGGTGAAGGCAGTAAACAAAATAAAGCCTCAATAGTAAGAAATGCAGAGTAGTTCGTGTATGTGTGGACAACTAATGAAGGATCAAGGCCAAAATACTGGCTGAAAACTTTCAGAATCATTTAATGCACCCAATGCAAAAGTTATATAGAATCAAAGACTGTTCTGTGACATCAGCATTCAGTGAATAAAAAAGTGATAAAAATAATACCCACAGTATCAGGAAACAAAAAATCTTGGTCCATGGCTGTGCTGTTACAGTGGGAGGTGCATGGGATTCTATTCCCATTCCCTTTCCCATTTTCATCTACAAATATCACTATCAGGCAAACCCTGAGATCCACTAAAAGATAAACTGTGCCCTGTACAGGCTGCATTCCCATCGCCTGGGTGAGGCCTTGCAGCATTCCTCCACTATTTGCTACTAGGCAGCTTAGGTTTAGTTTCTATGAATTTGCTGTTGTAGCTTTCATGCTTGCTTAAGTGACTCCTTTCCCTTGCAAAAATCATGCACCCCTCACAAAGAAATTGTCCCCATGTTATGAACGCATTCCCAATACTGCTTGCTGATTCGTTAGCCCCTCCCATGTACAGACAGTGGGGGTGCTGTCAGGAGCAATACTGCCATTGGTAGGTGGCAACGGCACTGCTAGGAACTCTGTAAATCATTGATACATTAGTTCTCTTTTCTGCTACTGTTACAATGCTTTTGTCATTGCTGCTGGAAAAGCAGAGGATGATATCTAGTTAAACCTAAACTCTAACATTCCTGTGTCCATCTTGGGCTAGATTATAGGATTGTCCTTTCTAAAGTTTTGGTATCGCAACAGCTTATAGACAAGTTGCTTACCTGTCACTTGAGTTCTTCTAGTGGTCATCTGTGGATTCACACATGGGCTCTGTGCCTGGGCGGAGCAGCACTGGGAAACTTCTAGAGCTGAGGCGTTCCGGGCAGGAACCCCTCCCCCACGGCACTGTGCACATGCTCAAAGGGGTTCCTGCCCATTCCCCTCCGTTCATGGAGACTGACACGTGGCCTCAGAACCAAAGGGACTGAAATATGACATGTACGAAAAATACTGTAACATGACACCATAAGTGTCAACATCAAGGAGTTCTGCAATGTATTCATGATAGGCACGAACACTGTAGCGGGGAAAGCGGGTGGGCTCTGTGAATGCACAGATGACCACTCGAAGAGCTACAGTTACAGGTAAGCAACCTGTCTTTTTCCATCGTGGTCTCTGTGCATTACACATGGGTGAATAGCACGTTGACTTAGCAGGCATGATGGTAGGTTTTTATGCCAGTATTGATGAGAGGACCACTCTTCTGAACGTGCAATCAGCTCGAGCGTCGAGACAGTAATGCTTCCCAAAAGTGGAGGGTTGGGACCAGGTTGCAGCCCTGCATAGGAATGGAAGTCCAATTCCCTTGTCGAAAGCTGTCGATGTAGCCATAGCTCGAACAGAGTGGGCTCTAACCGGTGTGGTGAGCGATAGACCTTGCATCTCATAGGCCAGAGCAAGCGTAAGAACAATTCAGATAGCTAAACGCTGAGATGAAATTGGCAATCCCTTCTTTCAGCCAGAATAACAAAGAAATAAACGAGATGAGGATTAGAAGGCTGTAGATCTAGCTTTATAAAAAGTGAGTGCTCTGCAGACATCGAGAGTATGCATCGTTGTCTCCAATGCCGAAGTCAGTGTTGGAAAGAAAGCCGGTGAAGTGATTGCCGGGTTCAAGTGGAAATCTAAAACGACCTTAGGTAAGAAAGTAAGGTCTGGCCTGAGAAGAACCTTGTCCTTGTGGAAGGATAGATACAGCTGGTCTACTCAGAGAGCGCAGAGTTCGCTAGATCGACGTGCCAACGTCATTGCGACTAAAAAGACAGTCTTTCATGATAACAAACTGAAGTCCGATGCCAGCATTGGCTCGAAAGGAGAAGTTAAGGCCTTTAGGACAACTGAGAGGCTTCATGCTGGGACAACAGCTCTGACTGGTGGAGCTAAATTATGAATACCCTTGAGAAACCTCTTAGACAAAGTGTGTGAAAAAACTGTGAATCCCTCAACAGGAGGGTGGGATGCAGAAATTGCTACAAGATAAACACATAGAGACAAGTAAAGAAGGCCTCTATCAAAAAGCAAAGGAAGAAAACATAAAAGTTGATGTAAGGAAGCGACTCTAGGCTGAAAGTTATTAGCTAGAACATAAACTGCAAACACAGTTCATTTCCTATGATATAACACCTAGGTAGAGTCTTTCCTAGATGTCTGTAAGAATCGGCATAGAGAAGCCGGAAATGGGTCGAGCTCCAAGCCTAAATTTTCCATGCTGTCAATTGAAGCAACTAGAGATTGGGGTGTCTGAAACACCCTCAACACTGTGTGAGGAGATCCGGGATGTTCAGGAGGCTGCAGTAATTGGCCTGCGACAGACTAAGAATACGGGCGAACCACATCTGGTGAGACCACCATGAGGTTACCAGAATGCAGGACATCTGGTTGGCCAATGCATAATAGAGGCCAATGTTCCACCATAGGGTGAATGGAATGAACCCCTATCGAGTTCCTTCCCTGGCCCGCTCTGCTGCAAAACTGGGGAAGCACAGAGTTGGTTGGTGTCACGAAGAGATCGATCTCTGGAAGTCCCCAGGTGTGAAATAGATAGTCCAGGTCTTGTCTGTGTAGCTGCCACTCGTGAGACTCTTGTCAATATCAGCTGAGATTGTCCGCTAAGAGGCTGTGAGCACCCGCAATGTGTATGGCAGTTTTCTGTCGAAACACCAACACAAGATGTGTAAGGTGAGTTCTAGGAGGGGTCGAGATTTTGTTTCACCCTGTTTGTTCAGGTAGGCAATGGTGGTAGTGTTGTCTGCTGCGACCTGTAACCATGTTGAAGGTTCGGTTCAAAGACCTTCAGTGATTTGTAAATCGCCAGTTGATGTAGTTGGTGCACTCGACATCAGTTCAATGTCCGTGGACCTGCAAGCCCTGATAGTGGGCACCCCAGCCAAGGAGGGAGGCATCCGTCATTACGATGCCCTGAATGCTGTGAGAGTGGAAGGGAACTCCGATTTAGAGAACTCGGCCGTGTCCACCACAAGAGGGAGATCTGGACGAAAGGCGGCAGGCTCATTTTGGTACACCTGGGGTTCTTGTTGATGTCGAATGACTGGAGGAACCCAAACTGTAGACATTGCATTCGGAATCTGGACTGCTGTACAACAGCTGTTGTCGAGGCCATAAGTCTGCTTAAGCATTGGACAGCGAATGCCCTTACATGAGTTGCTTTCATGATATTTGTTGCGAGTTGTGTTATTTTTTGAGCCCTATCTTGTGGGAGAAAAGCCTTGCTGACACTAGAGTCCAATAGACCACTTATAAATTATATGTTTTGTCTTGGATAGAGATGAGACTTTTCATAATTTATATACAGGCCGAGTTGACACAGATGGTTGCGGGTGATGACAATGGACCTCTGTAGTTGGAGCTTCGTCTTCACAACAAGGAGCCAATCGTCGAAGTAAGAATATACCTCAGTGCTGCTGAACCTGAGATTTGCACAGACGACAGCCATGCATTTCGAGAATACTCTCGGTGCGGTGGAGAGAATGAAGGGAAGTGCAGTGTATTGGTAAATCATGTCTCTGACAATAAAATGCAGATACTTGCGGGAGACATGAAAGTAGGCACTGCAGACATCGAGGCCAGCAAGACCATTCAAAATCTCCTGACATGGCAGTAAATATTGAGGTCTCATAGGTCTAGAACTAGACGAAGACCTCCATCCTTCTTTGGCAATGTGAAGTACCTGGAGTAAAACCCGTTGCGAAGGTCGTCTGGTGGGACATTCTCTATGGCTCCCTTGTGGAGCAACAAGACCTCTGATGAAAGGGTGTTGTTGTTTGTGGTATACTTCATGGTGCCTGGAGGAGGGATGTCTTAAACGGTACCTTCTTCTATAACAGAGAGGACCCATTGATCATTGGTGATAGCTCGCCAAGCTGGAAGAAAAGGAGCCAAGCACTCTCTGAAAGGGTCGGAGTGGAAGCAGGGAATTGTTTCCTCTGCTGTGGAGGTTTCTGCTACTGTTGTTGATGGTATCAATCCTGAGAAAAGGACAGTCAAGGTAAAGACCATCAACGCTGTGGTGGGATGTAAGGCTGTTGGAAACCCATTTTTCTAGCCGTTCCCCGACCCTTCTGGACAGTATCAAGTGCATCATCAGTTTTATCATTAAAAAAACCAGAACCATTGAAAGGTAGGTCTTCAATTTTTGCCTGCATCTCCTGGGAAAGACCTGCTGAATGAATTCAGGCATGTCTACAGAAGGCTATGATGAAGGCCTTTTCCCTGCAATCAACTTTGTGTTCGAGGTCTAACTTGTGCCTGCAAGAAAACTGAGCGGACTGGTAAGCAACCTGTCTTTCTTCTTTGTGGTCTTTGTGCATCACACATATGGGTGATTGACAAGCTAACTTGAGGGTTGGTGTAGCTGCTTTCACTGGAGACCCGATGAGAGGACTGCTCTGCCAAATGCACAATACGCTTGGGACTGTAGGTCAAGTCTGTAGTGCGAGATGAAAGTTGTTGGCTTTGCCCACATAGGAGATCATGAAGTGGAATGCCTTTGCCGAAAGCTGTCGACATCAAGACTCCCTGAGTGGAATGTGCTCAAATGGAGTGAGGCAACTCTAACTTGGCCAAACTGTAAGCTAATTTGATAGTATCCACGAAGCAAATAGTTGAGACGAAACAGGCTGGCCCTTCTTGTTTCCAGCATAACAAGAAACAAATGTAGTGAATGACGAAAGAGTTGTGTTCTAGATTTATAGAAAAGGAGGTCTCTCCTAAAATCTAAGGTATGCAGAGATATTTCGTGAGCCGACGGGGAATCCTGAAAAAAGGCAGGCAGAACCACATCTTGGTTAATGTGAAAGTCTGAAAGTACTTTAGGCAGAAAGGAAGGGTCCGTTCGGAGAACAACTTTGTCCTTATGTAACATTAAGTACGGTGGATCAATGTGTAGTGCACACAGTTCTGACACCCGTCTTGCTGTTGTGATTGCTACCAAAAAGGCCACTTTGAGAGATAAAAGTTGAACATCAGCGGTAGCTAGTGGTTCAAACGGTTTGGACATTAGTGCTGTCAGCACAACCAAAAAACTCCATTGGGGAGTGAAATTCCGAATGGGTGGAATGTGGTTCTTAAGTCCTCTCCTGAATTGTCTCACCAATGGGTGAGTAAAAGTGGAAAAACCCTGAACATGGGTATGTGATGCGAAAATAGCCGCTAGAAACCCTTATTGAAAAAAACTTCAGGCTGTTCTTGAATAGGGAGTGGAGGAAAAGTAAGATGTTAGAAAAGCGAACTTGATGGTCTGAATGACCCAAGAAGCAAATCTTTGGGAAGAGATGGATGATCCCTTATTCTTTTCCCCATAACAGATAAAGAGTCGAAAGGATAAACGAAAGGCCTGCGTTCTTGATTTGTAAAAGGCAAGGGCTCTTCGAACAACAAGAGTATGCATGGTGGACTCGAGTGCTGATTGAGGAGACGGGGGGAAAGCTGGAGGGATGACGTCCAGGTTTAAGTGAAAATCGGTAGCCACTTTTGGAAGGAAGGACGACTGAGGACGACTTTATCCCTGTGGAAGTTCAGGTAGGGTTGATCTACTCGCAATGCAGTGAGTTTACTTGCTCTTCATGCAGATGTAAAAGCGACAAGAAATGCGAGCTTGAAGGTGAGAAGGCATAGATCAGTGGTTGCAAGTGGTTTGAACGGGGGCTTAGTGAGAGCATGGAGTACAACTGAAAGGCTCCATGTCGGTAGAACTGACTTGAAAGGGCCACTTAAATTTCTTAGACCTTTAAGAAAATGGCGTATCACTGGTTGAGTAAAGACTGTGAAGGATCAAATTGGAGTGTGCATAGCCAATATAGCTGCTAGGTAGACTCTGATGGAGGAGAGTACAAGTCCCTTAAGGTGAAGGGAGTAAAGGAACGCCAAAATACTTTGTATTGGTGCAGAAACGGGGTCGTATCCCGATGATGCAGCTATGGTAGTAAAAGCCTTCCATTTTGGGAAGTAGAAGCGTCTGCTGGCTTGCCTGCTGGACTCCGTAAGAATGTCTTGTATTGGTTGCGGCAAGGTTTGTATATTCAGTTGTGGATCAACCAGGCTGTTAGCTGAAGGGTGTTCAGGTCGGGGTGATGGACTCTGCCTTTGTCCCTGGTGAGGAGGTTCAGCGTTGAAGGGAGTCTGAGAAATGTCTGTCTGGACTGCAATAGAAGTTTTGTGAACCATGGTTGTCTCGGCCACCATGGAGAGATTAGTATGCACCAGGTGTGGTCGCTCTGAATCTCGGATATGACTCTCATGAGGAGCGGGATGGGTGGGAACATATAGAACATGGTCCCTGACCAGATCACAAAGGTGTCTCCCATAGATCCAATACCTGAGCACCCGCGACTGCAAAATTGGGGGCATACTGAGTTAGCCTCTTTTGGGGATGATGAAATAGCGCGAGTCGGATCACTCCTTTTGAAATTAGGGACTGGATTTCGTCCGTAAGCATGGGTGATGGAGGTGTCATTTGTACACCCAAGAATGGGGGGATGGTATCGAATTCTATTTTGTAGCCTGATTCTACAATGCAGAGGACCCAGGTGTCGGTGGTGATTGCAGCCCAAGCATCGTAGAAGGGTCGAAGGTAAGGTCCAAATAAGGTAAGGCGCTGAGGGGTTTGCAGTTGGGGCTTTTGAAAGTCAAAAGGCACTGTTTCTTTGTATATGGTCTCCTTCATGAAGAGGGAGCAAAGGGTTGGCACTTTGTATGCTGAGGCTGTTGTTGGCGGTCCTGATGTTTACGCTGGGAAAGGTGGTAATTTGGTTGTCAGTACCATCTTCGCTGCTGTGGGAAAGAGGTTGAGAAAGTCCCATTTTTGTGTGCAGTGCTTCTGGCTTTGTGGACAGAATCCATTGTCTCATCCTTTTTCTTGTGAAAAAGGCCAGCACCGTCAAATGGAAGGTCTTCAATCCGTGTATGAGTTCCTTGGGTAAGGCCTGTGGATCTTAATCATGCATGTCTTCATAGTGCAATGGCACCAGCCATGGCTTTAGATCCGCAGTTGGTTTGGTGTCTGGCCGTGGGGTTTTTTTGTCTGGCTATTTTAGAGGCCTCTGCTTGAAACACATGTATGAGTTCCTGTTGGTCATCGGGAAGGTAATTGCAGAATGAGCCTATTTTCTCCCACAGGAAAAGCTGATAACAAGCCATGGTTGCTTGGTAATTTGCGATCTTGAGGCTCAGAGAGGCTGAAGTGTAGATTCGACAACCAAGAGTCTAATCGTCTGCTTTCTTTGTCTGCAGGTGCCGAGTGGGCCCTTTGGGATCTGCCTTGTGATGATTTAACTATCACCGAGTTAGGTGACAGGTGAGTAAAAAGAAATTCCACGTCCTTGTGTTGAACTCGGTACATGTTCTCCAGTCTCCTCGACACCGGAGCAGTGGAGGACGGCAGACGTCATGACAGTTGCACCTGTCACGTTGGAAGGTATGGGATCGCTATGGATGAAGCTGCTTCGACAATTACTGCGTCGAAGACAGGGTCTTTGGGTTTCTTGATTTGTTGTTGTGCTTCAAGGCCAAGAGCCTTCGCCATTCTTAGAATTTGCTCGGAGAAGGTACCCAAGTCATCAGAAGGAGATGATGGGTCTTGGGAGGTTACCACTGTGTCTGGAGATATTGTTGAAGGAGCCATGGAAGATAGTAAGGTGAATCCACTGACATTGTTCCCTTGGTCTGGGAGCGAGGCCATAGTGGTGGTTGTGGTTGAGGTGGTGGTGATTGCTGGTTTGAAAATGGTGGCATTGAAGCATGGGTCTGAGCAAGCGGTGACCTTGGCAGTCGAGATATCAGCAATCGAGGTGTGGAAGGCTCATAACTAGGGGCATGTGGTACCTGTTGGGAAGGGTGGAAGACCTCATATTGTCGGGGTCGATGGTGTTGCCAGCCATCCCTCTCTCTTGGATAATGACGATATGTAGATTATTCGGAGGCATGATCCCAATCAGAGATCGTGCCTCAGGGGGGATCCAGTTAGTGGTCTCCGTGCCCATGTCAGTATTGGTGTCGGGGGCCAAGTGGTTATAGCTGCAGCCGTGGTGCCCGTACATGGCTGGGCTGGCGGCAAGTCAGGGATTTCCCCTTCCAAAATAGATGCCACTGGTATCGACGTCGGTACCGGGGACGGGATCACCACAGGTATTGGCGAGTCCAGCATTGGTGTTGGGATCTTCCTTGAAGTCGGGTGTGCCGGAAGGTGATCCTTGTCTTTATTCCTCCTCTTTTTCTTTTTAGGATCTGTCTGTTTAGACTTTTTGGCCCATTTGGCCAGTTTTCTTGCTGCTGCAGCAGCTGAGGATTCACCACTCGGGGATTTAGATCGGCCCAAGCCTGAGGGTGGTTGAGCAGGGGGAATGGTGTCCCCTTCACTGTGCGATTCCTGAGTGCCATCTTTAGATAGTGAGGCGGACATTGGTGTTTTGCATTGGGAAGCAGGCATGGTTGCCTAGCTTCCACCACCTTCAAGGATAGATTGTAGTCTGTCAGCCCTGTGTTTGCAGGTTTGCTTGGTAAATGCCATGCAATGGTGGCAGGTCTCTATGATATGGCCTTCCCCAAGGCAAAAAACGCATAGGGAATGGCCGTCTGAAGGTGGCAATTTGCTTCCGCAGTGAACACACTTCCTGAAAGGGGCCTTAATGGCCATACACCCCAAGGTGTTTTGCAACCAGGGATCGTGACGAAGAAAAGGAGGAAGGGGTACACTAAAAGATTTTTATTTTTTTTTATTTTTTTGAGAGAAAAAGCAGAGCTGGAGAAAAAGAAGGCTAAAGGTGTCTAAAAAGGATGAAGGTAGGTACCGCTCAGCAAGAAAAACTCTTTTCATAAGAGAGAGAAGTCCATTCAATGCTGCCACGATGGCAGTCGACGAAGAACTGAGGGACTGGGCGGGAACCTGCTGGAGCATGCACAGTGGGACGGTGGGCAGGGTTCCTGCCCCAAAACCTTTCAGCTATAGAAGCTTCCGTGATCGAGCTCCGCGCAGGCACAGAGCCCATAAGTGTGATGCACAGAGACCACGGAGAAGAACTTAGGGTAGCATATTCCATAATTTAACTATGCACTGGGTAAAGAAGTACTTCCCTTTATCTGTCCTGAATCTCCCACCGTTCAACTTCATTGGACGTTGAAGCATTTAATAGCATATGCTGAGTTTTTTAATTGACCCCAGAATAGTTGTTTTAAATGGATACAGTCTGTTTTTGTTTGTATTTTATGCTTTTTATGTTTTTAAATTTTGTGTATTTGTTTTTAATGTTCACTATTTTTAACTTTTGTAAACCACCCAGAGAGCATCGGCTATGGGGCAGTATATAAATGTAATAATGATAATGATGATGATAGTAATAATAATAATAATAATAATAATAATAATAATAATAATAATTGGATGACCTGGGGTTCTAGTATTATCAGAGGGAGAAAAATTTCTATCCACTTTCTCCAAACCACATATAATTTTATACACCTCTATCATATCTCCCTTTACTCACCATTGTTGTAAGGTAAAGAGCCCCAAACATTGTAATCTTTCTTCATTGGGGAGTTGCTCTAGTCCTGTGATCATTTGGGTTGCCCTTTTCTATACCTCTTCTGGCTCTATAGTATTAATTTTAGGATGCGGTGACCAGGACTTTGTATACAGTATTTCAAGTGTCTTTGCACCGTAGATTTGTATAAAGGTGTTATTCTTTTCCTAATATTCCCTAACATGGAGTCTGCATGATTCTAGATACCACACACTGGGTCATTTTCATCAAACCAATGTCCCCAGACAATGTGAAGTTCTACAACAAGGATATGGACATCACTAACTGATTCAAACAGAAATTGCTCAGAGTACCTATACCAGGCAAAAATCAGAGAGGTACAAAATAAAATGACCCAAGCTTCATGAAACATTTAACTTGTTCAGAGCCTAGGAACATTTCTAATTTCTAGTGACAACGTACAATAGATGTATGCAAATTCAACTGAATTGGATACATTTAATCAATCTAAGCATTTTCTAATTTCTAGATTTTAAAATCTAGAGGTTCTTCATGTATAATGGCTATAGAAGAGATGTGAAAGTGAGGGACAGTGGTGATTTAGAGAGAACTTGACATGATGTCAATAGAGACAGAACCATGCAGGTCACCATGGATCATTTTGCAGAGGTGTTGTATGAATACACCCACAAAAACGTATGTGTACATTTCTCTGTGTGTGTGCATGTGAATGAGAGAAAGAAAATAATAATATACTATACACAGACATCAGCTCTTGGGTTCTATCACTGTCTAGTCTGAATTATAAATGCAGATAGGGGCAGGCTTAATTCTCAAGGGTCCCCAATGTGTTCAATGGGACAAAATATATGACTTGCAAGAGAAGTCATTGATGCCAATGCTGTCCACTTTTACCAACACTGCCTCTTTAATAGAGACATCCCAAGTGTCCCAGAAATGTAGGGTGCTCCCTCGACACACTTCCTACCTTTAACAGTGATAGGAATTTGGTGGTTCCAATGAAAGCTGGTGGATATAGTGCTACAAGAAGAGAACTGAAATCCCCATGTTTGGCTGGAAGTCTTCTTGGTTTTGGACAGAGGTGGGCAATTTGTGGCCCTCCAGATGTTGTCGGATTGAAACTCCCTTCAGCCCTACCCAGCATAGCCAATAGTGATGGTTGATGGAAGTTGCAGTCCAACAACATCCAGAGGGCTACAACCAATCCCTCATTTAGGAGCTATCACTATGCTAGTCTGAGAAGCCCAGGAAAACAGTATGGCTCTTGTCCATTTCTGCCTGAGCCTTCTTGGCATGCTTCTTTAATTCTACTTCCTCCTCCAGTGTTCTTAGTATTACAAGTGGGGACCAACAACAAAATGTTGTGGTGTATCCTTGAACCTTTACTGGGATGTTCCTGCTCAGGGTTCTCACCAGTCTGGAAAAGAACCCCTATAGTATATTCTAGGATCACAAAGTGAGATCCAAAGGGAGAGGCGGGTAACAAATTATTATTATTATTATTATTATTATTATTATTATTATTATTATTATTGAGAGGCTAAGTTTTGGAAGAAGGGGAAGTAAAAAGGAAAAGCTTTTTCTTTCAAAATCTGAAATCGTCCCTCACTGCATTACAAAATGTTAATGAATAAGGATTTGGGGATAGCTGTGAGGCCCAAACTAAAACACTTTGCTATATATTGAGAGGTGGTTCTGGAGAGTAAGAATAAGAATATCAGTAGGGAAAAAGAAAGGAAAAGGGAGACTGGTATTTGAAGACCAAGACCCAGTTCACATATAATGATGGCAAATTGTGCATTGATCATGTGCTGGGTGTTTTTCATGGTTATTTTGAATATTCACCCCCTCCTACCCCAATTGTTACGCAAGGTCCAAACTCACAGTAGGTAATCTAGCTACTTCAAGGAATAAAACATTATTTTTTACATCCTGGAACTTTGTCTCTCCTTTTCACCATCTTCCAAACTAATAGGCTTGGGATTATTCACACTAAGGACACTACCAAAAACAACAACAACCCCTCAACATTTTTACAAGTGGTAAGAGACTGCACAATAATTTCAGCTCGCATGTTCACCTGCCCGTCTACAAATATTGCTAAATATTTGTTCATGTGCTAAAAAAACAGAGGTTGTAATACCCTACAGGATATACTACAGGAATGAAGGCTAAATACAATTTAAATTCATAAGTGCTACTTTCAATCTGAGCCTGAGTTAACTCTCCAGTGAGTTAGTTTGCACATAAAGCTGGCAAATCTTGGGTTAGTTAATTAACCCATGTTTATTTGCTGGGATGCATACTGTGTACAAGTTGCTTCCATTTTCTAAAAACAATCTCCAATCAACAAAATTAGAAGTTATCAGTGTGGCGCATAACCCGGACCCCTGGTTCATTCAGGAGCTTAAACAATCCAGCAGTTAACCAACTTCAGTTACCCAGCAGTTGGAGATTATTTACAGAAAGTGGAAATGGCTCATGCACAGTGTATATCCCTGCAAAACATGGGTTAACAACCTACCATTTGCTACTGTTATGTATGAATGGGGTCATTGTCTTATTCTTGTTACCATATGAAATAGTAACAACCAAAAGAGAACTAGAGTAAAAAGCCCAAGCATCTTGCAACATTTTTTAAACAAAAAATACCCTGAATATATTTTAAGAAAAGACTTCTTGTAAATATTATTCAGACTGGAGGTATTTTGGCCTTCGGCCACAGATTTTAAGAATCAGGGAAAATACTAAACGTGCACTGAATGGAGTACAGTTTGTATTTATACTGAAGACAAATTTTTACTCAAATGACAACTGTTTCAGATTGGGTTTGGGGCTGTTGGTAGTGAGCTCAGAAGGGAGTGTCATCTACCAAACTCTGAACACACAGCAACACAGGAAACTTCATTTTATAAATAAATTTATGAATAAAATATATACTATGGGCAGTATCTTATGCTACTGCTGCACCTCAACTAGTTCTATTGTGCTAGTGGAACCTATCACTACTGCAACAGGGACTAGTGGTTCTGAAAATAAGCATGGAAACAAGAGGAAACCCTTCTGAAAGGTCTGCTAACCTGCCCCATTTTGGAAACAAGTGTTATTGCTCACTCACCACCAGTTCTTTCAGGAACCACTAGTTCCTATACCACGAGCAGTCCATTCCAGTAGCATGGCTGCGCTATAGGATACTACCCTTTGCTAATAACTGTAATAATTAATAATTCATATTGCATGAATTTTTGGATACTTTTATTACCCAGCTCTCAATTTAACTGTTTTTGTTTTTTAGAGTACCAGATCTATAATTAAGGCACCATGGTAGCAACATATGCATCTAGAAAGAGGAAGAGAGGAAGGAAGGAAGGAAGGGAGGGAGGGAGGGAGGGAGGGAGGGAGGGAAGGCACCTGAAAAGAATTCCAACACAGCTAATTACAATCCAGATCATACTGGCAGCAGTGATTTGACACAGATGGCAAGTTCGGATGACACAATAGTCAATCCTGTGGGCATAGCCCACTCCACCGTTGAGTAACAGCATGTTGTAGAGTACATAAAGTCCACAGGGTTAACTATCCATCTCTCTCTCCCCCACCCTCGCCACTAAATGGCAGCACTGGTTCCCGCTTACCGTATCGGGGCGCTGCCATGGGGGGTGGGTGGGTAGAGATGCCGCTTGCTGCTGCAACAGCCACAGCACATCTTTCACCACTCCTGTCACCACAGCAAGAAGGTGGGCCAGCAATATCCTCTCCTAGGATATTGCTCCCCCATCTCCTTTTTGTTGTGGTGCGTCTTCCTCTGCAGCCGCTGTAGCAAGAAGTGGCGGACAGGTGTCTTCTACTGACAGGGGAGGAGATTCCTCCACCGCTTCTTGCTACGGCAGCGGCCACAGAGGAAGATGCACCGCAGCCGCCACAAGAAACGGCGGACAGATCGCCTCCCGTCAGTAGAGGAGACCCATCCACCACTTCTTGCTATGGCGGTGGCCACAGATGAAGTAGCACCGCGGCTGTCCCCTTCCTTGTTTTTATGGCCCTGCCGGGGAAGGCGGCGGCAGTGGTGCGCTCTCATCTCCTGACAGGGGATGAGATTGCTCCGCGCTGCCTCCTCCTTCCCCATTTGCTGCACGGCTGGGGTAGAGAAAGATGCTGACAGCTCTCTCTGGCCTGGCCTCCCAACAAATGGAAAGGAGGCATTGCAAGGGGATACCATGCCTAGGCAGGGGGCGACAGGGAGCACTAGAGCTCCTACGGCTTTCAAGCAGCAGCAGCAGCTCCTAGCCTCCCTAGTCCCCAGCACTTTCCCTCCATGGCAGGAGCAGGAGGAAGGGACATGCATGTCCCTGGGATCATGTGGGGCGTATGAACTGGCAGCGTCCCACCCAGGGACGGCATGTGCCTGGCCCAGGAAACGTGTGGAACCACGGATTGTAGCCAAGGGACTCCCCAGGCGCTTCCTGGATACGATTATTTCCCCTGCCTATAGAACCTCGCTGGGCAAGAGTGGCAGGGGTTTCTGCCGCTCTTGCCTTGGGGCTCTGTAGACATGAGAAATAATCAACGGAGCCCGCCACACGACTCAGTAATCAACAGTTGTACAGATAATCAACTCTGCACACCATTGATTATTTGCATTGGTTAACCAACCATGGCATGGTTTTTCCTGACGGATGACACAATAGCCAACAGTGGACTATTTAGACTGCCGTTGTCTGTTTAATCAACCGTTGACCATTGTGTCGTCCAAACCCAGTCAGAATGTACATTCTCCTAGCTTTGTGTTAATTACTTTAGCATTTTGCTAAATCAGAACTTCACAATGCATTATTAGACCCAAGAATCTTTAAGTCATTGACTAATTTTACAAAAGGTGCTACTTGTTTCCAGCAACTGTTAGTGAGAGATCATTCCAAATTCCTCCTTTATTTCAGTTTCTCTCTTGATTAGGTTGCTGAAGAGGTTTTGCTGGGGTATAGATTGAGGGTTAGTTCTTCTTTCCATAGATGTAGGACTGAAAACATCTCAAGTTGATAACCAGATAAAACTGGTTATAATAATACAAAATTGTGGCTTAGTTCCTTGAGGGATGCCCATGACCAACTAGGCACCAAAGTTCTTTCTCCTTTCCTAGCCAGCTGTAAAGCAGGAGGAAGGGAAAGAGGAAATAAGAAGGGGAAGAATAAGCAGATGTTTATTTTATTTATTTATTTATTTATTTATTTTTATTTTATTTATTACATTTTTATACCGCCCAATAGCCAAAGTTCTCTGGGCGGTTCACAAAATTAAAACCATAATGGGGTGACTTTAAGGAGCTATCCAATAGGCCACCTTGTAAGCAGTCCTGTTCACTAACTGTAACAATGAACAGGAGCAATCCACATGGAGACCACATTTTATTGAGGGCCCCACTTGTAGAAGCTCTTTGACTGGAGGGAAAGGAAAAAAGAGAGTCCTATGTCCTGAGTGAATCATCCCCTCTCTCCTTATTAGTGCCCAAATCCAAGGACTGTAAGAAGGTAGAGCAGGAGTTGGCAATTGTTTCTGACTCTCAGCTGTTCAATAACAGCAACAACAGAATTACTTCTTAGACCTAAATTAGGTTGCTGAAATGAAGAGAGCTTGGGGTAACTAGGAGCGGAATTTTGTGTGAAACGACTGTGACCTCTGTTCAAATACTGAAAACAAGTTCTTAGGCTTAGAATGTGCTCAAAGACACTTCGAATTAAAGAACAGCATCAAGTTTTTGCATATGGCTCTTGGTGGATCTTGGGTTTCTAATAAAAACCAAAGTAGATTAAACAAGCAAGAGTTCTGCCCACCCCTATTCTAACACACAGTGGTTCTGCCTTCCTTCGTTTCAGTGGAAGGAAGACACTGCAGTGTTTTTCAGTACATTTTACATCTGTTGTATTGCTGCTATATTTTGCAGCTGGCTTGGTTGTTTTCCTTTTGTTCTGGTTTAGATTTTATTTTCATGTTGTATTTTTGCATTGTATGGTTTTTAGTTCACCTAGAGAACTTTTGTAAACCACCTAGAGAACTTTTGTTATTGAGCAACATAAAAAATATTGAAAATAAATAGTCATGTACACACAACAGCTGCCATCAATGCTGCAAAACACAGTGTAACATTAATGGTTTCCACTCTGGCTTTCTCCCTATTTAATGGGGAAGGGAAGGCAGCAGAGCGGAAGATCTTATGTCTGAATGTATAACTTGACAAAGAAACTGCAGAGGAGGACCAGGAAATGAGCCCTGGAGTGGGAACAAAGAGGTTAGGGGAAGGGACAAGCGATGAGAAGATTTTGAGAAGGGAAACAGGAAGGAAAAAGATGACTTCAGAGGGGGATGGATGTCCATCCTCTTCAACCTCAGTAGCTGCCATTTTGAGCAAAGGATCAGCTTGAAAAAACATGCTAAAATATATTACTATATCATACAAAGTAACATGACCTATAATCACCCAAAAAGAAACTTAACAAAGAAACTTGATACCTTCTCATCAGAGGGACTAGATGTATCTGGCACGAATGCTGCTTCAACAAAACCCTGTTCAAGTAGGGAATCATATTTGATGCTTCTTTTTCTATTTCTCCTCTCTTTATTTGCTGGTTTTTCCTCATTGTCCTCTGCTTGAGATACAGCTATTCCATTGTCACCACAAATTGAAGATTCAAAGAGAGGTTTTCCATTCATGTAAGTTTTAGTGATTTTCAGTTTAATCTCTGGAGAGCCGTTCTTAGCAGGAGTAGTGTTAGGTGGCGTTTCAGATTCTTTTATATCCTGAGAGTCAAAATGCAGCTTGGTATCTTGTGTTCCAGATTCTCCATTAAACACACGAGAAGTGAGATCTTTCAGCTTCTCTGCTGGGATAAATGGGAGAGCATCATGGCCATTATACTTTGACATGACATCCTCCTGTAGTGTGGCAGAAAGATGTGTTTTGGACAGGTAGACAGAACATTCACGATTCAATTCACAGTTCTGTGTTTTCCCTGTAGGACTTCCAAGGATCTCTGGCACTTGCTTCATTTTGATGTGGTTGACACTTTTTTTTGTTAACAGCAAAGAGTTACTTTTCAAATCCATTCAGCCAAAGAGATTTCCAGTTTTATACTGCTGTAATAATGCAAAACAAAGAAAGAAACAGAAGCATTAATATTGGAAGATTTATTTTGACTAGTGTTTGTGTTTATATTACTTTCATTATGTCAAATATTGTAGAAAGCAGTCAGAAATTTATCCAGGCCAAATCCCTACTTTTTGATGCTGAGCTCACCCATCTGTACACAATATTGCCAAAAATTACCAAAAGTTAACTTAACTAGCATGGTATTTACCAAGGGTTGTTTAACCAGATTGAACCTTAGCTTAGATGACCACAGGGGAAATTCCCTTCAAGAAAAAGGTAGTTAATTCTAGTGTACGGCATTGACACTTCCTATTTTAAAACTATTCTATCACAACATACTGTTGCAGTAGATTAGATTATCCTCAGGAAGAAACAATCTGATTCTTGAAAGCAGATGGGCATTGATTCCCATGTGTGAATAAAGCTGAGCAGGGCTTGAACATTTTGTCAATCCAAAGCAACAAAACTATTCACCAATACTCTATTTTATCTACAACTGGGAAAAGTTGAGGTTCAGAAAAATGCAGCGACACCTGGTCAAGAGACACCCTTCACTTCAGAGTTGCTATTTTGGATTTGGGAACTCTGCCCGTTGCCTGAACCAAGCAAAACCGCCAAGGCTGCCACTGCCAAGGCAGCTGCCGCAGCTCCTTTCCGCTGCCCTTGCCCTCCTCCCGCCGCAGCTCTCTCCTCCTCCTCCCCTCCCCCGCCCGCCCTGGACACCCATGCACCACCCGCCTGCCCTCCTCCTGCTCCTCCCCATCCCATCCCCTTCCCCCTCGCCCAAGTGAGCAAACGCGCACAGCCAGGCCCAACTACCCCGCCAGTTTGATTTTCTCTCTGTGACCAAAGATTTGACCACTGGCTAAGTCTGACTTAACTGAACACAGCTCAAGATGGACACTAGTGTTATCGAAGGAGGTTTAAATGTCTCGCTTACCATTCGCCTACTTATGCATGGGAAGGCGGTTGGAAGCATCACTGGGGAGAATCTGCAAAGAAGATGCGTGAAGAGAGTGGTGCTCGCATTAACATCTCAGAAGGGAATTGCCCAGAACGGATTCACTCTCGCTGGACCCACTCATTGACAAACTGGAAGAGGATATCAGCAGCTCAATGACCAACAGCATACAGCATATGCTGAGTTTTTTAACTAACCCCAGAACAGTCATTTTTAAATGGATATTGTCTGTTTTTGTTTGTATTTTATGCTTTTTATGGTTTTAAATTTTGTATATTTCTTTTAAATGTTCACTGTTTTTAACTTTTGTAAACTGCCCAGAGAGCTTCAGCTATGACGTGGTATATAAATGTAATAAATAACAACAACAACAACAACAGCTGAAGGAGAAATGCCAGAGATATCACTGAATAAAGGAGATATAATCCCTCCAGATCCTGCCTATCGCAAAAACATTATATTTTCAGAATAAAATCCACAGTTTACATAAAAAGTTTCAAAAATAACAGAAGTTAATGCAAGTTGCTTACCTGTAACTGTAGTTCTTGGAGTGGTCATCTGTGCATTCACACTTAATGGGGCTGTGTGCCTGCGCGGAGCCTTCGTCAGACTTCTAATAGCTGAGAATTTTTTGGGCGGGAACTCCTTCCCCACCGTCATGTGGTATATATGCCATGTTCCTGCCCAATCCCTCAGTTCCTTGAGACCGACTATTCAATCCTGGGCTTCGGGATTAACCCATGCCTCGGTACCAGTAGGTTAAAGACACCAAAGTGGAGACAGTGGGGGGGGAGGTGTAGTGTGAATGCACAGATGACTACTTGAAGAACTACAGTTACAGGTAAGCAACTTGCATTTCTTCTTCATGGTCTCTGTGCATCACACTTAATGGGGCGATTAGCAAGCTCACTTACCAGAGATGGGTAAGGTGTCTTATTGGAGGATGGACGAAAGCACAACTTTTCCAAAGTGGGAGTTGGATCTGGCGTGTACGTCCATCTTCTAGTGCCTTATAAATGTGGAATGCGACGTCCAGGTAGCTGCTCTACATAGATTGGAGAGGAGAATTCCCCTGGCGAATGCTGTGGAAGTTGCTACTCCACGAGTGGAGTGGGCTTTAACCAGGACTGGGAGGTCCTTGTTGGATATCTGGTATGCCAGCTGGATTGTTTGACGGATCCAAGCAGCGATTCGTTGCTTAGAGACTGATGAGCCTTTTTTAGGTTCTCCATAACAGACAAATAGTCTCTGAGTGGATCTGAAAGGCTGGGTTTGAGCCTTGTAGAATGCGAGGGCTCTCCGTACATCTAGTGGATGTAGTCTTTCTAGGTCGTAAGTCGGATTGGGGCAGAAAGCTGGCAATGATATTGGTTCACTGATGTGAAAATCAGATGCCACCTTTGGAAGGAAGATGTCCAGGCATAAGGACACTGATTCCTTGTGAAAGATCAGGTAAAGATTTGGTCGTGAATTGGAACACGTTTGAGCCGATTGCAAAGCGAAGATATTTGCGGTAAGTCTGGTAGATCTGGATATGGAAGTATGCATCTTGGAGGTCCACGGATGCAAACCAAGTTCATTGACGGAGGAGGGGTAATATTGTTCCCAATGTGTTCATTCTGAATTTTTTGGGGAGGATGAAATCATTTAGGGGGCGGAGGTCCAGAATGGGGCGAAGCCCACCGTCATGTTTGGGGACTGCAAAGTAGCGGGAGAAGAACCCGTTGGTATGTGGGTTGATGGTAACTCGCTCTATTGCCACTTTCCGGAGAAGGGTTGATGTTTCTGTTATGAGTACCTGTGTTGGAGCTGTAGTCTTGACGATGCCTATGGGAGGAAGGGACGCAAACTCGTTACGGTATCAGTTCACGATAATATCGAGAACCCAAGAATCCGTGGTGATTGTATCTCAGGCCTGTTAAAATTGGGACAGTCTATTGCCGAATGGGGTGACCATCAAAGGTGACGCCTTTGAGGCGGGTTAGTGAGGCCATGGGCTGGGCGCTGTTTGGAAGGTTGGTATTGTTTCCGTTGTTGTTGGGGTTGGTAGCGTGGGCGAATGGGGTACTGCTTGTTGTAGTAGGGGTTCTGATGGCGAAACCACCTACGTGGTTTGGTCGATGTCTGTGTTTGCTGCTGGCTCAGGCCCATCTTTTTTGCCATGGTACAGGCTTTTTGTACTGAGCCCATTTGGTCATCAGTTTTCGAACTGAACAGACCTTTTCCGTCAAACAGGAGGTCCTCGATTCTGGTTCTAGCCTCTGGTGCTATAGCAATGCTATAGCAATGCTATAGCGCCTACCATGGATTTAGCATGGCAGTCAGTTTGGTGTCGAGCCATATTAATTTGGTGGCAGGAAAGTTTTATTGCCTCCGCCTGGAATACTCTGGCAAGTTCCCTCTGGTCCTCTGGTAGGAAGTCACAGAGGGAGCCGATTTTATCCCAGAGGAAGAACTGGTATCTGGACATCATGGCCCCATAGTTAGACACTCAGAGAACCAGGGATGATGTTGAATAAAGTTTTCTCCCAAGCGTATCCAACCTGCGGCCTGAGCACTGTGTTGCTTGTGGGTTTTTCCCTGTGCCGATTCCACAATTATGGAATTGGGTTGAGGATGTGAGAAGAGGAAAGAAGCATCTTTCTCTTGCACCCTGTACATCAACTCCAGGCGTTCTGAGGTTGGGGCCATCGTTGAGGGCGTGCACCTTGACTGATGGACAGTTTGCAATAAGACCGGCAGGAACGGAACAGATACCAGTAGTGTGGAGTCTGTGTACACTGTGTTGTAAACCGGGTCCTTTATTTGCTCTACTTGTTGTTGAGCCTCGATACGGAGACTTTGAGTCATCCGGAGGACTTGGTCTGAAAAGACCCCGAGTTCCTTGGAGGGAGATGCCCTGCCTTTTGTTGTTACTGATGGCGGAGGTGAAGAGGCCAAAGATGAATCCGACTCTTAGTCTTCCTCGGAGGGGGGAGACGCATGTTGGGCGGCTCAGATCGGAATAGTATATCTGGTCCCAGACGGTGGGGGTGGCAGAGGTCGGTCTCGGAATGGAGAGTGGTGTTTTTTGCACGGCTTGGTGAGAGATGTGCCTCTCGGTGGTACTGGTGGAGGCGGTGTTGGATGCCTGGGACGTGGGTGAGGCAAGACAGGCTCGTAATAGTGATCTTGGTAGCGTGAACTTGTGCGTTCCGAGTGTTGATAAAATAATATAAAATAATCTTCCAACAGTTGTAGTAGTGACGACTGGGGGGCTGGTAATGCTGGTAGAAGTGGTCCCAATCTCTGTGTTGGAGTGAGTACGGTAGCGGCCGTATTCCAAGTATGGATATAGCTGTCTTCCTCTTTATCTAGAATGGGGATGCGAGGGGGAATGGCTTGGAGGGCTGGTCCGTCGGCTGTGATGGGGAATGCTGGTGTCGAGACACGGTGTCGACAGCCTGATTTGGCGCTTTTAGCCGATCCATAGATGGTTCTCAGGATCAATCCATGGAAATGGGAGGTTGCCGCTGAGGCGAGAGCTCCCTAATTCCCCCCTCCGACGCTGTAGAATTGGGTTCAATGACCAGCGGAGGTAGCGGCAAAAGCACCAATACTCGAATTGGGGAATCGAGTAGAGGGAGAGGTGGTGGTGTTATTTTCGGAGGGTTGCGATGCTTAATTTTGTCCTTTTTCTTTTTGGGCCATGGTTCGGCCGGTGGTTTTGACTTCTTCACCCTCTTTGTTAGCTTTTTGGCTGCAGTTTGCGCCATGGAGCCCCCTGAGATGGGAAGGCTCAAGGGCAGGTTCTATGAAGCCGACACAGTAGGTTCATCCATGGATGCCATGTTGGATGGCCGATTGGAGTCGACCGCTTGAAACGCTTTTTGCCAGAGGAGAGCTCTGTAGGCTCTATTTTTCCTAGCCTATCTAGAAAAGGAAATACAATGCCTGCAGGCTTCAACTACGTGGCTCTCTCCGAGGCACAGTAGGCAGAGCGTGTGTCTGTCCGAGGGTGGCAATTTACTGCCACACTGGATGCATTTTGTAAATGAGGCCTTCAACACCATGCGCCCGAAAGACGCGATGAATAACAACTTAAAAAAAAATTTTTTAGGAAGAATATAATTGAAGATTTAAGTAGAGAGGAACGAAGAAACGCAGAAGATGGAAGTTCTCAGCAATGGTGAGTATGTCACTCAAGTCCCGACGAGGCAGCTGCATCAGTGGTTGAAGAGGAACTGAGGGATTGGGCGGGAACATAGCATATATCTTGGCCCTGTGGGGAAGAAGAAAGAACAAAGGGACAGGAGCAGGCAGAAGAAACATCATGGCCTGCTCCTGTTGGACTCTCTCTCTCTCTCCTCCCTCCCTCCTGTTCCTTGTGTGTCATGTCTTTATTAGACTGTAAGCCTGAGGGCAGGAACTGTCTTTTTTGCTAAGTGTAAGCCGCTCTGAGAGCCTTTTTTGGCTGAGGAGCGGGGTATAAATATGATAAATAAATAAATAAATAAATATATACCACATGACGGTGGGGGAGGAGTTCCCGCTCAAAACATTCTCAAAACATTCTATTTGAAGTCCAACGAAGGCTCCACGCAGGCGCAGAGCCCCATTAAGTGTGAATGCACAGAGACCACGAAGAAGAATTCACAATTATTATTTTTAAACACACACCCCACTAAAATATCCTACCCCACGCTTAAACTAAAAAACCTACTAGAAACATACTCCCTCCTTTTATTAAACATCATATTGACAAACAATAACAGAATTGCCCCATCCCTTCTTTAGGTTTGTAAGGGAAAACTAATATTTCATCTCCTGCCCAGCTTTACAATTAACTTCTGACTTGGGGAATTATACAAGTTACGGTGTAAGACAATGACTGCGTTCAGACAGCACAATAATCAACAGTGGGCTAATATTCAACTTGACAGTTGTTTATCTACAGAGTACTCTCCACACATAATATTAATCAACCATGGTGTGGATTAGAATCAGCATTGAGTTGACTATTAGTCCATGCTGAATTGACTAACTCATCCCCCCGCCCTCTCCTCCCCTTCAGTCCTCCCTCTAGTATCCCATCAGCCATTGCTGCCAAAAAATCTATCCTGCTGGCTGGACTAGAGCAGCAGCCACCACTTTGACCATTCTTGCCTGACAACTCTGTGGTTGACGAAAAAACCAACGATGTCCAAGGAAATAACCAATAGTGCCATCCACACAACATGATAACCAACGGTGGTTCAAATAGCCAACTCTGCACAGCATTAGTTATTTGTGTTGGTTATTTTGGCCAAATAACCAACCGCTGGTTAAAAACTGCCGCCACACAACCCAATAACCCATCGATTATTTAAACCACCATTGGTTATCGTGTTGTCTGAACCCAGTCAATGTATTCCAAGGTCTCAACTTCAGAATGAGAACATAGGCACAGACACACTTTCAGGGGAATTCCAGCGTAACAACAGAAGGTCAGCCATTCATTCTTCCTAGAGTTATTTAACCCACGGTGAGACTGTGGTGTGTGCGGGTGTCAGGATTATGCCTGTTCTCCCTAGTGTGGGGAAAGGGGTTTCAGGAGGTCGATCAGACTCAGAATCTGAAGAAGAAGCAGGACAAGAAATTTACCAGCCAATACAGGAAGTAGGGGAGAAGATCCTCCAAGATTCTTCAGGAGTCAAGGAGGAATTTTCCAGGAGCTTATCAGAGAGAATGCCAACAACTCAGAGCCCATACTCCCCCAGTCCCTAGGAACTCAGCCACTGTTGCAGGGAGAGGGGACCTTCAGAGTCTGCTGCAGGGTCAAGAGGATGGAGTTGCAGAGCAGGTGAGAGGCGGTCTACCAGGATGGCCACTCACAAAAGACTTCTCGAGAAAGACCTTCCATGAGCTAAAGTGGCTCTTGGACTGTGTGGAAAACTTTCCCTTTAGTTGAAAGGGCAACTGTCTAGCTTAGTTAGCTTAATTAAGCTTAGAGGAAAGTGCCTTGCATTTTCACCTACTTCAGGTGTGAATAGATATTTAATTACTGAATAAAGCTTTGTGGATTACACAGCAGACCTCTTTATTGTCTCTCATCTCAGTGGGAGGGCTTGGAAACATGACAGTAGAGCACCTAAAGCCACCATTTTGAATATGCAACCTCCGCTTGGGGGTTGTTGTTGTTTAACCCTCACATAGCCCATGGCTTCTTTTAAGATTGTGCAAGGGTTGTATAAACAAAAGGTCAATATCCCAAAGAGCCAAGCTCTTCCAGCATTACCCTGAAGTATACAGGATTGGGACCAAACTCCATAAATAGCCTCCTCTAACTTGGAGGCACCTGATGCACCATCAAAACCCTGCACAACTGCACACCAAGGAACGAAAGAATGCCTCAGCTCTAGAAGTTTCCCGACACTGCTCCGCGCAGGCACAGAGAATGTGTGTACACATGTGTACACAGAGACCACAAAGGAGAATCCTGGATGCACCAAAGGGGAACACACAAAGAAACCCTTCAAAGTTTGAAAGATCGGGACCAAACTTCATACACTGCCTCCTCTTGCAGGGATGCACATGAAGCCCACTGAAAACCATACACACTGACAAAGCTATGCAAGCGAAAATACCTTTTTGCCGAAAAAGGGGCAGCGGGACAAAACTCCATACACAGTATCCCCTGGCAAGAATGCACACAAGGCAAAGTGACCACCCTGCACAGCTGCCACCACCCTACTGAGATGGTGTTTGACACTTAGGAAAGTTCACTTCTGGGAGAAGGGTTAGGGCAGGGTTGGGTGGCAAATGCAATCGGATGCTAGGCAAATCACGGAAACCAAGATCTGCCAGATGGAGGAGAGTGGGCAGCAGCGGTTTGACCATTCTTGCCAAGTGACTCAGGAGGCAACCAAAATAACCCACGGTGATTGCCACATAACACTCTAACCCATGATTGGTTAAACAACCCACTCTACAGACCATGGGTTATCAAAGTGGGTTATTTTGGCCAAAAAAGCCATCATGGGTTCAAAAAAACCCATGATGAGAGTTCCGGCTATTGGGCGGTATAGAAATGTAATAAAATAAATAAATAAATAAATAAATAAATGATAACCCATGATGTGTTAAATAAGCCATCATGAGTTAGGGCCATCCAAACCCAGTCAATGAGTCAAAAACATGCAAAGAGTGTTTGAAAAAATTAATCCATGTATTTATTTATTATTAACAATATTTCTATATAGCTTCTCATTTGAAACAAATCCCAAAGCAGTTTTATGTAAAGAGTATTCTATTTAGTTGTAAATTAAAATGGATTAGTGGGCATATTTGCAGGAAATATATGAAAAAGTTTCAATAAAAAACTTGATTTCAATAAGTGATTTAAATCAATTCTTTTTCTTGATAATTAAAATCATGATTTCAATCAGGGACTTAAATCACCTTAATTTAAGAGTATCCACCCTAGTTCCCACCGGCCTGGGAAACCAGACTTGACAAAATCCTGGTAAATACATGATTCATACTGCAACCCTGTAATTCAGGTCTCACTAGCACCCAACAACTCTAATGTCCTCCCCATAACAGAGGCAGAACAGAACAGTGAACTTCAAATGTGTTGGACTGCAACTCACCTTATCCTTAGCCAGGTTGGGGAAGGCTGCTGTAGGTACTTTAAACTGCGACCAAATGATTACACACAGCGAATACTTCAGACAAAAAATATTAATGTGCACATGTATGTATATGTAATTATTTTGCACAAGATGAGTGGCTTTAAAAAAGTTCCATAGCATGTTGTAAACAGACTTTTTTTTTTCATCTTTCTTTCCCTCTCGCCCCTCACCATCAGTGTGTAGGCAATCTTAAATTAACACACATGAGCAATAGCTGGCACTTCCTCCTTCTGCCAGGGAAACTGCTTGCTACTTTAATATTCTAAAATCACATTTGAAGCTTGCTTTTCACATAGCACTTACCAAAACTTTTCTTTGAAACATGTCTGTCTTTGTGTGTGTGCATGTGTTGTGGTGGTGTTTTCTCCTGCTGTTTATAATGGTCTCATCTTGCTTGGTAGAGGCCATTATAGATTGATATATAGTAGGGTGACCATATGAAAAGGAGGACAAGGCTCCTGTATCTTTAACAGTTGCATATAAAGGGGGATTTCAGCAGGTGTCATTTGTAAGCATGAAGCACCTGGTGAAATTCCCTCTTCCTCACAACAGTTAAAGCTGCAGGAACCCTGCCCTATTGACCAGATACAAAAGAGGACAGGGCTCCTGTAGCTTTAACTGTTGTGCTGAAGAGGGGATTTCACCAGGTGCTGCCTGCATACAAATGACACCTACTGAAATTCCCTTTTCTATGTAACAGTTAAAGATACAAGAGCCCTGTCCTCCTTTTCATATGGTCACCCTATATAGAGAGCAGATATATACTGTCAACTGATATAGTGTAGTAGCTAAGTGTGAGTTTGCAATCCCCAGGTCAATTCTCCTCTCTGCCACAAACTCAGTCACTTCAAGCAAGCTGCTATTGGTTCTGCCACCCTATCTGCAATATGGAGCTATTTATTGCACTAGTGTAAAGCTAGTAGTCCTGCTCCATGGGTGCTGGTAGTCCTGCCCCTTTCCCACTTTTTTGCCCCTCAGTCCACTCACCACAGAAGGGCTCATCAATAATACAAATGTGGTTCATGCATATTGAATCCCCCCTCCGAAACTTACATGTGGCATGGCCCCTCTCCCTCCCTCAGCTCCTCCATCCCTTTCCCCCCTCTTTGCTGGTTGCAACATATGTTGAGCTTTTAACTGATCCCAGTTCTTTTTTATATTTGATTGAGAACTCAAAGTTGTTTTTAAATGTATGTTGTCTTTGTACCCTGTCTGTCTTATGTTTTTATGGTTTTAAATTTTGAGGGGATGAGTTAAACCCTAGAAAGGGGGGAATTGATGGCCCCAGGGAGAGGTTTCATCTCTCTAATGAATGTAATGTGCCAAGGGTTAAAGATGGCTTCTCTGCCAAAGGGTGGCTACATGTGGCTATATGCCAGATTTGCATTCCTTAATGGTGGACATCATGTCCTAGCAGACAAAGGGAAAAACTTTCGACCAATAGAGCATCCAATGTAACCTATGACTTGTTGAGATTGTGCACCTTAACTTGAAAATTGAATGTAACTTAACGTGCTAATCCAGAACTGACCAATAGAAGGGTTAGAAAGAGACTAACACCCTCTTGTGGTCAGGGCCTATATATACTGTGAGATTCCTTTGTTCGGGGAGCCTCCATCTTATATCTATTTTTAATGTTTTAATCTTTTGTAAACCGCCCAGACATCTTTAGCCATGAGGCAATATAGAAATAATAATAATAATAATAATAATAATAATAATAATAATAAGTTTATTCTGTAAGATTTGCTTTGTGTTGCCTCTGTAAAGCTACAATGAGTAGGCCTGAGGCCTGGTTTTATTACAGTCAAAGGCCTGTGTAGTAGTTGCTTATCAACATTCTGAAAGGGGAAAGACAGAGACAATCACTTTGAATATTGCTGGATGGGGCTTGGATCAGGTAAATTCAATTCTGATTGGCTGGGGATTCCAGCTAATTAGAAAAGTACAGTTGGGAAATGACAGTTAAGGTATGACAGTTAACAGTTAGAGGAGTTTAGTCAGAGAACGTCTGGGGAGAAAGAGGAAAAATGTCTGCTGGCTGGTATGAGGTGCTGTAAAAAAGGAGTAGGAGAAAGTTGAGGAGAAATTGAATAGCTTGAATGTTAAGCTATTGTTCTGTGTGGGATAACCTTAGGTAGCTGGTGAAGATCAGGAATAGGGGGCAGTTAAAACCCAGTTCCTGCCCAAGCAGCCAGTAATACAATGAGAGGAGCTTGGGCGTCAGAAGAAGACTGCATCCAGAAGCTGGGCCTGGTCGTAAGGCTATTTGGCTGTGGTGGAAATTTAGGGAATTTAGCCTGTGGTAAAAGAAGTACCTAGAGGTTTGTAACAGAAAGTAAGTCATGGTTCACAAAACACGCTAAGCCATCATGTTTAGCTCAAAATGCTTAATGACTGTGGCTTAGTGTGTTGCCTGAACAGGGTCAGTATCTCTTCAGTCCTGAAGAATCGTCACTAAGCAGTCTTTTGAAAACCTTTAAGTAGTCCCTTATGTACAAAATGCATCTTTAATAAATCACTTGTTTTGTAATACTGGTACCCATCTCATGCTGAAGCCTCTTATGCCAGGTTTTAAAATATTCTAACAGGATTGGTGGCAGCTGGAAAAGGTCAGCTTGTGGAACTGTGGTAGAGAGTTCCTTAGGCCCAGAAATATAAGCATTTGCTAGGCCAGGCTTAGCTATGTGCCCTTCAGGCGGGGGGGGGGGGGGGAGAAGGAGGGGACAGAAAAGGTCTAGAAGCAGGGAGGGGGAGATGTGGGATGCTGGAAAGAGTTCCCCTAAAAAAGAAGGGTATGCTGAGGGATTTTTGAGGGAGGGTTTGATTTGAACTTCAGGTTTTCCACCCCACCCACTCAGAGATGAACTAGAGAGAGTGAGGGTGATGGGGGGGCATTTGAAGGGTTAATTTGAACCTTGCTGCTCTAACTTACATTACAAAAGGGTTGAGGAGTGAGCAGTCCCTCCAAAAAAGAAGGAATATGGAGATGGACTTGGCAAAGGAACAGATCTTCATGAAAACTGGCCATTACCTATTAGCTCCTGTTTTCAGTCATGGTAGTTATATGTTGCTTTCTTGAGAGTTCAAGTTATTGACACCAAATGCCAAGGACGACATAAAAATGCCTTCACATTTACCCTTCATGGTGTCTTCCGAGAATTATTACAGTAGATTTGTTTTAAAATTAAACTTCAAATTTTATTTTAAGTTTAATAAGTGTTTATTTTTAAAAAATTACTTAAGTCGATCCTGTGTAAAGTTGTTCCAGTCATATGGCAAACATATTTTCATCCAATCATTCTCAGACTACTATGCTAACTTTTTACAAGTAATCTAATAAAAAGTCTGCATAATATTTTAATCACATAAAAGGTGCAATCCTATGCCTGTTTAGACAGAAAAAACCTCCCACAGCTCCTAGCATTCCCCAGCCAACATGACATGGTTGTAGGATTCCCCCCCAACCCCATCTAAATAGGCATAGGACTGCACCCTAAGTGTGCTTTAAATTTTTTCACTCACACATTTCTGGGACAAAATAAACAACATAAGGTACTTTTTTGGTTTTGGTGTTTACTAAATATAAGTAAAATAAACATGCTAAATTAAATCACTTTCCTGGGCATCAGAAAATTTCCCTTGAAACCATTGTCCTAGATTGCCTGGGAAAATTTGCACCAGGATTCCCAATTTCCTTCCCCTGTGTTCAGAGCTGTGGAGATGGATGTGTGTGCTTGAAGGATCAGATTCGCGAAGCAGCCTTTAAAAACTGAAAGGTGTTTGCTAGGAAGGGCAATTGGTCCTCTGGGGCTGCTGGCTGACAATGGAAGGTCTCCCACCCACCCCGCATCAGGTCAGAAAAAAAGTAAATTGATTTAAAAAAATTAAAATCAATTTAAAATCCATGTACAGGGGTACAGAGCAGTAAGTGGAATCGCAAAAATCACACAATATTCATGGCAGAGCAGTAGAATGGAAGGGAAATTTATGCAAATTTCTTGACATGAAAAACAAGTTTGCCAATGTCTTCCTGCAGGTGTTCTTACTTCTGTGAAATGGAAGCACCAAAGTGGAGGACATTAACAAAAGGGGGATACTGGTGCACTTGGCTAAGTAGTGGTCTTCTGCACTTGCAAGCAGCCTGAAAAAAAGCAGCTTGTGAACATGTTCCCACATTCATTTTTTAAAAAAATCCTTTTTGTGAACTGATGCGAACGGAGCAGGAGAGAGGATTTTCCTCATCAGCAGGCGACAACAGTGGATCAATTACAGAAAGGGTGCTGATGTAGGAAATGAGGATTTCTGCCCCAAAGCCGCCTGAGATATGTGCTTGCAGCAGTCTGAGAGACTGAGGGAGAAACAAGCCAAGGGAAGCTGCCAATTGCCTGTCGGGATTAAGGGACAAGGCACTCTCCCACCATGGTTTCTTCTCAGGGTGGCTTAGCGTGACATGCAAATGTGCCTTTTCTCAACTTCTGATAGTTACTTTCCTATAGTTTCTACTAACAGTTCTCTCTGAGAATTCAATCTTGTTAACGAAGAGCCTCTTTATCCTCAACCCAAGTTGCATTTTCCAAATACCACCGTTAAGGTTTACGCCTAACCTTGAATGCTGGCCATACTAAGTATAAATTCAGTAACTTGTCTGAAATGGCATACCAGCCTTGCTGATTAATTACACCATGCATGCATGCCCCATCACACACATTATTTGAATAGTTAGGGATTTGGTTTTATGATCTAGGAAACTTATACTAACTAGTGAAACTCACAAAATCTTCATGCTATAATTGTGAAATATTCCTTAAAATAGTTGCTGCTCCTGCCTCACATACAAAACAGACCCTTCCTTGTATTATTTTATAAGCAATGTTAACTGCAGCCAAGGACAACCCATCCCACCATGTTTTTAATGTGTTTTTCAATTTGTTCACAGGTGCAGAATACTATAGAAAATGGTATCGCTGTACCCAAGAGTCCTTCACCAACCAAAATGTGCACAAGTAAGAGGTGTGTGCAGAAGTCCTCCTGCAAATTGAGAATGCAGAAAAAACCAGAGGTGTCAGGATTGCTTGCAATGTGTGAAGAACCTCATCAGTGAAATTGCAAGGAATAAGGCATGTTCAGTGCTGGGGCAATTTGATTCAAATGAGATACAAGGGCTATATAACAATTGAAGGATCACTTTGGGGTGTCTTGACAAAAGATTAAATAACAAAAAGAAGTCCAAAAACATGAACCAGCTTCTCAGCAGCTTTGTATTTTTAGCACTTGCCTCATCACAATTGCTGACCTGGAATTTTATGCTCACGAGTAGAGCTAATTGTGCTGGCAAGTACTTCACAGGGCAGAAAGCAGCAAGAGTTGTTTGGGTGACCATAGGAAAAGGAGGACAGGGCTCCTGTATCTTTAACACTTGTATTGAAAAGGGAATTTCAACAGGTGTTATTTGTATATATGGAGAACCTGGTGAAATGCCGTCTTCATCACAACAGTTAAAGCTGCAGGTGCCCTGCCCTTTTTTAAATCTGGTCATTCCAGTATAGCTCCTGCACTTTAACTGCTGTTAAATTCCCTTTTCTATGCAACTGTTAAAGATACAGGAGCCCTGTCCTCCTTTTCATATGGTCACCCTATGCTTGCACCTCATGCCTGCTATGCTGCAGTGCCATTCAGCTCAAGAGGAGAGGAAGCATGGCACCCAACCACAACCTCCACTTTTTTGCAGTTCCAGTCCTATGTGACCAAGGCCTAATCTACACTTGCACTATGAAAGCCATATGGAAGCAAAATATAAAAGGCAGGAGCCACACCAGGCAGGATATGGCGCTATGAAAGCAGTTGTCAGTGCACTTCAATACTGCTATAAAGCAGCAGCGTGGCTCCTGCCTTTTATATGCTGCTTTCATAGTGCAATATCCTGCTTGATATAGATGAGCCCCAAATGTTTCATGAGCAAAAGAAGGATATGTTGCCACTTCCCTCAAGCAGCCTCGCTGCTGCTGTTCCCTGCCTTGTCTATAGATGGCAAGGAGGGGAAAACAGTGGAAACTCAAGATGAAGAAATTTGTCTTTCAATACTTTTATTATTTTCTACAAAAGCAAAACACATAAGGGAAGGGGAAACAATACAGATTACACAACTTCACACCTCACATCCAATAAAAACACACATATAAAAACACAATAAAAACACATACAATAAAAACATATATCCAATAAAAACACATTTGAAGCAGACTTCTCGTCAGACAATGACTGTCAATTATTACTATTTAGCCAGCTCAGAATTACCTAAACATAAAAAAAGAAAACCGCAGATAAACACAAATTATATATAGAATTTTAGAAATAGTTTTAGAAACTATTCTTTCACAGTCACTTTCACAAAATTCCCATGCAGATCAGTTCTTCATCTTGAGCTTTAGATGAATAGCAGGGAAAAGGCCACTGGCTTCTTCACTGTGCACCCACCAGTCGTGCGCCCACCATTTCCCTAATTAATCTTGCCACAGCACAGGCTGCTGTATTGTCCAAACCCAGTGAGGGGCACGGCAGGGATGACTTTCAAACCACCCCACAATCCATGATATATTGTAGGGGTTGAGGGGTGGTTTGGAACCCAGTCCTACCATGCACCTTGCAGGGTTGTGACGAAATGGCAACCTGCACCATGGCAAGGGTGATTAGGGAAATAAAGGGTGTGAGAGTGTCAGGTGCAGGGCAGGGGGGGGGGGGAGTCACCGTGGCTTCTTTTCTCCATGGTGGCCTCCCCCCCGCCCCCGCTGATAATCTGAACTTAGTCTATATAAGTGGTTCTTTTCTTATAACTTGAAGTTAGCTCTGAAGTCCAGATTCTGGACTTGCTAAGTCTAAGTCCTCTAAAAATGTAAGGTTGAATGTGTGTGTGTGTGTGTAAGAAAGAGGGAGTGTCTAGTTTTGGAACATGAAAAAAGTTAATTGAGATAAAAATATTATCCAGAGAAGGGAGGAAGCCACCTCCAAAACACATGCCCTGTTTCTTCTCACTTTGCACTATCTATCCTCCATTAAGCAAGAATCTGCTTTCTTAAGTTATTTATTTATAATACACACACACACACACACACACACACACACACACCATCAAGAGCAAATTTATAGTGGTTACAGAGAACCTGCAAATAAAGTGCAAATATTTTTACACTTCCTATTCTAAACCTAAAGTACAAAAAACTTTTTTTAAAACAAGTTTTAAGACCCAAAACACAGCCCAATGATGACTGAGCTTGCCAAGTGACCTCTGGGAGGCACAGAATGAGTATTCGTTCAAAAAGAAAACTGGAAAAGGGGGAGAGAGGGTGATTTGGCCTGCTTGATATAAGAAAAAAATTCAGGGATAGACAGGCAAGTCCAGTTTAATCTAAGTAGATAGCTGATGGAATATGTGTATCTGACTATGATGTGTGTTGGTAAAGAGAGCCAATATTCCAGATGTGTAAAACTGTAATATTTCTGTTTGCAATTCTGTTCTGTCCATAAGAAGGCTACTAGGAAACTTCTGCAGGCTAGTAAGTCTTATGAGCTTATTTACAAGACTATCCTTTCAAAGTGTACATGTTGAAGAATGCCATGCAGTCCACAAAAGAAGAATGGAAGTCCACACTTGAGTTGTTGACTGCCTCCTGCAACTTCAAAATTAATGTGGCACTACTGATGCTCATCCACCTCTGCCCACCCTGCCCTCCACACACACTATCATGCAGCACTTACTGGTACATGTTTCATACCCCTTGATTCCTGTACACATTCAACAGGTAGGACCTCCAAGTGACACACCACTATGACAATGTAGTATGAGCCAAATGACTGCTTCACCCACCAGTCAATATTTGTGGTATATACTGTACATTCATTATGCACTGTGCTGTTGCAAAATAATTCTTTTAGCTATGCCATGAGCAGAATCAGTTCACCAACACTAGATGGGCATTTGGTCTGAAACAGAAATTGACTGCTGATGTGTAGGACCGAGATTCATTTTCCAGATATTTGAATTAAAGCTCTCATACTAACAATCACATCTGATATTTTCAACATAACATGTTTTAAATATTAGCATTGTTTTTTAAGCTTGCAGGAACAAAAGTTTCTTAAAATGAATAAATCACAAGTCTTACATTATTTTTGGGATACAGTATTTGTTGATAGATGTGTTTGTACAGTAAGTACTAGTCATTTGTTCAGTTATTCATTTTCATTATCTTGTCTATTTGTGACATTTGTGTCATGCCTTTCACAAATACATATAAAGCACTATCTCATTTTAAATTTATTACAGTCACAAACCAGCAAAGTAAATGTAAGGCATGTAAAATATAATTTTAAAAAGTGATATAACGAAATAGTTTATAGAATTCCTGATATAAACCACTAAAATACAACACACACACACACACACACACACACACACACACACACATACAGAGTCAGATTAGCATTGTTAAAACCTAGGTGAGCAAATGAGGACATTAAATGGTGTCAGAATATAACTAAAAAGCCATTAAAGGTACAGCAGAACAGGGCAGACTTACTTTAGCTGACAACTAAAATACAGTTTTAAAAAGGCACAGGGCAAAATGTCTAGGGCAGAAACTCCATAATTTGGTGACCACCAGAGAAAACCCTCTCTCCTGTAGCCACCTGCCTAAGTTGGAGGCACACAGAGAAGGGCCTTCGATAAGCATGTTTATCGGCAGGCAGGTTCATGTGGGAAAAAGCAGTCCTCTAGATACCTGGCTCCAGGGCATTTAGAGCTTTAAAAAAGCCAAGACCATTACACCCAATTCCAAAAATGAATTGGCAGCCAATAAAGATATTTTAAACTGATGTAGTATGTTTTCAGTGGTGAATTCCAGTTAACAATATGTTCACTGAATTCTGGAACAATTGTATTTTCTGAATACTTTTCTAAGGAAATCCTATATACAGTGCATTACTATAGCCTAGCCTAATAACTGCTCATACCGTCTCTCTCCAAGAAGAGGAAAATCTGGCAAATCAGTCAAAGTTGTAGAAGGCCCGATGAATAGATGCCACCTGCACATCCTGCAGCAATGTTGACTCTAAAAGCACAGCCCAAATCCCAGACTGAGTGGGGTTACAACTAGTTAAGAGCAAATGTAACCCCATCCAGAACTGATCAAATACCACATTATCCAGAACTGATCAAATACCACATTATATTAACATAACTTCAGTGCTGTTTAGAATGTGGTATGAAGTTACTTATGGTATCTTTCTTGAAATGTTTTTTCTAGCTGTTACAACAATAGAAATGCTTCATGACACAGACCTGCTGTATGTTTTTTAACTAACTTGTAGTTCTCAAAACATACATTCTCTGTCTGAAAATTGAAACAATCTGAAAATATAGTTTGGTCAAGGCCTTCTTTAGAAACAAGAATGTTGTAATTTAGCCCATTGGGAAGTGGGCCACAGCGGATGCACACGTTCAGCAAGAACTCTGTACTAGAAAGTAGCAGACCGTTTTCCCTTTATGCCAGTTTGCATGTAACAATAAGCAAGAATTCTGGTTTATCGTGAGCAAGCAAGCACTGGGCATGCTGCTAAATCACTCCCAATTGGTTCTTCCTGCCAGCGGGAGCAGCTAAACAGACCAGGGTCCCTCCATTTCTGGTTTGTTTAGCATTATGTCTCAACCATAATCTCTGGCTTGTTCCTCTCCTAACAAGTCAGAGTCATAAGCCAGGATTTGTTCTTGGGTCTGGCCCTGGCTTACTAGGTGAGCAATAAGCAAGAGATCCTGGTTCAGACATAATGGTAAACAAACCACAGAGGTTTAATTCTCAACAATTATCGTTATATATGTACCAAGAAGTAAAATCACTCGAAGCTACACCAAAACAAGAACAAACTGAATTAAAAGGCCTGAGGAAATAAGATGATCTTTGCGTGATACCAAAATGGTATCAGTGTAGGTGCCAGGTGAGCACCCCACAATTGGTAAAGGGCCTTCTCATTGCGGGTGCTCACAATTGTGACATCACCAATGAGAAGACCCTTTCCCAAGTATTTACTCACAGTGTCTAGAACCGTGGAAGAACCTAGAAAAGGGCCTCTGAGAAGGATCTTACTATACATAGAGGCACATGTGGATACAAGCAAAGGTACACTGTCCTACGTTATGAGGCACATGTGGACGTTACCATCATTGCTGTGAATCTTGCCTTACAAAACCAATTGGAAGCCACTGTGAAAGCTAGTCTGGATTCTTTTGAACAACATGGAGGAGTACAGAAGCCATCTTAGAGGAGTTATCAATTTGTGCTGATTAGATCCTCGCAAATATCATGGACTTGAGAATCTTGAATAGCAATATGGAAAAACTGATGGCTCACCTCTTGGTTTCTTCTTGAATATGGGCTTTGCCAAAGCATTAAAAAATTCTGACTATCAGTTGTGAAAATGCAGGAATGGGACAATGAATGTTTTTAGAGGGCGTTTTTGAATATTCAGGGAGATCTTTGAAAATCTGGCCCAAGGGATGGCATCTGACCCAAGGGATAGGTATAACTGAAACTTGGTGGGATGACTCTCATGACTGGAATATAGCAATTGAAGGATATAACTTGTTCAAAAAGAACAGAAGAAATAGAAAGGGAGGTGGAGTTGCACTATGTTAAAAATACCTATCCCTGCACAGAAATACAGGCAGAGGAGACTGGGAGCCCCATCGAGAGCGTCTGGATTAAAATAAATGGGGCTAGGAATAAAAAGAATATGATAATCGGAGTCTACTACCGACCACCCAATCAAGGAGAAGACGAGGACGAAACTTTTGAGAAACAAATTGCCAGACTTTCAAGGAAGGGTGATGTAGTAGTGATGGGGGACTTCAATTACCCTGATATCTGTTGGGAGACCAATACTGCCAAAAGTGGCCCTTCCAAGAAATTCCTGACATGTGTGGGTGATAACTTTCTCCTACAGAAAGTGGAGGAAGGAACTAGAGGATCAACAATCCTTGACTTGTTATTGACCAATAGGGATGACTTAGTGGATAAAGTGGCAGTTACGGGAACTCTGGGGGAAAGTGACCACGTCATACTTGAATTCTTGATTATGAAGGAGACAAAAGTTGAGTGTAGCCATACACGTACTCTGGATTTTAGGAAAGCTGATTTTAATAAACTCAGAACTATGATAAGTAAGGTCCCATGGCAAATGAGCCTAATGAGAAAAGGAGTGCAGGATGGGTGGGAGTATTTAAGATACGAAATTTTAAAGGCACAGTTACAAACAATTCCAACAAGGAGAAAAGATAGAAGACAACAGAGGAAACCAATGTGGCTCCACAAAAAGCTTAGAGATGACCTGAAAACAAAAAGGGATACATATAGGAAGTGGGAAGAAGGCCAGGCTACAAAAGAAGAGTACAGACAAGTGGCGCAGAAGTGCCGAAATGGCGTCAGGAAGGCTAAAGCTCAGAATGAGCTGAGATTAGCAGGGGATGCTAAAAGCAATAAAAAGGCTTTCTTCAGATATGTGAGTAGTAAGACATAGAAAAGAAATAGTGGTTCAACTGCTTAATGAGGATGGCAAATTGATAACAGATGACAAAGAAAAGGCTGAAGTGCTCAATTCCTACTTTGCCTCAGTCTTCTCCCAAAAGCGGGTCTATGACCCCCCTGGAAAAAGTGAAGCAGAAGTTGAGGGGGCAGGATTACAGTTTGAGATTGATAAACAAATGGTCAAAGAACACCTAATTTCCTTGAATGAGTTCAAATCTCCAGGGCCCGATGAACTGCATCCTAGAGTAATGAAGGAGCTAGCGGAAGAACTCTCAGAACCTTTGTCTATTATCTTTGCAAAATCATGGAAGACGGGTGAGGTGTCGGACGACTGGAGGAAGGCTAACGTTGTCCCTATCTTCAAAAAGGGCAAAAACGAAGAACCTGGGAACTACAGACCAGTCAGTCTGACATCCATCCCTGGGAAAATTCTGGAGCAGATTATAAAGAAGTCAATCTGTAAACACCTTGAAATCAATGCGGTGATGACTAGAAGCCAACATGGATTTGTCAAGAATAAGTCCTGTCAGACAAATTTGATCTCATTTTTTGATAAGGTAACCTCCCTTGTTCACCGTGGGAACGCTGTGGACGTCATATATCTTGACTTCAGCAAAGCTTTTGACAAAGTACCACATGACATTCTGATTAACAAACTAGCTAAAAGTGGGCTAGATGGAACAACTATTAGGTGGATTCACAGTTGGCTACAGAATCGGACTCAAAGAGTACTTATCAATCGAACCTTCTCAAACTGGGGAGAGGCAACGAGTGGGGTACCGCAGGGCTCAGTCCTGGGCCCAGTGCTCTTCAACATTTTTATTAATGATTTGGATGTGGAGGTGCAGGGAACGCTGATCAAATTTGCAGATGACACCAAATTGGGTGGGATAGCTAATACCCTGGAAGACAGAAACAAACTTCAAAGTGATCTTGATAGGCTGGAGTGCTGGGCTGAAAACAACAGGATGAAATTTAATAGGGATAAATGCCAAGTTCTACATTTAGGAAATAGAAACCAAATGCACAGTTACAAGATGGGGGATACTTAGCTCAGCAATACTACAAACGAGAAGGATCTTGGAATTGTTGTAGATTGCAAACTGAATATGAGCCAACAGTGCGATATGGCTGCAAGAAAGGCAAATGCTATTTTGGGCTGCATTAATAGAAGTATAGCTTCCAAATCACGTGAGGTACTGGTTCCCCTCTATTCGGCCCTGGTTAGGCCTCATCTAGAGTACTGCGTCCAGTTCTGGGCTCCACAATTCAAGAAGGACGCAGACAAGCTGGAGTGTTTTCAGAGGAGGGCAACCAGGATGATCAGGGGTCTGGAAACAAAGCCCTATGAAGAGAGACTGAAAGAACTGGGCATGTTTAGCCTGGAGAAGAGAAGATTGAGGGGAGACATGATAGCACTCTTCAAATACTTCAAAGGTTGTCACACAGAGGAGGGCCAGGATCTCTTCTCGATCCTCCCAGGGTGCAGGACACAGAATAATAGGCTCAAGTTCAAGGAAGCCAGATTCCAGCTGGACATCAGGAAAAACTTCCTGACTGTTAGAGCAGTGCGACAATGGAATCCGTTACCTAGGGAGGTTGTGGGCTCTCCCACACTAGAGGCCTTCAAGAGGCAGCTGGACAAGCATCTGTCGGGGATGCTTTAGGGTGGATTCCTCCATTGGGCAGGGGGTTGGACTCGATGGCCTTATAGGCCCCTTCCAACTCTGCTATTCTATGATCTATATTGAAGCAGCAGAACATGGAACAGGATGCATCCTTTTACTATATAAGCTAGCCATCTACTGCACCTAAAAGATCCTTAGCAATATGTTTGCAGTAGGTGCATCTACTGCATATGAGGTATTCAAGGCGGTGGTTTAAGGATTTCTTTCTTTGAGCATCTCTTGGACAAGTGAGCAGAAATAAGCAGGCTGGAAAACATGGGGAACTTGTGTCAAATATCACTTCCAGTGTGTACTAATCTGCCTTATATTGCCATGTATGACTTTAGTGACTGTAGTGTACGTGCTGGTAACCTCAAGGCTTGACTTCTGCAATGCGCTCTACATAGGGCTACCATTGTACTAGTTGAAGTTCAACTAGTACAACTGTACTAGTTGAACATTGAACTTGTTGAAGTTCAGAAACTTCAACTAGTTCAAAATATGGCAGCCAGATTGGTCACCAGTACATCTAGGGGTGAGCATATTACCCAAACATTTCAATCGCTCCACTGGCTGCCAATTAGTTTCCAGGCAAAGTACAAAGTGTTGGTCATTACCTTTAAAGCCCTAAATGGTTTGGGTGCAGGTTACCTATGGGATTGCCTTCTCCCATACAGTCCGCCCCGCACACTCAGGTCCTCTGGGGAGAACTTACTTCAGTCAGCCAAAACTAGGCTGACATCAGTTTCTTAGCTTTTCTTCTGTCGCCCCTGGATTGTGGAATGGCCTGCCAGACGAAATTCGTAAAATTAACTCTCTATGACCGTAGCTAGACCTAAAGTTTATCCCAGGATCATCCCGGGTTCGTCCCTGCCTGAGCGCTGGATGCCCTGTGTGGCACTTAGATGAACAGGTTTGACCCCAGGACAATCCTGGGATAAACCTTAAGTCTAGCTATGGCCTATGTGATTTTAAGGCAGCTTTGAAGACTAGCCTTTTCCAGCAGGCCTACCCAGACAATGTAAAATCAAGAGTTTTTTAAGATGTGTTGATGTTGTTCCCCGCCTCAATCCAAAGGGAGAGGCGAGTAAGAAATAAATTATTATTATTACTTAAATCTTCCGTTGGAATGTTCCTTACTGGTCTGCTATAACAGCCTGCACCATATGAAACAAAGTAGGAAGATCCCAAGGAGAGCACCCAAACCCATGAAGCTTTTTAAGTGCTACTCCACAAAAAGCAAACATTCTGGATCAGAGAATGGGCAACGTAATGGTGATTTTTAAAAGGGAATCTAGAGGGTATCCTGGAAATTACAGGCCAGTTAGCTTAACATATGTTCTGGGTAAACTGGTTGAAAGGATTATTAAAAAGATAAAATTAGTAAGCATATACAAGGACAAGCCCTGCTAAAAAAGAATCAACATGGCTTCCGCAAGGGTATATCCTGGCTCACTAACCCTTTAGAGTTCTTTGAGAGTGTCAATAAACAAATGGACAGGGGTGATCAAGTAGATACTGTTTACCTTGACTTCCAAAAGGCTTTTGACAAAGTCAATCACCAAAGACTCCTGAGCAAACATAGCAGTCATGGAATAAGAGGTGAAGTCCTCTTATGGATCAGTAACTGGTTAAAGAACAAAAAGCAGAAAATAGGAATAAATGATAAATTCTCCAAATGCAGGGATGTAAACAGTGGGGTCCCACAGAGATCTGTATTTGGATCAATGTTTTTCAACTTGTTCGTAAAAGATCTGGAATTAGGAGTGAGCAGTAAGGTAGCCAAGTTTGCTCATGACACCAAATCCTTAAGGGTGGTTAAAACACCCTTAATTGCAAAGAGCTTCAGAAAGATATCTCCAAACTGGGTGTAGATCTACACTACTCCTTTATAGGATAAATGTACACTGACAACTGTTGGGGCACATTACCCATTCCATATACTGCATTCATAGTGTTATTTTCAGCTTTTTATTCTACGTTATCCAAATATACTGCAACAAATGTCATTGTCTGTCCTTTGGGGTATAAATGTGCACAAGGGATATACCATGATGGGATCATAATGATTTAACACAAAGTGTAGACTTAGCCTATGAGAATGGGCATCAAAACACCAAATGCAGTTGATGCCAAAACTCTCAACTTCACGTATATGCTGATGTGATCTGAGCAAATGGTGACCGACCAAGAACGAGTTCTTGGTGTTGTGGTGGAGAGTTTGATGAAAATGTCAACCCAGTGTGAAGCTGCTGTGAAAAAGGCAAATTCCAAGTCAGACATCATCAGGGTGGATAAAAATCAATGATATTTTTTTTAAAAAATGGATTTTTATTTAAATTGGATTTTTTTAATAAAATGCTTTTTAAGGAAAAATCTATCTAAAGATAGTTTTTTATTTAAGATATGCTATAGACCAAAGGTTATTCATCATGAAATAAGGATTAGTTTTTAATTATGTAGCATGAGGCTGTTTAAATTTTTTTGGTAAATGAATTCCATTAATCCATTCACAATGTCAAGCTCTTCCAGAGGTTTCTGTAAGATTATTTTTCTCCTTCCAATTCAGTGGCAACTGAATGAACTGTTGGGTGTGGGGACAGAGTGCTCTTGTCAGTCCTCTATGCCCAGCCTAGAGCCCAAGTGGGCTATCAGAGGAACAAAGCCTTGATGGCTTTTTAGCAAATGCAATAGTATATAAATCTTAATAGTAAATAAATGAAATAAAGAAAGACTGGATTTAATCATGTGACTCCCCCATCCCCAAAGTGCACTCTTCCTCGCTATATTTTACACAACTCAAATTTGCCAAAGACTCATTCTTGCTGGTATAATCTTAATATTTAAAACCAGATGAAGGTTTCATTTTTAGAATAGCAACTTTTCAGATTAGTTTTAGTTATATATAAAAAATACTGATTTGGTTATACTATTAGAAACACGTAATAGATAATTATGAAATTATTGCGAGGTGAACTATCTCCAGTTTAATAGGTTAATCATTCATATTTGGACAACTTTTCTGCTGTACTTTATTGGAAGGAGAAAAATAATCTTACAGAAACCTCTGGAAGAGCATGACATTGTGAATGGATTAATGGAATTCATTTACCAAAAAAATTTAAACAGCCTCATGCTACGTAATTAAAAACTAATCCTTATTTCATGATGAATAACCTTTGGACTATAATGTATCTTAAATAGAAAACTATCTTTAAATAGATTTTTCCTCAAAAAGCATTTTATTAAAAAATCCAATTTAAATCAAAAAAATCCAATTTAAATTTTAAAAATCTGATATTTTTTTTAAAAAAATCATTTTGATCCACCCTGCCTGCGATTCCTTGTCACCTATAGCAACCAGGGTAGTGCTTAAATACAAGTGCATATAATAACTAAACTGCTGTAAACTGGTCATTAACAAACTTGGAATAGGTATCTATTCAGAAATCTTACTGGAAATAGATGTGAGAACAAAAAAATTAAATGGATTCAAAGTACTTTGCTCAGCTTGTCTTTTGGACAAAGCTAATTGTCTGATCCAGCTTCAGGCACATTTTGGGTGGGTGGGTAAACACTGCTTTGGTTGGACTGGTAGATAATCTTTACTGAAAATGGACAGGAGAAACAGGAGTTTTCCTGGACCTTGCACCAGCCTTTTATACCATTGACTAGTCATCTTTTGTTGGCGTTTAGGGCATAACACTGAGGTGGTTCCATTCATTCCAAAAAAGTAAGTTGTAGAATGCAATGCTGAAAAACTGGAGCTTATCCTGTGGGATACAAGATTCCACTCTGTCTCCCACACTATTTAACACTATGCTGGAAGAGGTCATCCAAGGAACTGGAGTAAGTATCATCAGCATGTAGCTGACATCATTAATTGCCACAGCCAATACGATATTCAGTTGTGGCTGTCAGGTATAGGTTTCAGCAAGTTGTAGTTAGATTTATTATTATTATTATTATTTATTTATTTATTTATTTATATAGCACCATCAATGTACATGGTGCTGTACAGAGTAAAACAGTAAATAGCAAGACCCTGCCGCATAGGCTTACAATCTAATAAAATCATAGTAAAACAATAAGGAGGGGAAGAGAATGCAAACAGGTACAGGGTAGGGTAAGCAGGCACAGGGTAGGGAAAAACTAACAGTAGAAAGTAACAGTAGAAGTCTGCACAACATCAAGTTTTAAAAGCTTTAGGAAAAAGAAAAGTTTTTAGTTGAGCTTTAAAAGCTGTGGTTGAACTTGTAGTTCTCAATTGTTCTGGAAGAGCGTTCCAGGCGTAAGGGGCAGCAGACGAAAATGGACGAAGCCGAGCAAGGGAAGTAGAGGCCCTTGGGCAGGCGAGAAACATGGCATCAGAGGAGCGAAGAGCACGAGCGGGGCAATAGTGTGAGATGAGAGAGGAGAGATAGGAAGGAGCTAGACCGTGAAAAGCTTTGAAGGTTAACAGGAGAAGTTTATATTGGATTCTGAAGTGAATTGGAAGCCAATGAAGAGATTTCAGAAGCGGAGTAACATGGTCGGAGCGGCGAGCTAAGAAGATGATCTTTGCGGCGGAGTGGTGAACAGAAACCAACGGACTGATGTGAGAAGAAGGAAGGCCAGAGAGAAGAAGGTTGCAGTAGTCCAACCGTGAAATAACCAGTGAATGGCTGTGCAAACTTCTCTCTGTCAGGATTCTCAGGGAAAGAGTTCATCACCACCCCGCCCTCTTGAGATGGCTAGAGTTCCCTGGGAAACTGATAAGTGTTTAGAAAGGGGGGGCGCTGTTGAAGGAGTCACTCAAATTGTAGCATCATCTTGGGGTGCTGAGCAGTGCCACCATTTGGACATGGGCATGATTTACGGGCTAGAGCCCTGTGTGTAAAGTGTTTTTGAACAGGCCTTTATAAGCTGCAGGTGAGGAGCCTTTGCTAGGATCATCTTTTGACCCACGGCCCAACGTCTCTTCCACTATGTACCTGCCTGAACCCTAAGACTATCTTCAGCGGTCCTTATCCAGACATCCCTGCCAAAGGAAGTGAGGAGGGTAGCCACTAAGAGGGCCTTTTCTGCTGTGGCACCCCAGTTGTGGAATGAGCTTCCTAGGCAGGCTCACTTGGTGCCTACATTGTGCTTTCTGGCATCAGGTAAAGATCATTTTATTTTTCTAGACATTTAAGCATTTTTGACTTTTTGTTTTAAATCTGCTATTGTATTTTAAATCTCTGCAGTGCTGCTAGGTTTTATTCTAGTTGCACTTTTATATTGAAGTTTTAAGGTTGTATATTTTATACTGTATTTTGTGGTTTTACTTTTTGTGAACTGCCCAGAGAGCTTCAGTGTCGGCTATTGGACAATATAAATACGTAATAAATAAATAAATGCCAAAAGATAATCAGCAAAAATAAATGACACAAAAAGGCAAGTATTTTCAGTTTGGCTCTGGGTTTTGCCAGACTTCCTGATATTGCGAAAAAATTAAATGTAAATCCTAAGTAAATGAGTGCAGTCCTACACTCATTTACTTAGAAATATGTCCCACTGAACTCAACAGAGCTTGTATCTGAATAGACATGTATTTTATTACACTGATAATAGTAAAGGATTACCAAAACATTTTGTAGTAGCTCTGCAGTGACCAAGGCAATAAAGAGCTTCAACTGAACCACTTAACGGTATTCCAGTCACGGTATTCCAGACTGCAACTCCAGCAACCTCAGGGTACAGAGAAATACATCAAAGCTTTTCACTGACAGCATGAGTAGAAGTCAGAACACCACTCAATCCAGCTCATGAGCATTCTCAGAGAATTTGTATGAATGAATAGTAAAGAGCGTGTGAGGGCTGCTTCTTAGGTGACATTTTGTACTGGGTTACCAATATTAAAGTACAAATGCACACATATCAAACATGTGTGACTATAGATCATTGTTTTCCTTCTTTAGAATATGAAAGGATTACTCTGTTTGCATCCACTTAATGCAAAAAACAGCAATTTATGTATGCGTACAAATACCAGAAGGCAAATGCAAAATATAAGAAGCAGCTTACAGCTGTAGAGATAGCACTGAAAAAAATTAATGGGATGACAGACTATATGAGTAAAGATTTTACAAAATAAAGAGACAGCAGGGAGGAACAGAGAACAGAACCACAGATGACCTGCAGGTATCTATCTGCAAGTACTAGAATCTTATTCTGAGGATCATACAATTGTCCAGTCAATTGAATTCCATTTTTATATGCAATTATGGCTTTCCACAATATATCCTTTCCCCAAAAAAATAACGCAGTCAAGGAAAGTAGACAGACAAGGCAGAAAACTGTTCTACATGAAACGACAGTATTAACATTACTGCCAGTTTTACTTTGCTTGCACAGCAATCTATCGTTTTATGCAAGCACACAATCTGAAAATGTAACTAAAACTTAGCTAACTAATCCACAGAAATATATGTATTGACAATAATCTAGAAAGTAGTAATGTTGATCTGGATTTAACTGAAACTGCCCATAGTAAATATGCTTACCATGACTGCAAAACAGATTCACTAAGATGAATGGGACTTAATTCTAAGTAAATATGTTCTGATTTCCTAAGATGGTTTATTAACAGAAGCATCAAAGTCAGAGGTATATGTCAAATATCACTTGAAGCTGTGCTGAGATTACCAGGATCTTCAAGCTGGTTCAGAAGGAAGGTTTCCATTTGACTTTAGAGCCCCTTTATTTTATAACACATGGATAACATGTCTTAACGTCCACTAGATGCAAGCTTGCAAATTAAATTACTCATTCACAAAGAGAATAAAATTGCAGCTCTGACATCATACATTTCTGGTGCTGGTTGCCATCAATTCTTAACAAGTTGCCCTCCAGACGTTTCGGCCTATAACTCCCATCAGCCCCTGGCCAGCAAAGTGAATAGTGAAAGATGATGGGAGTTGTAAACCAAAATATTTGGAGGGCCACAAGTTGCCAATCCCTGCAAAGCAATCTTATGGATGGTTACTGAGAAATTATGTCCCACTGTGCTGCAATCCCATGCCATTTACTTGGAAATAAGCTCCATTTAACACAGTTTGATTGTTCTGAGTAAATATGCATAGGGCTGTACTAATAGCCTTGTTCCACCATGTGCCTAGGCAGCTCAGGAGGGTTGTGGTTTTTTTTTAAAAAAAGAACATTTCTGTTCATTCAACTTCCATAAGACATGTGTGTACAATAATGAAAATGGTAATAAATCATTAGTATGTATAATGAAGTAAATGGAAGAGAAAGCATATAACCGTTGAATATGCTATGATACAAAAAACAAAACAAAAAAAACCACACACCAAATGTTATCATTATAGGAAATATAATTGCTTTTAGTGATCCTTATTTATGGCATTTATATGCCATCTTTTAATAAGTAGTGTACCACTTTCAATTAAAAATATCAACTAGAGCATGGCTGAAGTTACAAAATTAACTACTAAAAATAACAAGAGAAAAATAAAAGCAAGTGACCAGGCATACAAAATCATTCCCCCAAAGCCCATGAAGAAATCAAACCTTAGTCTTTATAGGAAATACTGCACGGTTTCTATATTTTTGTTCCTGGTGTTTGCAGCACTGAATACCATGTTACTAAATTTGCGCTACAAAGGGACTTGCATGAACCATGGCACACTATTAAAACAGATTTTGCACTCCTCTTGAGGTCTTTTCAATCTCCATCCTCTTCACATTTTCTCCCACTTTAACCAATTCCACCCTCCACTCACAGATGTACAATGTACTTTATGGGCAGTCTGTAAGTCAACTGAGAAGTTTACTTTGTTTACAAAACAGCTTGAAGGCTCCACAGCAAGGGTTGCACCCTGTGTAAGTGAAGATTCAACCTATTAAAGTATTCTGCATTGAAACAAAATAAATCTAACGCTTAGTAGGTTTTCATTTCTGATGGCTTGGATCATGTTTATTCTTTCCCATTCTATGTATTTTAACCACCACAGCCATATTCAAAATCTAGAGATCAAACTCTTCAAAAATCAGTCCCTCTAAACCATCCAGATAATTGTGCATATCCTGAAGCTGCAGAAATTCACGCACGTGAGGAAGTTGAAAATACAAGTATTCAAGGAAATAAGAGTATTACTTGGGGTTTTACTTTCCTACCAAATCAGAAACATTTTGGCATAAAGAGATCAGCGGCTGCATTGCGAAGTAACCCAAGAGCCATTCTCAGGATAAGGCCTGTTTGTCATCCCCTCTTCCCCGGCATTGTATAGCGGGGATAAGACTTCATCCCAGGCTCGGCAAAAGCACCCCTCTTACTTTTACACCAGGACTGAGCCTAGAAGCGCGCTACTTTATCTGGTTCACAATCACTTCCATTCTTCTTGGTACAGGACGAACAGCAGAAGGATGCAAACGCATCACTATCGCACCATCCTACTTGGTGGAGAATGAATCAAACATGGCTTCCGCGCCATACGTTCCCAGAGTTGCATCCACGCTCCCTCCTTCCTCCTGCTGCCAATTCAAACAGCAACAGCTGCCTCTGAGCGAGGAAGGGGCGAGCAGGCGGGCCGCCTCCGTCGCGCCCAGGCGGGGGCTGAGACCTCGAGGCACGAGCCCCGGCCGGGAATCGCCCCCTCTTTGGAGGGGGGAGCCCTTTGCCGACTCGAGATCCTTTTTCGTTTTGTTTTCCCGAGCCTTCCAAGTTAGCCTTACTTAATAGGACCCGTTACCGCCACCATCATTCTGAACGGGCGGCGGAGAGGCGAGGCGCGGAGCCCTCGCAGCCCCACATTTCCCGCTTGGCGGCGCTTCTGCGCCAGGCCCAACCCGGCCCAGGGGGACGGAGAGAGGAACCCATCCCGGGGGGGGGGGGCAGCCTCCGCCTACGGGCTCTCCGAGTGTGGGGGGGAGGAAGGGGCGCGCGCGCAAAAATAGGGGAACCGGAGTGTGGGAAGGGAGGGAGGGGCGCAGCCCCTGGCGGAGCCCGGGGAGGTCGAAGCTTGCGGCGGGAGGGCGCGTCCGGCCCCGGGAACAAGAGCGGGGAGGCGCGCCCGGAGCAGGGCCTCCCTCTTCCCCGGGGGAAGGAAGGAAGGGAGCCTCACGTTCCGCAGCCACCAGCCCCCGGCCCGGGGAAACAAGCCCAGCCCTTGCCAGGGCCACGCGCAGCGGCTGCCTCCGGCACCTCCGTCCACAGGCACCCGAGAGGCGGGAAAGGAGGAGCCGGAGCCGCCGCCGCATTCTTCCCAGCCAGCGAAGGCGCCGCACCGGCGCCTGCCCCTGCCGGGAGGCCCGCCCTTCACTGACCTGCTGCGCTCCGAGGGGCTTTCGCATCCCCGTCCCTGCCGCTGAACACGCCGCACTCGCCTCGGCTGCTCCTCCACCTGCCTGCCCGCCAGCGCGACCCACCGACCGGCCCTCCGTTCCCAGGTCTCCGCCTCCTTCACCAGCCAAAACCAGCGCGAAAAATCCTTCCCGCTGATTGGCTGCCGCCGCCTTCGCGCCGCAACCCCTGAAGCGGCTCGTTCAAACCAGCCGCGCAGCAAGTGGGGAAGCGGCCCACGCGGCAGCGCCGCCACGCAGGCCGAGCCGGAGTCACTCTGGCCAGTGCCCGGAGGATAAAATGGAGAGGAGGATTATGTATGCCGCCTTGGGTTCCTCAGAGGAAAAAAGGCGGGATATAAATGCAACAACAACAAATGCTGCCCTGGCCTAGCCAGGAGCAGCACTTTCCTTGCAATCCTCAGAGGATCCTGCAGCCTTCCTGCCTGCCTAGTGTGTGTTTATTCATTGCTGATTCTTCCAAACAAGAAAGTGAGAAAAATGCCCCCACCCCAAAAGAATGATCAAGGGGCTGGAGCAACTCTGTTGATAAATTATGCTAATTCCGAGTGCATCAAAGTCCAATGTCAAAACACTTGCGAAAGATCACAGGCAAGACGTTGGGCTCCAAATGTTTATTCTCGAGAATAGGGTGATAACCTGGCGCTCATGCAGCAAAGACAGGGTCACACCGCGTTGCATTCAAACCACAGCATATATAGTCCAGATGTTACACATCATTTGCCCATATCCCATTGGTCCGCCTCATCTGTTACATCACTCAGGCATGCACAGTTGCGCTCAAGCGGTGGTCAAGAGAGGAACTGCAGCGGGGAAAACATTTGGCCATCGCCATAACCACGTGCAAGATACCTGTTCCCAGGTGTGCTTTGCGCCACATACCTGCATGTAGCCCTTCCCTTATATGGCAATGTCTACGCAGTTAGTCAGTGGAGTGGATTCGGCAGGGTTAACTCAATCAATATCCTCTGACTAGGCTAGAGGGCTGGGTAAATGCCTACATGCCACTTGCATGGGGGTAAATGGAGTTCTTACTGGGGGGGGGCATCTGGCCACTCCTCTTCCCTGGCTTGTGCACCCATTCACCCTTTCCAGGTGCTCTCCTGCGCAGGCTTTCAATGGCGCTCTCGTTTGGGTAGACCGGGTCCTCTCTGAGAGTTTCCCGTGCCTCTGCAACTGAGCTGGCCAGCAGTTTGCAGCCATGCTTGTCTTTGTTTACATTTCAGGGTTAATTGACCCTGGCACTGTTCCTAAACAGCAGATAAGGTGTGCATGGCAGGAGGATACAATGTAGCAGCTATGCTATTGTTGGAGGGCTGCCAAAACTGCAGATGGGACGTTGAAAGGAGCAAGGTGTTCTTAAAGGGGAAGCGGGGCTTACAAAAGGAAAGTATGAAGGGGAATGGATGTAGCTCTTGGTGGAGTGTCTTAGGGGGATGCAGGGTGTGTGTGAGTGCGAATGGGTGGTTGCGTGTACACATGTGCGGGTGCGCATGTACACGCGTGTGTGAATGCATGTCTGCGTGTCAGGGGAAATGGACATTCTAGATTTTACATAACCCCTATAAAGAAAGGCTAGGATTGTTTAGCTTAGAAAAATGGTGTGTAAGAGGAGACATGATAGAGGCGTAGAAACTTATGCATGGTGTGGAGAAAGTGGATAGGGAAGTGGCTCCCTTTTTTAAAAAAAGTTTATATGATGGAAATGATGATAATTCTATAGACACAATCTATGGTGTGTTTTTCCCCATTTTCACGATGTATTTTTTGTTTTGTTTGTTGATATTCACAATAAAAAAAAAATTGGGGGGGGGAATGAAGTGGAAGGAAGGCCAGGCTACAAAAGATGAGTACAGACAGGTAGCACAGAAGTGCCAAAATGGTGTCAGGAAGGCTAAAGCTGACAATGAGCTGAGACTAGTGAAGGATGCTAAAAGCAATAAAAAGGCTTTCTTCAGATACGTAAATAGTAAAAGACAGAGGAAAGAAATGGTGGTTCAACTGCTTAACGAGGATGTGAAATTGATAACAGATGACAAAGAAAGACCGAAGTGCTCAATTCCTACATTGGCTCAGTCTTCTCCCAAAAGCGGGTCTATGACCCCCTGGAAAAAGTGAAGTACAAGCTGAACTGCAAATTTGAGATTGATAAACAAATGGTTTAAGACTTGTTTCCTATTGTCTGATGCTGAGAAATATGTATCTTTTAGAACTTCCAAATTCCTTGTCAATGCTATACAAATATGTGCCACGAAGTCTAAAAGCTGTATGGAAAACTATTAAACTCTTAATGGTTTGTTGGTGGAGTTCAAAATTGTATAGTGTTTTATTCTGTGTTTGTGTATAATAGCAATTTGCTAAGACACAATAAAGAACTTCTCTTGATAAACAAATGGTCAAAGAACACCTAATTTCTTTGAATGAGTTCTAATCTCCAGGGCCTGATGAGCTGCATCCAACAGTAAAAAATAGCTGGTGGAAGAACTCTCAGAACCACTGTCCATTATCTTTGCAAAATCATGGAAGACAGGTGAGGTGCCGGATGACTGGAAGGATAACGTTGTCCCTATCTTCAAAAAGGGCAAAAAGGAGGAACCTGGGAACCATAGACCAGTCAGTCTGACATCAATCCGTGGAAATTTTTTTGGAGCAGATTATAAAGAAGTCAGTTTGTAAGGACCTTGAAAATAATGCAGTGATTACTAGAAGCCAGCATGGATTTGTCAAGAACAAATCCTGTCAGACTAATCTGAACCCATTTTTTGATAGGATAACCTCCCTTGTGGACTGTGGGAATGCTGTGGACATCATATATCTTGACTTCAGCAAAGCTTTTGACAAAATGCCCCATGATATTTTGATTAACAAACTAACTAAAAGTGGGCTAGATGGAACAACTTTTAGGTGGATCCAGAGTTGGCTACAGAATTGGACTCAAAGAGTGCTTATCAACGGTACCTTTTTAAACTGGGGAGAGGCAACGAGTGGGGTACCACAGGGCTCAGTCCTGTGGTACGAGGAGGATTTGGACAAGGAGGTGCAGGGAACACTTATCAAATTTGCAGATGACACAAAATTGGGTGGGATAGCTAATACCCTGGAAGACAGAAGAAAACTTCAAAGTGATCTTGATAGGCTGGAGTGCTGGGCTGAAAACAACAGAATGAAATTTAATAGGGCTAAATGCCAAGTTCTACATTTAGGGAATAGAAACCAAATGCACAGTTACAAGTTGGGGGACACTTGGCTCAGCAATACTACAAACGAGAAAGATCTTGGAATTGTTGTAGATCACAAAATTTTTTAATTTTATTTATTTATCATACTTATACCCCGCTCCTCAGCCAAAAAAGGCTCTCGGAGCGGCTTACACTTACACCTGCCCTCAAGCTTACAATTTAATAAAGACCTGACACACAAGGAAAAGGAGTCAAGGAGGGAGGAGAGAGAAAGAAAGAGATTGAGAGAGAGAGAGAGAGAGAGTGAGTCCAGCAGGAGCAGGCCCCGATGTTACTTCTGCCTGCTCCTGTCCCCTCGGTCTTTCTTCTTCCCCACAGGGCCAAGATGGCAGTTTGCCCTGTGGGGGAGGGGGAAGAGTCCAGCAGGAGCAGGCAATATAGTGGAGGCAATTACAGGATTAGGGGAATTAGATTGGATGGAAGAAAAAATTACGAGTAATATAGAGACTAATTTGGAAAATGTATTTTTTATGGAAGGGAAAAAAAATGGGTGGAAAGTATAAATAACCCGCTTTTGAGGTCTCACTGGGAAATTTGGAGTAAATATAAAGGGGAGCTGCTTCCAAGCAGCTCTCCTTTGTCACCGGTAATAATGTTGAAGAATTTCCCGGAGGAAATAAAGAGTAGATTAAGTAAAGTTTTAATAGAAAAAAATTAAATTAAATTAAGGGATTGGTTAAGAGGAATGAGTACAAGAGAGGATATGGAAGAGGTTTTGAAGGATAAAAAATTAACTTGGTTAAATTATAGGCAATTAGAACAGTGGACTAAAAAGTGGGTAAGAGATAATGGAGATTATAGAGAATTAACAAAGTTTGAGGAACTAATAGTTAAGAAAGATAATGAAAGGGAGAAAAGAACAGTGTTAAAAGGGTTGATGAGTGAAATATACAGAATATTGGTGGAGAAAGGGATGGTGGATAATTCGGGTAAAATGGTTTGGGAGACAGATTTGAAGGTATAGGACAACAGGGTTGGGAGGGATTATGGAAACAAAGAGCGTTGAGAAATATGTCAGTAAGAATAAAAGAGAATTATTTTAAAATTGTATGGAGGTGGTACCTAACTCCGGTTAGATTGAATAAGATAAACAATCAGCAATCAGAAAATTGTTGGAGAGGTTGTGGGGTTAAAGGAACGTATTTGCATATGTGGTGGGAATGTAACTATGTTCAGAAATTGTGGAAGATGGTGTTTTTGGAGATTGAAGAAATTGTGGAAATGAAGATAGAACGAACACCAAAAGTTGCATTGCTGTCACTATTTGAAGAAGATTTTAAATGTAAAAAGGAAATTAAGGAACTGATAACGAATTTGTTGACTGCAGCAAGATTGATTGTAGCTAGGAACTGGAAGATTCAAGGGGAATATTCTATTGAAGAATGGTATAAAGAAGTATGGGATATAGCTATTAATGATAAATTGACAAGTAATATTAAATGGAGAAGAGGTATAGCTAAATCAAATGATTTTGAAGGAATTTGGAAACAGTTCCTAATATTTGTGTTTTCTAAAGGAAGTGGGAAACCACCAGCAGAAGGAAGTATGAGATTCTGGAATCAGGAATGAGATCCCGAGGTGGGGGGTGCACTTGTATGTTAATTTTGATTATGTTTTTAAGATAAGATACTATGTATTCAACATTTCAACATTATGTAGTATGTTGTTGTTGTTTTTATGTGAAAATGTAAATGTGTATGTTTAAGTATTGTAGAAAAATAAAAATAAATAAATAAAAAAAAGGAGCAGGCCCCGATGTTACTTCTGCCTGCTCCTGTCCCCTCGGTCCTTCTTCTTCCCCACAGGGCCAAGATGGCAGCCTGCCCCGTGGGGGGGGGGGAAGAGTCCAGCAGGAGCAGGCCCCGATGTTACTTCTGCCTGCTCCTGTCCCCTCGGTCCTTCTTCTTCCCCACAGGGCCAAGATGGCAGTTTGCCCTGTGGGGGGGGGGAAGAGTCCAGCAGGAGCAGGCCCCGATGTTACTTCTGCCTGCTCTGTCCCCTCGGTCCTTCTTCTTCCCCACAGAGCCAAGATGGCAGTTTGCCCTGTGTGGGGGGGGGAAGAGTCCAGCAGGAGCAGGCCCCGATGTTACTTCTGCCTGCTCCTGTCCCCTCGGTCCTTCTTCTTCCCCACAGGGCCAAGATGGCAGTTTGCCCTGGGGGGGGGTGGAAGAGTCCAGCAGGAGCAGGCCCCGATGTTACTTCTGCCTGCTCCTGTCCCCTCGGTCCTTCTTCTTCCCCACAGGGCCAAGATGGCAGTTTGCCCTGGGGGGGGGAAGAGTCCAGCAGGAGCAGGCCCCGATGTTACTTCTGCCTGCTCCTGTCCCCTCGGTCCTTCTTCTTCCCCACAGGGCCAAGATGGCAGTTTGCCCTGTGGGGGGGGGGAAGAGTCCAGCAGGAGCAGGCCCCGATGTTACTTCTGCCTGCTCTGTCCCCTCGGTCCTTCTTCTTCCCCACAGAGCCAAGATGGCAGTTTGCCCTGTGGGGGGGGGGGAAGAGTCCAGCAGGAGCAGGCCCCGATGTTACTTCTGCCTGCTCCTGTCCCCTCGGTCCTTCTTCTTCCCCACAGGGCCAAGATGGCAGTTTGCCCTGTGGGGGGGGGGGAAGAGTCCAGCAGGAGCAGGCCCCGATGTTACTTCTGCCTGCTCCTGTCCCCTCGGTCCTTCTTCTTCCCCACAGGTTAGGCCTCATCTTGAGTACTGCATCCAGTTCCGATCTCCACAATTCAAGAAGGACGCAGACAAGCTGGAGCATGTTCAGAGGAGGGCAACCAGGATGATCAGGGGTCTGAAAACAAAGCCCTATGAGAAGAGACTGAAAGAACTGGGCATGTTTAGTCTGGAGAAGAGAAGATTGAGGGGAGACATGATAGCACTCTTCAAATACTTAAAAGGTTGTCACACAGAGGTAGGCTAGGATCTCTTCTCGATCCTCCCAGAGTGCAGGACACAGAATAATGGGCTCAAGTGACAGGGAGCCAGATTCCGGCTGGACATCAGGAAAAACTTCCTAACTGTTAGAGCAGTACGACAATGGAACCAATTACCTAGGGAGGTCATAGCCTCTCCCACACTAGAGGCATTCAAGAAGCAGCTGGGCAGCCATCTGGTATGCTTTAAGGTAGATTCCTGCAATGAGAAGGGGGTTTGACTTGACGGCTTTGTAGGCCCCTTCCAACTCTACTATTCTATGATTCCTTCCTGCCGCAGGAAGGAATCATGTTTCTGCCGCATGTTTCTGAAGAAACACAGAAGAAAATAAAATTGCCTAATATGCTGCTTAGAACAGAAACCACATACCACATTCTGTCTTTGTGTAGCTATTCCTTTAATTTCGACAGTGTTATAGAAAATATAAGAAACTGCTCCTCTATTAGAAAGACAGTCCACAAGAAAACCATAAGAGAACTTGAAAACAAAGTATAGATACCCCATTATAATAAACCTTGTGTCTTAGCCAAAAAAACTTGCTCACAAGCGCCATCAAATGTCGCACATGAACAAAGGGCGGATTGCGATTTAATACGGAAACAATGGTGTGCCCCAGGAAAACATACAGCGGGGAAAAAGAGCATGTCAAAATTGTGTCACTTGTATGGATTTCTGTAAAACACATGTGAAACCCAAACCTGGAATACATCCATGAGTCTATGGCCCATGTCAGTTTTCCTGGTGTACTGAGTTACTCAGTTAATTTTTGAATATTCTTTTCATTCTTTTCAATTTCCTTTCAGTACAGAAGCGCGCTGACCTATTCCCTTGTTTTGTCTTGTCAAAATCATCTTGCTGGTTTTTAAAAGTGTATTATTGTTGATTTAATTGTTGAGCTGTTGCATATTTATGTTTTTGTGTTTTAACCTTGTTGCAAGACCTAGTGTATGTGTTTTCCTGACTTCTCCTAATTCTAAGCTTCCAGGCTGATCACCCAGAAGACTTGGCATTTGTATTTCAGACCAATAAGCTTTTGTCTGTGCACTCTGAGCTATATGCAGAGTGAAATGTCATAAATTAACAGCAAAGTTACACTGGTTTACCAGAGCAGTTGGCAGTCTTTGTGATGTATAAAGTAAGTTCTCAGAGCTGACAGCCCACACAATAAGAGTCAGTGCTTTTTGTTAACTGGAACAGGGCACAGAAAACATGGTGGGCTTTCCAGTTGAAAAGAACTGCTTCTACCAAAGAAAAGACCCTCCCTCTCCCTTTTCCCTGAGTAAGAGTCTGTGAGTGTGCATCTCTGCTTCCAGATTGCTGACTTTCTCCGCAACCCTTTTGTGTTCTTCTTTTACAGAATTATATTCTTTTTTGTTTGATTTTGTCTAAAGCAGAAACAAGATGTCCGCTTCAAATTCTTTACCTGGACTTTTAAGAGAGCTTCTTGCTCTGATAAACTCTTCTTATTTTTTTTTATTTTACAGATTAAAATATCAATTTAGTTTATAAAAGCTAAAATATTTGCTAAGACAATTGTAAATGTAAAGGACTGATTTTTCATGCTGATATTAATTAATTGTTTTAACATCTGGCTTTCATGTTGATATTGCATCAATTGATGCTGAAAATGATTACATTTATTTGATTTTACATTATAGATTATGCAAGAATGAACTTGTTAGGTTTGATTTATTATAAATAGATTGTAGCATAGTGTATTTAAAAGCTATTGAGTCTAACTTATAATGCTTAATTTTATTTCTGGATATATGTTGTTCATGTATTAAAAAAAACACTCACACATACCGCAGTCAAAGTAGTTGAGAAAAACACCTGGGTACATGCTGCCCATGTAAAAAGACTGAAAGAAGACAACAAACCGGACGAGAGTCCTATAACTAAGAGTGAATGTTTTTCTGAAATAATCCAGGAGTTGGAGGAAAAGGGAAGTGCTGACGAGGGAGCTGGAGACAAAGAACAAACAAATTCCCTTTACAACCTCTGACCAAGGGCCAAGATAAATCCCCCATTAAGACTGTAGGTGAGCCTAGCAGCTTCATCCACTGAGCACAGCTTTACTGTGAAAGAACTGAAAGTTGCCTGCAAATGCCCTGACTTCAGAAAAGTAATCAGAATCTGGAAAAGACAATTGTGTCCCCATAAGATATTCAGAAGAACAGATTTTACACATGAACAATATAAGATTAGATGGTTAAGATTGATTAAAGAGACATCAAATGAATGGGATGTACCAAAACAGCATTTTATACAAATTGGAAAACCTGAAAGACAACGAAGTGTTTATTATTTTCACAACCTTTTCTTAGAGTTGGGAGAACAAAAGGCTGTCAGACTTGAAGGAGTATCTACAATAGAAGATACTATACTATACTATACCATACTCTACGATATGGTAGAGCATCTACCATATCTACTGTGCAGTCTGAAAATTTACTCCCGACAGTATGTCATATGTGCCATCCCGGGTTGTAAACTAAACTAATGACTGAATTAGGCCTTAGCTAGACCTACCGGTTAGCCCGCGATGGAGGAGGGACGATCTCGTGATTTGTTTATCACGAGATCCCTCCTCTGTTTACATGCAACGACCTCAGAAGGAGAGGCATCGCGCCCGCCATTTGTTAAAACTTAAAGGGGCAGCAGTGCACGAATGCTCATGTGCAAACAGTAAGTAATTTTTAAAATTTAAATTACTTTCCCTGCTCCCCCCACCCCAGCCCTGATGGGCGCAGCTCCCAGCTCCTCGCAAGGAGCCGGGTCAACCTGCGGTGCCCGGCCACACGTTCCGCTCAGCCCGGGACCACAGAAAAACCAGGGCCAAAGTGGAGGGCAAGATCCCGGGGCAAGGGACACACAGGGATGATCCTGAGGATCACCCCGGGATAAAGGCCCGTCTAGCTATGGCCACAGAGAAGCGAGTTAATAGCGTTCACAGGAATGTGTTTTGTGTTTGTAGTTTGTATTTGGTGTCGGGAAGTGTTTGCATAATGAAAATGTTTATATTCTGTGTGATCCTAGTAATCCAAATAGTGAGTAGTTTAAGCAGAGCTCTCCCAGAACATCCCCATGTCAGAGCCATGCAAGCCATAGCTGATGGGGGCCAACTTAAACATTGTCAGCTATGTGAAAAACTTGCTTCCAAAGAAGGGACAGTAGGGGTGGTTACTGTGCTAATGCCCCTAGTGAAATAGACCACAAAAATTTGAGTTGTTAATAACCAAAGGGTAATGGAATCTTGGTTCATACCAATCCAGACAAAAATAGCCTCTATTAACCAGAGTTAAGACCAAAAGAAAACTCACTATATGTTTTGAGTTCTTTAAAAGAACTGGACCCAAAATGAGAGAAGTTCTAGAAGATGAATGTGAATACATATTAAAATTCAGCTCAAAGAATAGAGAGTGAGAAACAGTTGTGAGAGAACCAGAGCCTAGTGGAGAAAGTGATAGAGAATGATCACGAACCAGGACACATAGACTGAAATGGACTTTCCAAGATAGACACACTCATGAATACATCTGTCATAAAGAATCTCCAATATTCTTCTAAAGAGCATGGTCCGGGTTATTTACAAAATGTAGACATAGAATTCTTAAATTTTACCAATGAAGAGTAGGAAGAAGAAAGTCATCCCCTGTTCAATCAGATGCTAAATTTCATAGAACAAAACGAGGATACTGTGAACAGAACCCACAATATGGAGCATTATCTGTCTGGCCATTCAGGCTATATAGGCCGATACCCTGTACCTATTTCTTAGACCAATGTCTCCAACATATCTTTTTGAATGAGCCAAGTTCAGCTCAAAGGGGGGAAACTGTGGAAGAAATCAAGACCGTGAGCTTAATCTGACTCCCTCCATCTTGCTCAGGTCTGAGACAGACATGTAGACACATAGTAGAGTTTGGCCTTTTGGCTAAAAACACAAGAATTGTTTACGTCAATGAAAGTTAATGTTTAATCAATACAAATGACTAATAAATGAATTGTACTGACGAAACTGTATGCAATACTTACATCAGTATGAAGTGTCTATAAAAATTATGTACTGTTGTATGACAGACCAGCCTCACTTAGCGCTCGCTCTGAGTGCTGACTCACTTTATTGCTTGCAATAAAACCTTTCCTATTGAGATGGAGACGCTGTCTTGAGACTTCTTGACCCCCACTGAAACATCCTAACAAAGGGGAAAGGTACAGGGTTCCAAATCCCCCCACTGCTTTAAAAGGGGCATGGATACATTCCTGGAGGCTATCAATGCTACCTCTGGTATCAGGGGCAGTAAAGGCCTATATACACCAGTTGCTGGGGAACATGCCCTCCTTGTGGATTCCTGGTCAACAGCTGGTTGGCCACTGTGTGAACAGAATGCTGGACTAGATGGACCCTCGGGTCTGATCCAGTAATGCTTTTCTACTGTTCTTAAATCTAGTGTGGAGAAAATAGACTGGAAATAGACAGGCCCTCTGAGGCGCAGGAGAGGAGGTATTTTGCACCAGGACTGAGTGCAAAATAGCAAAAACAGAAAAGAGACGCATGTGGAGGGGTGGGGAAAATCAACATGGGCTCCCTTTTCCATTGCCCATTAAGAACAGGAAGCAAAGAAGAGAGAGTTCTTCAAGAACAGTGCGAGTTTGGCCTTGGGACTCACAATCTTGAAAGTGTTTGACTGTTTCATTTTGTGTGTGTGTGTGATGGCGTTGTCACTGGCTAAACGTGAGTCCAAAGGACTACTTCTGTATTTACTCTCTGTCTTGCACTCATGATCTTGAAGTTACTTGACTTTTTCTTTTGTATGTGTGAGCGTGGGTGTGTGCGCAAAGGGGGTTGTTGCTGGCTAAAGGTGGGCCCAAAAGAGTGCTTTTGTGTTTACACACCTATACTTTGCACTCATGATCTTGAAGTTAGTTGACTTGGTTTCCTTTTTTGTACAAAGTCTGAAAGAGTGCTTTTTTGTTCCTCTCCACAATCTTCCACCCACAAGCCCAAGTACCAGCTGCCACTGCCCTCTTAGGATATAATCCTACATATTTTTAGATAGAAATAAGTCCTACAACTACCAGCATACCCAAGCCATCATGCAGGAAGATGTAGGGCTTTCTTTTCTTTCTAACAATGCATATGATTGCACCCTTCGTTGATTAAGGATAGCACTCCTGTCCATATTAACATGGGAACAAACCCCATACAATATAATGAGATTTCTTCTGAGTAAATATGCATTGGATTGCCCTGTAAATGCCTTTAAGGAGATCTATACATGGTGTGAAAGAGATTTTTATTTGTTTTGTTTTTTATTTAATAATTATTACATTTGTATCCCACCATTTTTCCTCCATGGACTCCAAGGCAGCTTATATGATCCTCCTTCTCTCCATTTTATTCTCACAATAACTCTGTGAGGTAGTTTAGACTGAAAATCAGCAACTGGTCCAAAATTATCCAGTGAGCTTCATAGCTAAGTGAAATCTAGACCCAGTTCCAGTCTAGCACATTAACTACTACAGCACAGTGGCTGTAGTCTAACTTCAGAAGTTGCTCTCTAGGTTTATACCGTTGTTTATCAGCATCCTTGAAAGTGACAGATTCCCATATAATATGAATGCTTCTGAACATGTACAGAGTATTTTCAGTTTCTCATAATTGAAATTCAATACTACATATATAATGTGCTATGATCATCACCAAGTTTTCCAATCTATATACATAGTTGGAGATGCTTATTTGTCTTTTAATTCTAGTTTTAAAATATATTAGGGTTACCAATTGTTGCTGCTGTTCTAGCTTAACATAAGTATGCAGATCTGATAGAGCATACGGTGGCAGGGATAGAGAAACGTTTGTTTCTCAGTTGAAGTGATACACATGCTAGTTCACATTTATATAGTAGATAGCCCATTTCAAATGTTCAGAGTGCTACAGTATCTTAGTAATCCTTGGGGGGGGGTGGAGCTTGGCGGCCATGAAGCTGGTAAGAGTTTCTTAACTTTCCAAACGGCCACGCCGGAAAAGTCAATTATCTCCTTTTAAAAGGGCATAAATTTCAAAGGAACACGATGGAAAAGGACTATGAATATTAATTGTTGATGTTGCTGATAATGGTGCAAAGTTGAAATGATTTAAAAGTGAGAAATTTGAAGCAGCTGGAGAAACGTCTCTGTGGAAAGTGAAACTGATTGCTAGGTGCCGGGAAGTGCACGGCAGTTAATGGTTTGTTATTGTTAGAGACGTGGACTTGATTTATGGTGAATCTCACTTTTTATTGGAAAGCGAAGAGCTGTAAAACACTGGCTTTATAGAGTGAAAGTAACCCAGGCACAGACTGATTGATGGGCGGTGTGCTAATTTGAGATCAAGGGGGGGGGGAGGCGGACTGCAGCTTTGGAGCGTTTGCAGCGTTTGGCGGGGAAACGGCTGTTTGGTGCTGTCGGGACTGTGTTTATGGTTGTTTCAGTCTCCCCCAGTGAATGCTGTCTTGATGTGTGGTGAAATTCCTCCCCCCCCAGAGAAGAAAGAGTTATTAATTGTAAGAGATTGTAAGCCTGTGGGCAGGGACTGTCAAGAAATACTTTTGTAAGCCGCCGTGAGAGCCTTTTTTGGCTGAATGGCAGCATAAAAATCCTTAAATAAATAAAATAAAAAAATAAAATAAAAAAATATTAAGTATTGAAAAGCACAGAGAGATAAAAATAGCCTGGCAAGAAGTGGAGCCAGGATTCAAGAAGGAGATTTATGCCCTATGTCGAATATAAAAAGAAAGATTAAAAAGGAAATTGCAAAAGTTACGTGGTCAAGGAAACGACCCAGTAATCATAACCTCCCCCATCTGGAAAAATTGGCTTCGGAAGAAGAGCAGAAAGATACAGACACAGCAACAGAAGAGATTAAAATGGCCGAAGGTGGAAAATCAGCTGGCAGCCAGCCAGCCACCTTAGCTGAAATCAAGAGTGTTATTGCAGAAAACAATGCAATCATTTTTTAAAAAACTGGACCAGCAAACGGAAAAATTGGATAAGCGGATGATTGTGTTAGCTGATAAAATCACGCAGAACATCAAGAGTATAAAGGATTTGGAGGCAGGAGCAGACCTGATCGAGAAGAGACAAGAGGCTTTTGAAAAATCGTCTAATGTGCAATTCCAGGACCACGAATTACGGCTGATAGCCTTAGAAGATCAAAATCGTCGTTCATCACTTCGCATAAAACATTTAATTCAAGTACAAGGAGAAAACTTGCAAGATATAATTTTGATGTGGTTTAAAGAGATGATGCCTGATTTGCAATTAGAGGAATGCGAATTGGACCGAGTCCATAGAGTGGGGGGGCAAAATTACAAAGGAGCTACCAGAGATATTTTGGTGAAATTTGGCAATTGCTATAAAAAAGAGCAAGTTATGAAGAAACTGAGATCTATGGCCCAGCTACTAGGGGTGTGCACGGACCCCCCGCTCCGCTTCACTTGCAGATCCGCCATTTTTCGGAGCGGGTCGCTCCGCCCCGCCCCCGCTCCGCCCACTTCCGCTCCGCTCCGCTCGGAGCTCCGGATCCGGATCCGGAGCTCCGTTTTTGCCCCCCCATAGGGTTGCATTGAAAGCTAAAAAAGTAAACAACTTTTTTTCCGTTGAAGTTAGAAACCTCACGTTTGGCACCATGACACCTCATGGGCGTATACACACACACGCCAAGTTTCAAGGCAATCCCATCATCCCCTGATTTTTGGCGAATTTTTGAAAATCGGGCACCCCACACACAACATCCCTGCGAGGTGGGCAGGGGAGGAGGGAGGGAAGGCAGGCAGGCATGCAGCTGGCATTTCTGGGGGCATAAGGAAGGGAGCCAAGGATAAGCCAGTAATGCATATAAAATGGAATAAATCAATCAATAAACAAAGGAGGGGTGGAATTAAAAGCAGCAGTGTTGCTCAATAAACAGCAAGAAGAATTAAAAAAAAAAGGCTATATCTGTCTTTTACCAGCAATAGGGGGACGTGCCCGGGGGAGGGGGAAGTAGCTGCCAGTTCAAGACAGCCACCAACAGCTCTGAGAAGAAGTAAAACGCTCACTTCAACTCATAACAGGCATTGCTCCACCACTGAAAAGTGACCATTCACTTCAACTCATGATAGGCATTGCTCCACCGTTTTACTCTCTTTGGAAGGCTCTATGGCCTTCCAGTGCAGGAGAGAGTGGGGGCACGTCCACGATGAGATGCCCTAGGGGAGCTCATCCCCTTGCACCACATCGATTCAGTTGTTCACCAAGGTTAGGGTGGGGAGCAGTGCTGTGTTTTCTATCTCTTATTCTTGGCTTAGTATATGATTTCAGGTTGTGTTTGTGCATTTGGTGGGGCTACTGTGTTAAAAAACACGGGGAAAAGCCCGTTCAGATGAAGAAAGAGAAGTTTCCCAGAATCCCAAGTTACCTGTTTTGCCTATGCCCTCCTCCAACTTTGGGATCATCATGACCGGGAGCTGACTCTGCCCCTCAGCCCTTTGAAAAAGGTATTTTTCCCGCCGATTTTTTAAAAACTTCTAGCCCGCGACCCGTACGATGCAGAAAGTTGAGAGTGGTCTCAAAATGACCCCCATCCACGACTCTCTGTGCACAAGAATTTTCAGAACGATAGCTTAAACCCCCCCCCAGTTATCCCCGATTCTTTCCCTCAATGCAATCCTATGGGCGAAAAGCCGAAACGCCGTTTGAGCCCCGCGGTTGACCCGATTTTTAAAAAAATATTGCACGTGAACCACAGCACGCAGAAAGTTGAGAGTGGTCTCAAAATGACCCCCATCCACGACTCTCTGTGCACAAGAATTTTCAGAACGATAGCTTAACCCCCCCCCCAGTTATCCCCGATTCTTTCCCTCAATGCAATCCTATGGGCGAAAAGCCGAAACGCCGTTTGAGCCCCGCGGTTGACCCGATTTTTAAAAAATTATTGCACGTGAACCACAGCACGCAGAGAGGTGAGAGTGGTCTCAAAATGACCCCCATCCACGACTCTCTGTGCACAAGAATTTCCAGAACGATAGCTTCAAAAACAATGTAGTTATGCGCGATTATTTGCCGCAATGCAATCCTATGGCGAAATGTTTTCAAGATGGCGACCGGAGCGCTCCGACTGAACTCGGAGCTCCGAAAAATGGTCGCTTCTCTTCGCCTTGCTTCTAGGGGGTCCGCGGTCCGCTCCTACTCCGCCTCTGGGTAAGGCGGAGCAGGCCAATCCGCTACTGCTTCTACGCTCCTAATCGGAGCGGAGCACATCCCTACCAGCTACAGTATAAAGGCAAATCAGTGCAAATTTATAATGATCTTTGTCAGCACACACTGAATTGGACACACAGTGTCAAGCCAATAACTGAAATATTAGTGAAAAAAAACATTACATATTCGTGGGGTTATCCTGTTTTCTTAAGATTTACATATGGTAGGGGGGAGCACAGAGTAACTTCTTTGGATCAGGGTAAGGAGTTGTTGAAGAGCTTGGGTCTGTTTGAGGAAGCAAGTGTGACTGAAACAGGTGGGGGGGAGATGAGGCTGGGGCATCTGGAATGTAATAGAATTGTTAACTGTATTATGAGATAATTGTAGATAGAAATGTTAAACATAGAGACCTTGCCGGCCAGGCGCAGCACTGCCTCCCCCCCTCCCCCTAAAGTAGATGGCTGGAGTGTTAGACTTACGGGGATTTGGGGGGGGGAAGAGATGGGGGAGGGGAGGGGGGAAGGGGGATGGTATGGGTTAGAGTAAGGGGATTGAGGGTTTTGTTATGGTGTTTGTGTTTTTATGTATGTGAATTTGAGTTTCAGAGCACAAGGGATCGGAAGAGACATCAAAAGGGTGAATATGGATAAAAAATAAAAGTATCAACACTTAATGTTAAAGGTTTGGGGCAGTCGTGAAAAGGAGGAGAATAGAACAAATGTTTAATAAGGAAGGATCTGACATTATAATGATGCAAGAAACACATCAAGGGTTCGAGAATGCAAATATGATAAGGATCAAGTGGTTAGCTTATTATGAAAAGTCATTGGGGACTTCAAAAAAAAAAACGGAGTGGCCACTTTGATTTTTAAAAAAAGTGGATTTATATTAGAAACCATAAAAAAGGATGATAGTGGTAGATATCTTATGATAAAAGGTAAAATTGAAGGAAAGGTATATACATTAATTAATGTTTATGCCCCAAATGAGAGACATAGAGAGTTTTTTATAAAATTATTTAAAGAAATAGAAGAATTCAAGGAGGGGTATGTTATCTTAGCTGGGGATTTTAATATGGTTATGGATAATAGATGGGACAGGTCAAACCCCACTAATGTTGAAAAGAGGAATGATATTACTATATTGAATAAATTAGTAAAAGAAAATGATTATGTGGATTCTTGGCGCCTATTTAATGGGGCTAAGCCTGGGTTCTCATATTACTCCCCAGTTCATCATACATACTCCAGGATAGATCACATATTTGTCTCAAAAGATTTTGCAACTAAGATTTGTAAAATGGAAATGGGGGTAATAAAGGTAACTGACCACGCATTGTTAAGTTTAGAATTTGCAATTAAGAAGAATTATAAAGAGGCGTACAGGTGGAAAATGAACACAAAAATATTGAAATATAATAAAGTGGTAGAAAAAATTCAGAGGGAAGTGTCACAGTCATGGGAAATCAATGAAAAGGGAGGAACAGCTGGGTCAGTTGTTTGGGACACCATTTAGGCTGTAGTAAGAGGAATCTGTATTAGAGAAATGTGCAACTTAAAAAGACAACAGTATGCAGAGCAGGAGAAGCTAGAGATAGAAATTAGAAGTTTGGAGGAAGAATATTGGCAGGGTAAAAATAAATATAAATTAATAGAAATACAAGCTAAGAAGAAACAATTAGAAAATTTAAATTTAGAGGAAGTTCAAAAAAATTTAATGTATTTGAAAAGGGAATATTTTGAAAATAGCAATAAGAATTCTAGATTGCTTGCCAGACTCACACAAAAAGAAAAAGCAAGAAATGGGATAGGAGCATTGAAGGATAATCAAGGGAATTATTGTCAAACAATGAAGGATAAAATAAAAAAATTTCAGAAATTTTATCAGGAATTATATAAGGGTAAAAAAATTCAAAAAAAGAAGTTGGAGGATTATATAGGAAGGTATATAAAGAAGGGAATAAAAATAGTACATAGAGCAAATGGAGAAGGTAATAACTCAAAGAGAAGTTGAAGATGTAATTGATAATTTGAAAGTGGGTAAATCACCGGGAGCAGATGGCTTAGGATCAGAATATTATAAAGTTTTTAAGGAGTTTTTAGTTCCGAAATTATTGAAACTTTATAACGCTATATTACAAGGAGAGAAGATACCAGAATCATGGGAACACTCATTGATAATATTAATTCCAAAACCAGACAAAGATTTGACTATCCCCGATTCATATAGACCTATTTCATTAATAAATCAAGACGCTAAAATTTTTTCATCTATTTTGGCTAAACGGTTAAATAAATTTATATCAGAATATATAGGAGAATATCAATGTGGGTTTGTGGCGGGGAGGCAGATGCATAGTTTAGTGGGAAGAGTTTTAAATGTAATACACGCGATAAAAAAATCAAAGATCAAGGCAGGAATTTTGGCATTGGATATTTTTAAGGCTTTTGATTGTGTGAGCTGGCAGGCATTAAAGATTATTTTAGATAAAATGGGATTTGGAAATAAATTTAAAACTATAATAGAACAGTTATATTCCCAAAATACAGCTGTAGTGGTGGTAAACGATGGACTCACTGAAAAGATACGACTAGCCAGAAGGACAAGACAAGGATGTCCGCTCTCGCCAGTCCTGTTTGCAATGGTTATGGAAGTATTGGCGAACGCAATAAGAGATGATGGAGAGATAGAAGGAATTGGAGATGTAAGGAAAATAAAATTGAATATGTTTGCGGATGACACCCTATTGACTATTAAGAATCCAATAAGAAAAATAGATAGAATTAAACAACAATTGAGAGAATTTGAAGAAGCTACAGGATTAAGAATAAATTGGTCCAAATCAGAGATGATTTTGTTTAATCATACTAAGAAGGAAGAAAAGGAATGGGAACGTAAGGGAATAGAAATGAGAGTTAAGGAACAGATTAGATATTTGGGAATTAAAATTACAAAAAACGTAGACAATTTAGAAAAGGAGAATTTAACGAGGTAAAAAAAAGAGGTATTAGAAAAATTGATTAAATCTATCTTGGCTTGGAAGAATAGCATTAATAAAAATGAAGATTTTAGCAAAGATTAATTTTGTGTTTAGGATGTTACCAATAAAAATTTCAGAAGTTGAGATAAAAAGTTGGCAAAATATTATAAACAAATATTGTAACGGAGATAAGAAAGCGAGGGTAAATAAGAATAAATGGTATTTAAGCCAAAAAAAGGGAGGATTGGGTCTCCCAAATATAAAATTACACTATGTAGCAAACAGGTTAAGACATATTGTAGAAGCAATTATAGGAGTAGGAGATTTAGATTGGATGGAGGATAAAACTACATGTAATGTAGAGATGAGTTTGGAAAATGTTTTTTTTTAAGGAAGGAGGGAGAAAGTGGGTTGAAAGTATAGATAATCCACTCCTGAGGTCTCAATGGGAAATTTGGAGTAAATTTAAAGGGAAGCTGCTTCCGAGCAACTCTCCCTTGTCACCGGTAATAATGTTAAAGAATTTCCCAGAGGAACTGAAGATTAAGCAAAATATTAAAAGAGAAAAACAAAATGAAATTAAAGGATTGGTTAAGAGATATAAATACAAGAGAAGATATGGAAGAGCTGTTAAAGGAGAAAAAATTATCTTGGTTAGAGTATAGGCAATTAGAACAGTGGAATAAAAAGTGGATTAAAGAAAATACAGTTTGTAGAGAAATGACGAAGTTTGAGGAGTTAATAGTAAATAAGGAAAAAGGTAAAGGAGGAAGTATAATCTTAAAAGGGTTAATGAGCGAAATATATAAAATACTGTTAGAAAAAGGGCTAATGGATAGCTCAGGAAAAGTGGTATGGGAGACAGATTTGAAGGTACAAATAGGGAGACAGAGCTGGGAGGGACTGTGGAAACAAAGAGTGTTGAGAAGTATGTCAGTGAGAATAAAAGAGAATTACTTTAAAATTTTGTGGAGGTGGTACCTAACCCCGATTAGATTGAATAAGATAAATGATCAGCCTTCAGCAAATTGTTGGAGAGGTTGTGGGGAAAAAGGAACGTATTTACATATGTGGTGGGAATGCAAATATGTACAAAGATTATGGAAGATGGTGTTTTTTGAAATTGAAGAAATAGTGGGAATAAAAATAGAACAAACACCAAAAATTGCATTACTGTCACTATTTGAAGATTTAAAATGTGGAAAAGAAATTAAAGAATTGATATCGAGTTTGCTGACTGCAGCACGATTGATGGTAGCTAGGAACTGGAAGATTCAGGGGGAATATTCTATTGAAGAATGGTATAGAGAAGTTTGGGATATAGCTATTAATGATAAATTGACTTGTAATATTAAGTGGAGGAAAGGTATAACTAAAATAAATGAGTTTGAAGGAATTTGGAAACAGTTCCTAATATTTGTGTTTTCTAAGGGAAGTGGGAAACCGCCAGCGGAAGAAAGTATGAGATTTTGGAAGTAGGAATAGATCCCGAGGTGGGGGGTGCACTTATATGTTAAGAATGATTATATTGTATGATAGAATAGGTTATAGATAATATTTACTCATATATATGTATTCAACATTTATTCAAAATGTATGTAGTATGTTGTGTTGTTGTTTCTTTTTTGTAAGATGTTTATTTTGTGTTTTAAAGTAATTTTTTTTAAAAAAAAAATCTTAGTAATCCTTACCTCAGCCCTGCATGGTAGGCCAATATTACCCTCCATGTAAGCAGGCGTGACAGAGGGTAAATCCACATACAGTATGCTTGGCCGAGATGATCTTATTGGCACCAAGACTGCCACTTATTTAGCCGTCAGCAGCAAGAGTTTCTAGGGCAGGGAGGGAGGCGAGTCCGTTATGGAATTACGTCTGAACCTCATCGCAAGACCCGAGGGTGGTGTTCATGTCCTCTCTCACGCAGGCCTTAATTCAAATGGGGGGGGGGAGATGGGCGGGAAGGTGTTGGGGTTTTAAAATTGCGCTTTTAAACCTATGAAAAAGAGTAGAAGAAAATACAATTCCCCACGTAAATTAGGAGTGAAAACGGGCGGGCGGGCCTGTCTTCGGCGCTACCTCTTCTTCCGGCGGGGAGGGAGACGCGCTCGTTCCGCAGACACAGCTACGTGAAAATCCCGGGTTTTTCTGGCGATTTCCTACTACGGCCGCTCCGAAGGAGTCAAGAAGCACCATTCGAAACCAGTCCGGAAGCCACGTCACACGCGTGTTTCAGGCTAGCGGGGCTCGATTCTCGGCGGGCGACTGGGCTCGGCTGGGGTTATTTCAAGTGGGAAACTACACCTCCCAGCGTGCATTGGTCCTCGAGCCGGAAACTTCGTCTCCCGGTATGCGGCGTGTCAGGCTTCCCCTCACGTGGACGCGTCTGAGGAAAAGTATCCGGAGAGGGCAGAGAAAAGAGAAGAGAAGGGCAGGGCAGGGCAGGGCAGGGCAGGGCCCGCTCCGTCCCGTCTCGTCTCGTCTCCCCCTCGCCAGTCGCGGCCTGCTGCTGCTTGCGGAGAGATGGCCTTCGTGCTCTTGAAGCGCTGCGGGAGGAAGGCTTCCAGCGTCTCCAGGCGGTGGCAGTGGGAGCCTGAGCCCGGTGAGGAGCAGGAGCAGGCGGGGGCCTGCCGGGGGGCGTGGGCGCAAGGGCCTCCCAGGGGCTGCCGAGGGCCACCCGCGGCCCGCTGAGAAGCCGAGCCGAGCCTGGCGCGGCGGCTGTGGAGGGAGCCGCGGCCTGGTCCCAGCGCCGCGGGAGGGGAGGGGAGGGCCGGGTCGGCCCCCTGCTCTGCGCTCCTCCTGCGCGCAGGGGGCTTCCATGGCGGAAGGCCCGACGTGCCGCGGCCGAGCGCTGGGCTGGCGACGAAGACGGGCGGGCCGGCCCGGTCCCCGGCACCTTCTCGCCCAAGGCCGCTTGCTGCCCGGGACGAGGCAGGAAATGGTACCCGGGGCTTGCGCCTACAAGTTTCTCTCACATGCAGTAACTTCACTACCCAACTTCCTTCAGCTTCTCTTTCACACGTACTGGCATGCACTCCACAGCTCACATGCCTCACACAAGCACGTGCCCCACTCATCCGTCAACTAAATCAATACACCTATGCAGACCTCCTGTCTCCTCACCTTTGCAGTTGCCCAAGGCTCGCAGAATCCCTGCGTGTCTCCCTCTCCAAAACACAGTGCAACCCCCACCCCCAGCAACCATTAGGACAAACATTTATTTATGTATTTATTTATTACATTTATATACCGCCTCACAGCCGAAGCCCTCTGGGCGGTTTACAGCAGTTAAAAATGGTAAACATTAAAAGTATACAAGATTTAAAAACCATCAAAAACATAAAAACAACAGTATCCATTTAAAACAACAACAAACATCTGCTCCCAAGTTTCTACGTGCCCTGTGCTTGCCCCATGCGCTCCAGAAAAATGAGCAACTTTTTGTCCTGAGACACTGCGGGATTTTTGCCCAGGAATCTGTTGCTGCTTGTTGCTTAAAAAAAAAAAGGTGACCGCCTGGCTGGCAACAGAATTATCTGCGTCAAGTACACCTGCTCATGTAGATAATATTCGCCTACAACGCAGGGCTGTTGTAAGGAGTACTAAGATACTGCGTATGAAGCAATCTGTGCATTACTTCAGTTGTGAAACACACAACGAACATTTCACCTAACACTTCCTGAGCCATTTTATGCTTAACAGCTGCTGCTGTATATGTTAGAAATGAAATGTCTGTTATTTCATGTAGAATAGCAGCATAGGTTGATATTCCTGATAATATATTTTTAAAATAGAAACATAAAATGAGCATCTCTAACCATGTACATAGGTTGGAAACTTGGTGGTGATGATCATGGCATTATGTGTGTAGTATTGAATTTCACTTATGCATAACTGAAGAAAATACACTCTGTATATATTTAGGGGCATTCCTGATAAGGGAGTCCTTCATTTCAAGGATGCCAGTAATCAAAGGTATGGGCATAGACCGTAACACCTCAAGATACTCCAGCCCTGACTATAATTCCCCATATTTAGGAAACACTTCTGTCTAGCCACGCTTTCCCCTTATTCATGTGTAGTTGGATCTTCACAATTCATTGTCCTTCCTTAATTTCATTTTGTTCTGATATGCTCAATATTTCTATTAGTTTTATTTTGTATTGTTTGAATTTAAGTATGCTAGCCCCCTGTTTTATTTCTAAAATCCACTTGCTGTATAATCCTAATCTTAACTGTTCTTGCATGTGGTTCTTAAGTAGTCTTAAGTGCTTCTAGGAATTGTTTGTTCACCAGTAATGACCATGCCTTAAGTACAACTAAGTTGTACCTGTAGACAGACTTAAATTTTTATTTCTTTATTTTGCAAAATAGACAAGGCTAATTCATCTATTTTATAACATCATAAATGCACATAAACAGAGCATGTCTCAGTTACATAAACCATATATGAAGACAGAGCACAAACAGTTGGCTATCCACATATATTTAGTTATTTTACGGATATGAATCTAAAATTAATCTCTGAATTAAAAGTATAGGTTTGGAAACTTAAAAACATAATACATTATATCCTGGGAAGGAGCAAGCTAGAGGGATTATTTTTTATTTGATTTGTACTCCACCTTTCTACAAAAAATGGCTCTCAAGGTGGTTATGGTATAGTCTAAAACGTATGGTGGGCACCAGGTTGCTTACCCCTGGGTTAGACACAGATACACAACTGTAGTGTAGCTAGATAACAGACTAATTCACAGAGTTCATCAGATTCTTCTGATGTTGCTGGGCTTGGAGTCCAATACTACAGATTTATCTCAAGAGCCTCCTGCGTTGCTTGTTCTCACCAAATCTGCTGAAGATTTCTTGCAACTGGTCCTAAACATGACATTGTTTCTGCCTGCAGTGGTGGAGCAGCATCTGAACAAAGCCAATTTTATGTGAGAGTGCAAGGATAAATATATTACATTGTGATACATCCCTAATCTGCTTATAAACTGACTTCTTTTTAACTTCTAGGTCACTGGGAAAAACATGCTTGTTTTAGTTGTACATCGCAGAGGCTAATAAACAATGCGTAAGTAAGCATATTCACAAGTCCATTGCTGGTATGGTGGCTGCCTGTCCTCACAGTAGATAGTTGGCAACTGTGGGGGAGCGGGGAGAAGGACTTGCAAAGGACTGGACCACTTTTGCCTCTAAATTATTATTTAGAGGGTGGTTCTTCTGCCCATATGAGTGTTATTTAACCTGTTCTGGAGGGGGTTCCCCCTAAAGGATCAAATTCATAGTTGGGGTGGTGCTCTTAGGCCCAGCAATGCCATTATTGTCATAATTGGCACGGAGCACCTTCTATCAGCTTAGGTTGTCATACCAACTACATACCTATCTTGACACAGATTGCCTAGCTACAGTTAGTCATGCCTGTCGTGTTTCCAAGCCCTCCTACTGTCCTGTGAGACAATAATGAGGTCTGCCAAGTAATCCACAAAGTTTTATTCAGCAAATAAACATCTCTTCCGCACCTGAAGAGATCTTGCACCCTAGGAACTTTCCTTTAGGCTAAAACTTGGCTAACTAAGTGAGACAATTATCCTTGTCTTTAAGGCTCTTAAACTTCAAGGAGGACTTTTTGATGAGAAGCTAGCCAAGCTGATTGCCTCTCACCTTCCTTTAGCTCTGCCCTTTGAACCTGTGGTGGTCTCTGGGATCCCTTCCCCCTAAGAGGATTGCTGAGTTCCCACAGACACTGAGTTGTTAACATTTTCACTGATAAGGTCCGGTGGAGAGGAGCTTCAGAGAATCCCCTCTCTGCCTTCCTGTGTAGGCTGGTACGTTTCTAGTCCTGTTTCTTCAGCTTCAGAATCTGATTCTGATTGATAGCTTGAAAGTCCTTCCCCTGCACTAAGGGGAACAGGCCTGATTATGACATACTGCCTTTGAAATTGGGCCAGAAACTTCAGGTGATCCAAAATAGGGCAACAACCAATATTGGGGACTGACCAATATGATCATATTACACCCGTGCTCTATGATCTGCACTGGTCCAAAAACAAGCTTGAACAGAACAGGAAATTTATGCCAACCCCTTACAAATACAACAGTAAAGCAGAAAAACTAGGCTGGGTACACTGTTGACAATACAAGCAATAATAATAACTATAGTAATAACAATAGTAATTTTTTTTTTAACTTTTCAGTCTAGTTAAAACACATATATAAAAAATGGAAACAAATACACAATATATATTGGGCCAATAAAAACACAATATTGTTGCATTTAAAAACTATCTTTACCTACAAACACTCTACTAATAGCAAACACATTTCGACCTTTGGTCTTCAGTGGTAAAATTAACATTCACATTTATACAAACATATATCAACAATACATACGCACTACTGCAGTGTTAAGTCCAATTTAAGACTCTTGTCAATCCCTCCTCTAATACATGTAGCCTTACAGAACTATACATTTTATGAAATAGGTAACTAAGGGGGCCAGGGGCTCCACCAAGGAGGATTGTTTTTTAACTATAGTTATTATAGTAAAAAATTAGTTATTATTATCGTATATATTGTCACCAGTATACCCAAGCAACTTGTTCTGCTGCACTGGTCCAAATTCAAAATGCTGGTATTAATTTACAAAGCCCTAACTAGCTCAGAGCCAGGTTACCATAAGGATCATCTCCTTCCATATATATCTGTCTGGAGCCTAAGATCATCCTCAGAGGCCTTTCTCTGGGTGCCCCTTCCAAATGAGGTGAGGCAGGTGATTACTAAGGAAAGGGCCTTCTCAATGGTTGCAGCTCAGTTGTGGAATGACCTTCCCAGAGAGGCTGGCCTGGCACTTACATTGTGGTCTTTGCAGTATCTGGTGGGGGACCTTTTTATTTTTTTCAGCATTTTAGCCTTTCAGTTTTAGAAATTGTGTTAAATGCGTCTTTAGATCTTTACACTGTTGGCTTTTATCTTTGTTACTACTTTTGAGTTTTTGTTGTTTTCAACATATGGTTTTATTTATGATATTTTATGGTGAGCTTCAGCTATTGGGCGGTATAAAAATGAAATAAATAAATAAATATGGTTCTAAGCTTTGTCTTGTAAACTGCCCAGAGAGCTTTGGCAAATATATTTTGAAAAAGGGTGGGCAACTTATGGCCCTCCAGATGTTTTGGTCTACTGTTCAGCTCTCGCTAGCACAGCCAATGGTGAGAGATGTCAGGAGTGGCAGGCCAAAACATGTGGAGGGCCATAAATTGCCCGCTCCTGATTTTGTATCTGTCATACACTACTTTCCAAATGGAAGATGTATTTTCCTTGCCTGCATTCTTAAATGGTGCTAGTGTAATGTTTCAGGTTTCCATAACTAGGATGTACAGGGGCAGATTGCAATCATTCAAGAAACAAACAAATATTTAACAGAATTTGTGGTAAATAGCACTACTAACAAAATGACCAATAGAACTATAACCAAATATGAACTTTAGCTTTAAGCCACAGTTCACTGTGAAGCACAGTGTTGCTTGTCCCAGTTTCTTTAGTCTTTTATTGCCAGGCTCTGTTATGGAAGTTCACTTTTCTTCTAGCCAATGGCTGCTTTATCTGCTTCTTCCTCACCACACTTCCTTGAATTACCTTCTCAGCCTTTTCTCTTCACTGCCTTGCTGCTGCCACCTCGTCTTCTTCTCAAGGCAAGAAACCCCTTCCCTTTCCAGCCGGCATTGTACTTTCCTCTCTCTCTCTCCATTCCACAGCTCTCCCACTTTCCTCAGCCCCATTCCCAGGCCCTTTGAGGCAGCCATTACGCTATTTCTGAAGGAGGAGCTATTGCTCTCCACTTATATGTAATGCAGTATTACATATATTGTTAAGTATATGAAAAGAAATACTTGCTTAGTCATTAAAATTGTGTGTGTATGGCTATCTCAGGGTTAAACAGAGAAAGTCGATCTGTGGGCAATTACCTTGAGATAGAGGCTATTCTGAGAACCTTGCCAAGATTCTAAGTTAGCCTCATCACAGCTGTATGTAATGTAGATAAGAATTGTGTAGATCTGTATATAGTTTCTCACTTGTATAAAATGGAACTGATCACTGCTCTATGATCACTGCTCTCTGTGTATGCCTCAGTGTGCTGATCTGAACTGATCTGAATTGAACTGCACAGAAGCCTGAAAGAAATAAACCAGCTCTGCTGTATAAGACCTGCGTGATGTGTGTTTGTTTCTGAGCACAAACAGAGTTCCAGAAAGAGAAAAGTTCTGGCAATAACCCAACAAAGGTTATGGGCCCAGTCCAGTCCAGGCAGCCTACGCCAGCCTAACCCAGGCAGAAGAACCAGAACTTGGTGGGAACGGTGCAGTATCAGAACCAAGAGTCTGCTAAAACAGAAGACTGTTGATGGAGGAAGACATCAAGCTAAAGCCAGTGCTGCAAAGTGAGGAAAAATCTCAGTCAGCTGACTCTGAAGAAGACTCTGAGCAGGAGGACGGTGAGATACCAATTCCTAAAGCAGAGGAAATGGCAGGAGCTAATATGTCTGGTTTGCATCAATTGTTAGAAAAGCTGAATGACTCTAACTATGCATTATGGTCTTACAAAATGCAAATGTATCTGATTCAGGCTGAACTGTGGTATGTAGTCACAGAGGATCCACCAGATAGAGCAGATCCACAGAATGCTAAATGGTTTAAAGACGATGCAAAAGCAATAGCAGTTACTGCATTAGCTGTGGAAGACTCTCAGATTTCCTTCATTCAGTTTTTGAATACATCAAAAGAGTGCTGGAATGTGCTACAAGCTGTATATCAAAGAGAAACAGCGGGCAGTAAAATAATTCTAACCCGGAAGCTGTATGGAATGAAGCTGAAACCAGTCTATGTCAAACCATTTGAAAAGCATGAGAGAAATCTTCAATCAACTCAGGGCACGAGGGATGGAGTTTACAACTATACACCAAGTCTATGTGATTTTATCAAGTCTTGATTCATCGTACGACGCGGTTGTCACCATGATGGAAAGTCAAGAAGAGAAAAATTTAACCCTCGAGTATGTAGCTAGAAAACTACTGGAAACCTATGAAAGAAGACAAGCTTCAAAACAACAGAGCCTTAAACTTCCTGTGGCTGAATTTCAACAAAGCCATAAATCTTCTGACGTGGTGGCTGCATTAAAGGCAAGGAAATGCTTTAATTGTGGTTCCACAGGACACTTAAGGCGGGATTGCAACAAGAAGAAGAAAAAGCAGTCGACAGCAAAGTGGAGAGAAGAAAACAACATGAATGAAGCTGAAACAACAAAGAAGTATCTTCTAGCAAGAGTCAAAGAGACAATGAATCCTTGGTTTTTGGACTCTGGGGCTTCAATAAGTATGGCAAAAGACAAACTTTCATTTGTAACCTTAGAAACTTCTACTTCAGAGCAAAAGTGTGTTACCCTTGCAAATAGAACAAAAATCCAGATTTGTGGTGTGGATAATGTATATTTTGATTGTCTAAGAGTTGAACTACAAAGTGTTTTATATGTACCAGAATTAGAAACAAACCTTCTAAGTGTATTTCAGTTAACAGAAATGGGGTATGAGGTTTGTTTTACTGAAGAAAATTGTACTATAAAACAGGGAAACAAGGTGTGTGTGCAGAGAATAATGAAAGAATCTTTGTATGTGATTAATACTTGTACAGAAAATGAAGTTGTAGCCAGCAAAGTCACAACAAAAACAATAGCCAATTGCAAACCACACCAAGAGTGTATCCATTTAACTCATAAAAGGTTTGGTCATGCTAACTATAAAACAATTTCTAAGATTCCAGAATTGTGTGAAGGGGTGAAAATCAAACCATGTTCTAACTATGTAGAATGTAATGTATGCAGTGAAATCAAGTGTCATAAGTCAAACATTCCAAAACATAGTGAGAGAACAACAAAAAGAATTTTTGAATTAATACATACAGATCTTGCAGGTCCTTTTGAGACAAGTCAAAGAGGAAACAGATTTTTCTTGTCTATTGTTGATGATTACAGTAGATTTAGATTTGTGTATATGTTAAAACAGAAGAGTGAAACTTTTGGAAAGTTTAAAGCGTTTGTTAAGTAGAATAAAAATAGATTTAAAGAACCTATAGCTAATCTAAGAACAGACCGGGGAGGTGAATTTCTTAGCAACCAATTTAAAAAATTCCTCAGTGATGAGGGTATACAACATGACCTTACTGCTCCTTATTCACCATTTCAAAATGGAGTTACAGAAAAGAAAAACAGAACCTTGCAGAACATGTTAAGAGCTCTATTAAAAGAGTCAGGATTGTCTAATCTGTTCTGGGCAGAAGCTTTGTCCACCTCAAATTATTTGTTAAACAGGCTTTACCACTCTGTACATGAAAAAACCCCATATGAAATGTTTTACAAAAGAAAACCTAGAATGTCACATATACGAGTTTTTAGAAGTAAATGTTTTGCTCATGTTCAGAAAGAAAACAGACCAAAAAAACTAGCTCAGAGAAGTTTGGAATGTAAACTGTTGGGATATGATACACAAACAAAAGGCTATCGTTTGTGGTCTCCATATCACAAAAGTGTAATTGTGAACAGAGATGTAGTTTTTCATGAACAAATGCAAGAAACAAAACAGTATGTAAGTTTGCCTATAGAACAGAAAGCTATAAAAACAAAAAAAATTCCTGAACAATCTCAGCAAGAGAAAGAGAGAGAAGAAACTGTAAAAGAAGAAACTATACCTGTAACTATGCCAAAGCGACCAGAAAGGGAACGCAAAGCTCCAATTCGTTACTCAGATGAATACCAAAGCAAACAAGTTTCTCATAGAGCTTTACTGATAGCCTATGAACCTACTTCATTTAAGGAAATTCAGGAAATGGAACCTACAGAAGCTCAGGGCTGGCATGAAGCAATGTCAGAAGAAATCAGAGCAATAGAAAAAAATGAAACGTAAGAGCTAGTACCTTCACCTGAAAGTCGTAAAGCCATTACCTGTAAATGAATATTCAAAGTTAAACAAAATGAGAAAAGACAGATGGAACGTTACAAGAAAACAAAATTGTGTAGCAACCTCTAGTGCAGAAGCAGAATATATCAGCTTCTCTCTGGCTTGTAATGAGATTGAGTAGTATAAACAATTATTTGCTGATCTAAGGTTAGAAATTGAGACACCAGTAACCATATTTGAAGATAATCAAGCATGTATTAATATGGTTACATCTGAAAAGTGTAAGCCAAGAACTAAACATGTAGATGTTCGTTATTCTCATGTGAAAGATATAATTCAGAAAAGCTGGATTAAGCTTGAATATTGTCCATCTAAAATGATGTTAGCTGATTTATTCACAAAACCAGTATCAGTAATAAAACACAAAGAGATGCTTTTAAAGCTGGGTCTCAGATTGTAACACAATTTAAACAACATGCGCAAGAAGAGGACTGTTAAGTATATGAAAAGAAATACTTGCTTAGTCATTAAAATTGTGTGTGTATGGCTATCTCAGGGTTAAACAGAGAAAGTCTATCTGTGGGCAATTACCTTGAGATAGAGGCTATTCTGAGAACCTTGCCAAGATTCTAAGTTAGCCTCATCACAGCTGTATGTAATGTAGATAAGAATTGTGTAGATCTGTATATAGTTTCTCACTTGTATAAAATGGAACTGATCACTGCTCTATGATCACTGCTCTCTGTGTATGCCTCAGTGTGCTGATCTGAACTGATCTGAATTGAACTGCACAGAAGCCTGAAAGAAATAAACCAGCTCTGCTATATAAGACCTGCGTGATGTGTGTTTGTTTCTGAGCACAAACAGAGTTCCAAAAAGAGAAAAGTTCTAGCAATAACCCAACATATATAATGTAGCACATATTGATGTACAGTTCTCCTCAAATACTGTAAGAAACAGCAATTAATGAAATACAAACCTTGTATTCTACAGTTTTGTTGGGACGATTGTTACTTGCAATAGGAAGGCTGGTAGAAGTGGAAATGCCTTTTAAAACATTCAGTGATGCTCCCCTCTGCCCCTGTTTTTCCTATCATATATACAATTTGCAGCCCTCCAGAAATTTTGGCCTACAGTTCCCATCAGCCATAGCCAGCCTAGCCAATGATGAAGGATGATGGAAGTTAGGCCAAATATCAGGAGGACCACAAGCGGCTCACCTCTGCTATATCTCAATATCAAACTTGTTCTCTTGAGTGCCAATCCTCATGTAGTCGAAATGGCATTATCCATGCACAAGAAGGCGGTATCAGCAGGTTTAGAAAAACCTCAACTTTGCAGAAGTTAAAAAAGGTAGGACACCACTTTAAGAGAGGCACCCCCCCCCAAAAAAAAACGCCCTCCAGCCAAATGAGGACTAAGCATGCTCAGTGGACAGGGAATGCTGACTAAGTATGGCCGGGATGGGGGTGGCAAATGGAAAACGGGATAGGAGGGGGAATCGGTTATCCTGGAAGAGGGCATAGCTTGCCAAAACCCTGGACCAGGAGCACTCCACACTGCAACATTTATTGCAGGTCCCACTTCTAAAATCCTATCATTTTTCACATTGACACTGCAATTTTTGAAAGAATTCCTGTCTACTAACTTCAGCATTTTTATGCTGTTCCTCATCTTGGGATTTTTCTTACTCATCTTTTCTTGGTCTGTATATTGGTTACCTCTTCCTTTTTGGACTGATTATAACCCACTACTGTTTTTTATTTTAAATTTTCATCTGCCTTGGCTTTGTATTCTTCTCTTTTGATTTCTCATTTTATTTCTGTTTGCTCCTTCAGTTCATCTGATTCAGTTTTCCCTAAATCTTGAATGTCTTCCTTGCTTCCCTTTCCCCCGTCTTCTCGGTACCTCTGGAACACTTTTATTATATTTGTCATTTCTCCTTCCAAGGAAGACGTTCCTCTAACATTGCTTTTTTTCTAGAATGTTTGGGCAGCAAACTCACAACTCCGAGCTACCTTCCATTTGTCTCTCTTTACTCTGTTTTGAAAAACATTCCCCTTTTCATGAGTATCCTGCATTTTCATTGTTGGTAAGCCTTTGGTAACATTGGGGTGTGTGTTATGTGTATAATATGATATAATATAATGAATGGTGCATCCAAGCTTCATGACAGATTTGTTCATATCAATTTCCTGACATGTAACTACCTCCCCCAGTATAATTCTGTAAATAATAAGCCAGAGAGAGTGAATTCCATTGCTGTATTCTGAGTAGAAGGCATAAGCATTTCTTTGTCAGAGGATCTATATGGTGCATTAGATAGAGTGCTGGTTTGGATATGGGAGGCATTCTCAAATCTCCACTCAGTCACACAAATCTTTTTGGGTAAGCCTGGGTAAAACTACTATTTCACCTCACAGGGTAATTGTGAAGGTAAATGGGATGAATTTTAAAGTGCTGTATGCAATGTAAATACTAAAATGCACTTTTTTTACAGGCCTATTCGTTTTAAATATTGCACTAGTATCTCTCCTGTTTACATTTTCTCTACAAGAGATGATTGGACTGAAAGATCAGAAAAACGGCACTTTACAGCGTTTAGATCACTTGACTTGTGGTCACCATCTCCAAATAGAAGTTTTTTGGGGCCATGTTATCTTCCAGTACGGAAGTGGCATTCTTCACAACCTAATTATGATGACTCTGTGGTAGAAAAATCCCTGAAGTCTCTCAAGGATAAAAATAAGAAGTTAGAAGAAGGAGGCCCTGTATATAGCCCAACAACAGAAGAAAACATAGTTAAAAGGTCTCTTGGACAGAGGGTTGTTGATGAACTGAAACACTACTATCATGGCTTTCGTTTGTTGTGGATTGATACAAAAATTGCTGCAAGGATGCTCTGGCAAGTTCTTCATGGCAACACCTTATCCCGTCGAGAACGGAGACAGGTAACAATCTATATTGTTATTTGGGGGACTCCAGATTCACATGAAATTTCTTGAATTTAAGCAATACCTAGCCAACTTGTTTATAAATAGTGACACTAGAGATGCATTTTTGAAACTTTTTACCAATAAATGCACATCTTAAACATCACTGGTTAAAATAAAGAGTTCTGCGTAATACAAGAGTGTAAAACTACAAAAAATGTATCCTCTCATGTATGGAAAATTATGCAGAAAATTATGCAGCTTCTATATGTATTTAAATGAAGCATAATAATACACCATTTTCACACAGGACAGTTTTTCTACTCCATATATGAAAAGTGTTAGGTGTCCAATGATGTTCAGCCACTTGTACTCAGTGGTCTGTATTCTCCAACAGCACAATCTTTTACTCAGACGTAAGACTATTGAGTTAGTGGGGCTTACACCTGGGTTAGGTGGGTATAGGCTTACAACTTAAGGGTGCAGTCCTATGCACATTTGGCTAGGGCATGCTGGGAGTAGTAGGACTTTTTCTGTTTAAACATGCATAGGTTTGCACACTAAATTGTATTTTTTATGTTTTAGAATAAACAAAGCAAAAATTAGTCTGCAGTAGTTGTTCACAAATTCATTAACTTGTATTTTTATTTTTGTATTCTGAACATTTGAATGGTTCAGAATAAGAAAGTATTGTTGTTTCTAACATTGTTGCTTCTAACATTTTGCTTGTTAGAAACTATTTTGGTCAGTTTGTCATACCATGTAGTCACCACACTACAGTAGCTCAATTGTAGACATTTGTTTGGCTGTTTATATTAAAAAGATATGTAGCAAGTACAATAAGATGCAATTTTGCCCAAGTATCTGCAATTTTATATTTAAAAAAATCATACACTACCACAGAAACTTGTGTGTTGGGATGCTCTGTTAGCAATTACTTTGACTTGAAGCAATTGGTAATCATATTGTGTAGATACATTTTTTTTACTATTGTAAAAACATAATTTACTACACATTGATTTCTTTCCCACAGCATGTAGGTAGTATTGTCCTCAGGGTTCTTTACACATGTGAAACTTCCTGGTTGCTAAACCTTGTTTTTTTTCTTTTATTGAAAGTCAGTAAAAACTGCATTAAAAATAAATAAATACTAGTGTACATTGTATCACATGCTTAAACTTGAGGCTGGTAGCAATATAAAAGATGTTAAGCAAAAATATATTTAAAATTCTACTCAGCCCCACTGTTTTTGTTTGTTTGATGATTGATACATCTTAATATACTGTGTACAATGGCTTGAATCCTAGGTTGCTCTTCTGTTTGCACGTGGAAGGTCAACTTCTGCTAAGACCTGTTCAATCTGCAGCCTCTGCAGTATATCCCATACTACTCCCAAGGGTTGCCCAACCCTTAGGAGTGGATCTTCTCGTACTCAGAGGCCTGCAGAGGTAAGGGGGAAGCAAGAAAGTCCTGTTCCATTACCATAACTCTGTTTTAATTCATGGAAGAGAAGTTAGTATCCAAACAAAGAAGTTTACAAGAATTATGCAATACTTAATTTAAGCATTGATAAAGTATATAATCACTAATATTGCCAAAATTAGAGGATTTACTATGTTGATCCCAGCAGTGCTTAAAAGTCTTATTGTTAAATGTGTTCATTAGTTGCCTCTTTTTCTCTTTTTACAATTGTTGTCACCTCCCACACTCTTCTTAGCCAAAGTCCCAATGGTAGGCATATTTCTTCTTCTTCATCGTCATCATCTGTATTAGTATTACTACTATACCATTATCATCAATATTTACTAGACCTTAAAGAGTAGCACAAGCAAAAAAGCAAACAACATTTCAATTTACAATTAAGAAAAAAATAACTTTGGTTTAAAATGAAGCTTGAATTAAATATAAACATGTTAAAGCAAAGCATTCAAATGATTATCTTAAAATTAAATCATGTATTGCTAAGGTAACCTATGATCCCAAGATCACACCAATGAAGTAATGTCTACAATTACACCCCCTGCATTGAGCGGCAGGGTTGGACTCGATGGCCTTATAGGCCCCTTCCAACTCTACTATTCTATGAATAGGTTGTCCAACTTTCTCAATTTAATTTATTTATATCATTTGTATACCACCTACTCTGGGTTGTTAATAATAAAAGTGAAAAACCATAAAAACAATAAACAAACCCCTAAAAATAAAAACAGTCAAACCATAGTACTGCAAAACTAAATAAAAATAGCAACAGCAAAACATAACTTCTGATAGCATTCCAATTGGGCTATTGCAATGTTGTCTGTGGGGCTTCTCTTGAAGACGGACCATTTGTTGACTGGGATGAGATGGGAGCATATCGCACCAGTTTTGAAAACTGCACTGCTGCCAGTGAATTATCGGGCCCAATTCAAGATGTTAGTACTAGTGTGCAAAAGTAGTACCCAAATATGTGAAGACCCTCCTTTCCCAATATTGGGGAGGCTTTGCTTATGGTGCCCTTGAGGAACGTGACCCAACTGACCCATGACACTACCACATGTGGTGGCAGGGCCTTCTCAGTGGCAGTACCCTAGCTGTGGAACTCCCTTCCAGTAGAGATTTGGCTGTCCCCTATGCTCTTCTCTTTTACATATAAATTACAGACTTGTTTTGGGGTACAGGCAAAACCTCTGTTCCTTTTTTGATGGATTGATTGTGTTAATGCTTTTATTTTGTTTTATTATATGTTTGCCATTTTAGAGTCATGATTTTAATGTTGTTTATGTGATGTACTGTGTTTTAAATAAGTTGTTAGCTGCTCCGGGCTCTTTCTGAGGAATGGTGGGATATAAATAATTGCAGCCAAGCTAAAAACACTGAGGATCTTTAAAAAAATTTTTTTTAAAAAAATCTTTACTAGACTCCAAATGGATCATAACATAAGCATCCGGCAAGTCTTTCTGGAGAGGGCATTCCATAATTTGGGTGTCACTGCTGAATAAGCCCATTCTCTAGTAGCTACCCACCATATTTCATCTGGCAGGGACACCCTGAGAAGGATCTCTGAAGAAGATCTTATGGTCTGGGTATATAAATACCTGGAAGAAGCAATCCTTCAGGTAGCTTGGCTGAAGCCATTTAGGGCTTTAAAATCAGCACTTTGAATAGGGCCTAGAAACATACTAGTAGCCACTGTAGAAGGAAAACTACTGGCATGATATGATCAGAATGGCCAACCCAGTTAGTAATGTTGCTGCCCTATTTTGAACCAGCTGAAGTTTCACTAACATTTTGTTGGGTATCTCTATGAGTATTGCCATAATCCAAATAGGAGGTTACCAGAGATGGATAATTGTAGGAAGGCTATCTCTGTCCAGAAAGGTCATAATTGGTATATCAGCCTAAGGTCACTTGTGACATGAGTAAAAATAATGGACCTAGGAGCATCTCCAAACTGCGAACCTGATCCTAAATGGAGAGTACAACCCACTCCAGAAAAAATTGAAAACCACTAGACCAGGCAAACAAGCAACCCACAGACAATATGTCTGCCTTGTGTCTCAGTTTATTGGCCCTCATCCAGTCCATTACTTTAACCAGGCATTGATTCAAAACATCTGCCTCATCTTGATTAGATGAAGAGAAAGAGAGAGTTGAGTGTCATCTGCATACTCATGACACCTCAATCCTCATCTCCAGATGAACTCTTCTGTTGCGTGTAGATGCAATGGCGGATTAAATAGAGCATTGTAGAAACCCATAATGTGACTGCCAAGAGGCAGAGCAATAATCCCCCAACACTACCTTGTCAAATCCAAGTAGCAGAGGAACCACTGTGATGCAGTGCTTCCAAGACCGAACTTGGTCAGTCCATCCCAAAGGATATCATGATTAATGGTACTGAAAGCACTGAGAGCTCCAAGAGAATCAACAGGGACCCACTTAGCATAGGTGATCCCACAGGATGACTAATCAGTTTCTGTTCCAAATCCAGGCCTGAAGCCCAGTTTGAAATTGGTTTAAACATTCCGTTTCATCCACATGTGATGGAATTGGCTGGCAATCACCCACTTGAACATCTCATCAGAAATGGAATGTTAGCAACAGATTTTGTTACTCAGATTTGTAGGGCCCAGGTTAGGTTTCTTCAGGAGCAGTCTAATTCCAGTCTAAATTAGAGGCTTTAAAGATATTTTAAAGGGGCTGGTGCCTTAAAGAGAGCAAAAGGAGCAGTCTCTACAGAGCAACCAGGGTTATGATGGCAATGGCAGCCATATCAACCGGGAAATCCACCAGAGTCATCTAGAATCCATCGAAACATTTTAATAGGTTCCCCCATGTTTGAAGAGGGAAACAGCTAGCGTAAGTCTAAACCTCAAAAGGAAATGACCTGATCATGACACTGAGATGGATGTTAAATCTCCTACTTTCAGAACGCCATCTTCCTGTCCAGTTGAGAAAACCAAAACAAGAATTTGTTTTGCTACATATGTTGAACAAATGACATGTTGGGACAACACCATTGAAATGTTGAGTCACTTCAGGTCCTGCTGTTGACATGATTGTTGAGGTCCTGTAGAACAAGACACCTTGGGAGTCTTTGGCATCAACTACAAGACCATCTGCTTTAGCTCAGACACGAAGGGGAAGAGGGGTGGAGGTAATAGATACTCCAATCTGTCCTGAATGCCCAACATATGACATGCTGAAGATTAGCATTGAAAATGGACCACAACCACCACCACCACCCTGACCCTCAAGTCTGTGCTGGTGTTGCACAGAGTACCTAGAAGGGCACTTCTGGGAGAGATTTAGGCTGTGTTCGGACGTCACTTTAAACCATGATGGGTTAATAAACTACTCACAGTAGCATTTTTTGAAAATAAGCTACTGTTATCCTGCACATGATCAGACAAATAAGCTATTGTGCATAGCTTATTAACTACTGTGCATAATCTGAGTCATTCCCCACCCCACCCCGGTCCCGCTGCAGTCCTTCAGATCCAGCAGTGGCGCCGTTTCACCCATTGACAACATTGCAGCAATCTTTTTTTTTTTTAACCTTCCACAATATCCCAATGAGAGGGGAGTGGTTAATTCATCACTTCCAGCATCACCCTGACAAGGGTGTGTGTGTGGCTCTAAAGTGCTGGAAGGACCAAACCTCATGCACACCTCTCTGCTAGTCGGGTGGCACCTGATACACCATCAAAACCCTGCCGAATTAAACATGAAAGAGTGAAAAAAAGCTCAAGTGCTTCAAAAAGGTGATGGCGCAGATAAACCCTTGGAAGTTTGCAGGATCAGGACCCAACTTTATAATTAGCCTCCCCTATTAATGAGGCACCTTATGCACCATCAGACCCCTGCATGATTACACACAATGGAGCAAAAACCAGGTGCACAAAAGAGGGTGGTGAAAATAGACCCTTGGAACTTTTCAGGATCAGGACCAAACTTCATACACAGCCACCTCTAGAACAGATGCACATAAGCCTTGTGAAACCCAGCTCACTGAGAAAGCTACATGAGTGAACACACCTTTTTGCCAAAAAGGGAGTTGCCACTATAACTCCATGGAAGTTTGCAGGAGTGGGACAAAACCTCATACGCAGTATCCCCTGGCAAGGAGGCACCTAAGGCAAAATGATAACCCTGCACAGCTTCTGCTAACTGACAGTGTTTGACACTTGGGAAGGTTGCACAGTGCACTGCTGGGTGAAGGGTTAGGCTGGTGTCTGGCTGTGAGCATGATCAGTTGCAGGGAAGGTCATGGAAATCTGGCTGGAGGAGAATGGTGGTAGCGGCTTTGACCACTCTTGCCAAGTGACTCTGTAGGCAATGAAAATAACCCACTGTGACCATGTCAGAATACGATAATCCATGGTAGGTTAAATAACCCACTCTCCAGACCATGAGTTCTCAGAGTGGGTTATTTTGGCCAAATAACTATCGTGGGTTAAAAAAAACTGACTGATTACAGTTATTTAACCCATCATGGGTTGTTGTGACATCCAAACCCAGTCTTATTCTTCCAACTCATCTGCCTAATGCAAACTAGATTGCCCACCTCATCAACAATTAAATCACGTATGAAAGAGAATGTATTTTGAACTGAAGTGGTATTCAGCAAGAGAAAACCGTAGGGTAAGCTACCAAGGTTCATTTTTGTGAACTGCCCAGAGAGCTTCGGCTACTGGGCGGTATAGAAATGAAATAAAATAAATAAATAAAGGAGCCATCCAGTTGGAGGAAGAACCAGAAGAGGGAACAAGTGTAAGATATCTAATCATTTTTCTCAACTGACCTGTTACCATGCCATACTGCCCACTACCCATGGCCATACTATAAGTGTACCCCCATCAATATTCAGCCAGTTTCTGACTAATATATCACTATTGCCAGCATAAAATAATAAAATCCTCCCAGCGAGCAATCACAGCTTTTAAAAAAGCAGCAGAGCAGCAAGACCTTAAACACAAATCAATAAATAAAGGACCAGGATGTAGTGACAAAGCTGGTGCAGTATAGTGGTTAGAGGGTTGGACTGGGAGTTGGGAGATCCGGGTTCTAGTCCCCACTTGGCCATGGAAGTTCACTGGGTGACTAGGGGCCAGTCACAGATGGTCAGCGCAACCTGCCTCACAAGGTTGTTGTGAGGATAAAATGAAGAGGAGGAGGATTCCTTGGAGGAAAAAAGGAGGAATATAAATGCAATAAATAAAGTTTTGAAAAGCACTGCAGCAGTGGATAGAGGGATATGTCTTCACTCCATAGGAAGAGAACAAGTCAGTATCTAAGGATGGAGTTACAGAATAAGACAAAGTCATCCATGGTCTGTATTGCTGCACTTTCTCACACTTTACAACTGATTTAAGAAGTGAGTAGACTTCTCAAGGTTAACCACATTCACCCTCTTTAGAGCGTGCCGAGAGAATGGTGAGAACTTGCTGTTATATCGACTGTACATCCTGATGTGTTAAACAGTAACTTTCTTATGTACTTGTTTACAGTTCCTTCGGATATGCGCTGATCTCTTTCGGTTGGTCCCGTTCCTAGTCTTTCTTGTTGTTCCATTCATGGAGTTCCTTCTCCCTATAGCCTTAAAGCTATTCCCCAGTATGCTTCCTTCAACATTTGAGACAAAATCTAAGAAGGTAACTACAATATTGATTTGCGGTTTTAATGCCTTGTGGCAATGCTGGTTTTCTAAGCTGAAATATTGCTTTTAATGAATTTTATATCTTCAGTGTTGCAGAATGTCTAGTTAAAAAAAAGTCATTAAAAACTAGAATTTATTTTTCTTCTAGGACGTCTCCCCGCCACCTTTGAGTTATAAATGATTAGGGAATAGTTCAATTCCATTCTCCCTCTCCCCCCCCCCAAGCTATTTTCCTTCCACATTGGGTTGGATCCAGGTCTCCTTCCATTCGCAGAGGGAACCAGTATCCAGAAGAGGCCTCCCTACCAGAATTAGGGGAGTGTTTTTTTTTTTCATTTACTCCTTCAGGCCTCAGCACCACCTCCTATGCTGCTCCATTGGGTCCCCCAACCCCCCCGAGCAGCTTTTCAGGGAGCTACAGCAGGAAGGAGGAATTGTTGTCCGCCTCCGCCTCCTTCTAGCACAAACAGACTTCTGCTGAAGCACGTCTGAAAATGAGTACTTTCAGTCTTATTAAATATAAAGAGAAATCCTTGAGAACAACTATAAATCTGGCACAAGTGTACAATATGTTTTTACAATTGTCTTGATATCTGTACAAGGGCTAGTGGATTTCCGCATCATCTAATCAAGATAGATACAAATCATGAACAGAATTATATATTAAGCAGTGTTCCCGAGCTATTCCATATTTATAGTAAAATCATTGCAATATATTTAAGATGTGTAGCTTTCTAGAAAGCATAAATGCAGTGACTGGGTTCAGACAACACAATAACCAATAGTGGTTTAAATAGTCAACAGTTGGTTATTTAACCCACCATGGGTTATCATGTTGTGTGGAGGGAGTTTTTTTTAACCAACATTTGGTTATTTGGCTGAAATAACCAACGCTGTGCATAGTTGGCTATTTGAATCACCATTGGTTATCATGTTGTGTGGAGGTTACCATTGGTTATTTCCTTGGTCACCATTGGTTATTTTAGCAGCCACAGAGTTGCAAGGCAAGAGTGGTCAAAGCTGTGCCTGCTGCTCTAGTCCAGCCAGCAGGATAGATTTTTGGCAGCAATGACTATTTGTTGTCATGGGAGGACTGAGTGGGGAGGGAAGGAGGGGGATGAGTGAGTCAACTCAGTGTGGACTAATAGGCAACTCAGTGCTGATCCTAATCCACACCACGGTTGATTATTATCCTGTTGTGTAGGAAGTACATCCTCGATAAACTGTCAAGTTGGTTATTACCCCATTGTTGATTGTCATGTTGTCTGAACACAGCCAGTATATGGTTAACAAATCAGCAAATTTAAATGGCTACGTTAACCAAATTAATACAAATTTTATTGAGAAAACTTAAAGCTGTAATTTAAACCAAACCATTCCGAAAGCTGAATTTTAAATTTAGATTATACATGCATCTGATCATATATGGATGGGACAATACAATTTGAAAGAAATAATCAGATGTTGAAAGTTGTTGTATCAGCCACTATGAGAATTTTATTGAAGACATGGTATAAAACCTTTAAATAAATAAAGGGTTGTACCATGAAAAGCAGCCTAATAATATTTTAAAATTTTAAAATTAAATCAATCCTTGCCTATAGGAACCTGTGGTGTTTAAGTGCATGTGGGTTTATGCATAGCATTTGATTGTTTGGGTGATAACAGGAGCATGTACAAAATGTAGACTCATAGTCCTTTTTTTTTGTAGCACTCTGTTATGTAAAACTATAGTGTTGGAAGAATTCGCTGCAGGAATATGATATTAATAAGCATTTTCAGATCAAATCTATTATTGTGGGCAGGTTTTGTAAAATTGCGCAGTATATGTATTACACAAATGTTAAGAAAGGAAAAGAAACTTAAGTGTATGCACATGAAGAAACATCCTGATGATGTATTGAGGAGCGGCAATACATTTGGATAGTCATATGTAAGGATACAATCTTTCCCACCTTTTAATTGGGAGTGAGCCTCATTTATTTGGTAAGACCTGTTTTGGGGTAAATGTGCATAGGCTGGAAAAGCCTATGATGGCATTTGCTACTAAGCGTTGTAATACTCAGTCTGGCCTTCTTTATGTTTATTGAGACACAGGAATTTGAAAAGAAATAGTGCATGTCCAGAGGGTATTTCTATTAATATAGATATATATATTCTTTATAGGAAGAGAGATTGAAGAAAGAACTAAGAGTGAAGCTTGAACTGGCTAAATTTCTTCAAGATACTATCGAAGAGATAGCCTTAAAAAATAAAGCAGCCAAAGGGAATGCTACTAAAGACTTTTCGACCTTCTTTCAAAAGGTAAAATATTTAATCCATTCATATATTGCTTTATTGTTTAAATGTATACACTGCCTTTCTGCACTAGGTGCCTAAAGGAATTAACAGTTGTAATATATAAATACATTATAAAAGCTAATATAAATTTAAAAGATTAAAAACACTAAATAAAAGCAAGAGCATATCTTCTGCTATAACCTAGTCACAAGCCTGGTGATGATCATCCATTTAAGACTTGAAGAGTCATGACCAGCTGACCTGCTGTATAAATAAAGTAATGCAGTCTAAGGTAATTTATATGAAACCAAAACTGGTTATCCGGGACAGTCTTCCCCAACCTGGTACCTTCCAGATGTTTTGGACAACAATTCCCAGCATTCTTGATCATTGGCCATGCTGGGAAGGGCTGATGGGGGTTGAAGTCCAAAACATCTGGAAGGCACCAGGTTGGGGAAGGCTGCTCTAGGCCCTAGGTATTTGCTGGAAAAAAGACAAGGCTTTCTGCGTGAGGCAATCATGTGGAATAATTAATTGATTGATATTGGGCGTTACTAGACGAGGCTCTAGCGCGCGTTACCTTCCGCAGTCACGTCGAGGCTTCCAGATGACGTTCACGAGGATCCGCCGTTATCCCGCGGTGAAGCCTCTTTCTCCCGACTTTAAAAAAGTGAGTTTTAGGGCGCCTTTTCCTGCTGTCCCGCGGTAATTCGGAGTACGTGTGGGAGGATGTGAGGTCACTGCGGTCGGCACTGGTCAGGAAAAGGCGTGCTAAGGGGGAGTGGTCAGCGGCTTCGGTCAAGCCGCCTCCGCCATTTGCGCGCAGTCCACCAGCTGGGGCAGCGCGGCGGAGCGGCTTTTTTTTTTTATTTCCCCAGTGACAGTTTGCGCAGGAACGGAGGAACGGAAAAGTGGCTGGTGACTCCTTGCGGTGGGCAGCTACCGTGGCCGCATAATGGCGGTGCTGTACGCTGCCTGTTAGTGTGGGTACCAGGCTGGCAGAGGGCAGAGCTGTTTGTGGGCTGCTGCCATGGCTACGGCCAGATGTGGGTTGGCTCCTTGGGATGGGGCACAGGGCACAGAGGCGGTCATCGCCGCCGACACCTCAGAGGCATGATGGGAGATGTAGGCACAGAGTGGCCATGCAGACGATTGACCTCGGGTCATATGACACCCGCCACGACCCCCATCAGGAAGTGAGCGCATCAATGTTGACCCTCAACAGCACCAGCAGCACTTCGGCTGGCACTGGCACTGCCGCCGCTGCCGCCGCCAGGGCCGGCGGCAGCATCGCTGACGGCTGCGCAAGTTTGCGGTCTTTCGGACTTGCGCAAACCGTGCAGCGAGCGAAAAAAAAAGCCGCGGCAATCAGGCCGGTGTGGCTGCGCAACCGTGCTCGCGGCGGCAGCAGCACAACCGGCGCAAACTTCCGCCACAAATCGAAGGCAGGTGTGGAGCATGAGGCGTCACGGCTGAACGGGAAAAGCCGCTTTCACCGCTCCTCAACGACGGAACACCCGGTAGGTCTAGCAACGCCCATTGTTGGCATTAAACCCCTTTTTCAGCTCGCTTTGAAATGGAAGTGCTGAGAGCCATGTCCCTGACAGCAACCAAAGTTCAATAGGGATCCTGCTCCATCTTGGAGCTATGCACTGCTGAACAGTCTCCAATTAACTGTTTTTCATTCTCCCAACAGGACCTTTAGGGAATGAAGTGTCTTGGGTGAGGTCATTGCATTGACTCACTCCTCACCCCAAAGTCCCAGATTCAGAGTTTGGCAGTCTTTAGTTTTTCTTAGAGGCCCATGTTGAATTCCTCCGTTTCTAGAGGTTTCAGCTGTTAAACAGATTATTCTGATTTAATGATGAGCAGCTTGAGCAGTTTGATGAGCAGTTTGATGAGCAGCTGCTATTAAGCTCAGCAGAGAAGCTGTTGAGCAACATTGATTGGTCTGTTTGAATTTCAGCATCTGCTCCGCCTCTTTTAGGTATTTCAGCCTCCAGTTTGCTGGAGGCGTGAGCCGAAGGGCGAGAGCACAAGGGCTCTCGGCCTGAGGCTCTCTGCCGTGGGTGCGAAGCCGGTCAAACGGAACTTCTACTCCGGAGGAAAACCCGGGCAGCTTAACGCCTTTGGCGTAGGACCAGGGACTGGGCGGACTTTGTCCATTACAAATTTGTACTTTCCTCTTTCTCTTCTGCCATTTCATTGGCCAAACAGCAGTATTACTCAACGTTGATCCGGTCAAATGCTAGGCATCCTCAGCAGCTCTTTGCGTCCTTCAATTCTCTTCTGAAGCCTAATCCACCATCTCTCCCCGCCTCTCTGTCTGCTAATAACTTTGCCTCTTTTTTCAATGCTAAAATCCAAACTATTCGCTCTGATCTGGCCAGCTCTGCTCCTCTTCCAGTTCCTGTTCCTCATCTGTCAGTTCCTCCTGCAAATTTCTCTGCGTTTCCTTCGGTCTCAGCTGATGAACTGTCTACAATACTGCGCTCTTCGAAGCCTTCCACTTGCTCTCGTGATCCGATTCCTTCTCGCGTCTTTATTAATCTTATCCCTGCTATCCTCCCTTCCTTGCTTCATATTATTAATTTTTCTCTGTCCTCTGGTTCATTTCCTTCTGCTTTTAAACATGCTACAGTCTCTCCTATTCTCAAGAAACCTACTCTTGATAGGCTATCTCTGTCTAACTATCGACGTGTCTCTTTGTTGCCGTTTGTTTCAAAGATCCTGGAGCGTGTGGTCTACTCTCGTTGTCTTGATTTTCTTTCTAGCAACTCTGCTCTGGATCCTTTTCAATCCGGATTCCGTCCTTTGCATTCCACTGAAACAGCCCTTACTAAGATTACCAATGATCTTCTTACTGCCAAGTCTAAAGGCCTTTATTCCGTTCTTATTCTCCTTGATCTAACTGCAGCCTTTGACACGGTTGATCATGATCTTCTTTTAGATTCCCTTCATGACCTTGGATTTTGTGTCTCTGTCTATAACTGGTTTGCCTCCTATCTAGCGAGTCGCTCTTTCAGCGTGTTGGCTAATGGCAGCTCGTCTTCTAATTTTCTCCTTTCAGTAGGGGTTCCGCAAGGCTCGGTGCTTGGTCCGTTGTTGTTTTCTTTATACATGTTGCCCTTGGGTAATCTTATTCAATCTCATGGCCTCCAATATCATCTGTATGCCGATGATACACAATTATATCTTTCATCTCCGGATCTTTCTCCTGGTGTTCACGATCGTATCTCGGCATGTCTTTCAGATATCTCAGCTTGGTTGCTTCATCGTCGTTTGAAACTTAATATGGCAAAGACTGAATTGCTTGTTTTTCCTCCTAAACCTTCTCCGCATCTCTCATTCTCTCTTACTGTCAATGATGTTACACTTACTCCAGTCAAGGAAGCTCATAGTCTTGGCTTTATATTTGATTCCTCGCTCTCCTTTATTCTTCATATTGAGACAGTAGCTAAATCCTGTCATTTTTTCCTGTATAATATTGCCAAGATTCGATCATTTTTGTCTGTCTCTTCTGCCAAGACTCTTGTTCATGCATTGGTTATTTCTCGGTTGGACTACTGCAACCTTCTTCTCACTGGCCTTCCTTCTTCTCACATCAGTCCGTTGGTTTCTGTTCACCACTCTGCTGCTAAGATCATCTTCTTGGCTCGCCGCTCTGACCATGTTACTCCACTTCTGAACTCTCTTCATTGGCTTCCAATTCACTTCAGAATCCAATATAAACTTCTCCTGTTGACCTACAAAGCTTTTCACTGTCTAGCTCCTTCCTATCTCTCCTCTCTCATCTCACACTATTGCCCCGCTCGTGCTCTTCGCTCCTCTGATGCCATGTTTCTCGCCTGCCCAAGGGCCTCTACTTCCCTTGCTCGGCTTCGTCCATTTTCTTCTGCTGCCCCTTACGCCTTCCAGAACATTTGAGAACTACAAGTTCAACCGCAGCTTTTAAAGCTCAGCTAAAAACTTTTCTTCTTCCTAAAGCTTTTAAAACTTGATTTTGTTCTGACTTTATACTGTTAGTTTTACCCTACCCAGTGCCTGTTTACCCTACCCTGTGCCTGTTTGCATTCTCTTCCCCTCCTTATTGTTTTATTATGATTTTATTAGAATGTAAGCCTATGCGGCAGGGTCTTGCTATTTACTGTTTTACTCTGTACAGCACCATGTACATTGATGGTGCTATATAAATAAATTAATAATAATAATAATAATAATAATGTCGAAAGGGTCTGGAATGCCAAGTTCTATCGTGTTTTCCTGTGCTTGTTAATATGATTCATTCAAAGGAAAATTGTATTATTTTAAAAATCCATTTATAAGAGCATTGCAGTAAAATGACCTCAAACATTTCAAACCTCTGCAACAGATGTCCCCAGCCTGCTGTTTTTCAAATATTTTGGACTTTAGCTACCATTGGCCCCAGCCACCATGACCAGTGGTCAGAAATAGTCTAAAACAACTAGAGGGCACCAAACTGTGGAAGATTGCTCTACAAGGAACCTAAAATTCAATAGATTCTTTTTGGTGCTATAATTCTTTAAAGAGCAGATGTACCACTCATCCTGGCATAAATGTTCCTTAATGCAGTTCCCTAATTAAAACTGTATAAATAGAGCTCGTGTGTTCAATTGGGATAGCACCTATTTTAAGATGATGATGATGATGACGACTGCTGCACTCAATATTGCAATTTCTAATGCTTTCTTAGTATGCAAAGCAGTGCATGTAAAGCAGGCTTATACTACATGGCCTGTCCACTCAAACACACTTGCCTTTGTCGAGATACAGAACGTTGCAATCAGAGTTGGAGTAGTCTGTACTGAATAGTCAAGCAGTTGCCATCTGTACTGCACTTCCTATTCTCTGTGTTCTAAAGTTTTAGCACCAATAGGTAAGCCAACAGTTAGCAGATAGGACAATATCTGGGTAAACATATCTGGGTAAACATGATGTATTTATTTCAACATGGAGAATCCATCATTTTGGTAAGTTAATAGCTTCGATCAGGGTCTAAAGAAATGTGTAAGTAGCTGCACGTGTCTAAGGGTGCTTGTTTTTTTGTAAAACAGTCCATATTCTTCCTATAAATGCATGACAAAGGATTTTCAAAAGCCTAAAGAAGTAACAAAGTATTTATTTATATATTTATTTATTGAGAGAGGGGGAGAGAGACAGACAGACAGAGAGAGAAAAGAACATCATAATAGTATATTAAACTCAAAAGTGGTTAGCAACAAAGTAAAACAAAAATGCCCGGTGAACAGAAACATTTTAACTATCCAACAACAGGCCAGGTAATGATGTGTGGTGGTTATCTTTGCAAAAGTTGTTCAACAAAATCGGAGCTACAATAGAAAAGGCACTGCCCCACATGCCAGACTTCAGCTCACAAGTAGAAGGCATGTAGTACAAGGCCTCCTCTGCAGATCTTAAGGGTGAAGGGTCCATATGGGTGGTGAAGGAATTCATTTAGGTATGCTGGGCCCAGGCTGTGTGATGGCCAACATTTTGAATTGAGTCCAGAAGCTAATAGGCAACCAGTGAAATTGTGCAAAGATGGCCATAGTGGATAGCTACTCCCTGTCAGACAGGCAGCTGATTTCTGTGTCAAGTACTCTTGAAAGGCACAGGTAATGCACATTGCAGGAAGCCAGCCGTGGAAGTTGACAATGTATAGCTGACTAGATCCCTATCTTACACAAGAGATTGCAACTGGCTTATGAGATCCAAATAGAGAGAGCATTCCTAGCCATTGTCGTTACCTGGTTCTCAAGAATCATTGCAAGGTCTAGAGCCGCAGTGGCTAGCCCTGTCTTCTCTAAACCACACAAATCAGTTTCCTAGCTGTGTGTCAAGGTTCCTTCCATGTCCTGGACCCTCTAAGGATCTCTTGCCTCCTTAAGAGTCCGACCTTCCTTCTTTTACCTTCCTCTTCCCAGCAATGTGGAGTTTAGGCTGTAGACGTGGTGTGATTGGCACACCAGACACTTGAAGTTTAATACAACAATTTACTAGTATATTAAAACAACCAAATTACATATAAAGGTATTTAGTCAATAGAATTGAGTGATACAAAGGCATTAAAAGGAAATAAAAATTGCAAAACACAACCCTACCCTAAGCTGCAGTTAAATTTTCCCAGGCTGTTTCTTCTCTATGCTCCTGTCTTTTCTGGCTGGCTTTTCCAGGTTGGCTCTTTGCTTTTATCCCCTCCTCCCCAAAAACAAAAGTACTGTTTCAAACCTGAAGAAATAAAACTTAACTGGGGAAATGAACCTACTCCTCTCAGGGATGCCCCCCCCCCCAACAGAAAACCTCAGGCCTTTTTACTTTGTTTCTGTAGATCTCAAACCTTCACACTGTGTTTATGGATTCAGCTTCTGTTTATTCCCCTTCACCAACCCATAATGATGGTGAGCCATTGCCTTAAAGAACCTACATCTGGTTCTGGATTTGATAGGGGGGGAAATAATGCTGGCTGTCATGAGCATATTAGTAATATTGTATTCAATTTTGCTGGATGATCTCTCCTAGTAATTGCATACTGGAAATTCAAGTTAGCAATTTTATCCCAGACCCCTATACATGGAATGCTGAAGACTTTTGCAAACAATAACTGCAGTTTTCACATTTCTTTTGGCATCTTTGAGTACTATAGCCCTCCTGTTGTTGGTTTGGTTTGGTTTGGTTAAAAAGAAAGGTGAAACTATCACATTTCTGTACCTGTTTCCAAGCTATACAAAGGTGGAATACTAATATATTTCTCTGTGATAAGTCCTACATATTAAGTCTTATTTCTCTGTGATAAGTCCTACATATTAGTATTTCTCATTTTTAAGTGAACACTATGGAAACCATTGTATGTCTTTTATAACATGCATTTTCTATTTTCAGATCCGTGAAACTGGTGAAAGACCAAGCAATGAAGAAATTTTACGATTCTCTAAACTGTTTGAAGATGAACTAACCCTTGATAATCTCACAAGACCCCAGTTGGTTGCTCTCTGTAAACTACTAGAACTTCAGTCAATTGGAACAAATAACTTTCTCCGCTTCCAGCTGATAATGAGGTTGAGAACTATCAAAGCTGATGATAAAGTAAGAGGATCTCTCCCTGTTAACTTTTTTCAATTGCTTCTCTTGGCCTTTAAAATTCTTATTTTAAGAATTTGCATTTTAGGATAGAGATTTCCATTCATCTGAGAGTCTTGTACATTTGATCAGACTGCTTCTATCTTAGGACAGCAATAGTCTGTGAAACAAACAGAGTACAATGGAGTAGAACCTAATTAGCAGTCGTTGTCTAATTAGTAATTATCTAATTACTAAACTTCAGTTTACTTTCCTGTAAACTTTGCAGGATTTTTGCAAGGCCCAAAGAAAATAGAGACAAAATGAGGACTCAAAAGATGTAAAGAAGGTGTTGAGAGCTGTAGCTGGTCATGAGAACATGCATTGTGGGGTCAGATGACAGTCTAGCATTATGTGTCAAACTGTGGGAAGCTCACAAGGAAGAGATCATTCTTATATATTAGTTTCTGGTAATCAGTAGTATATTGCTCAAAACATCTAATAAAGTCTGTTAATGACTATTAGCTTTATCCTCTGCGAATTTTTCCATTCCTTTCTAAAGCACTCTAAAGCTCTACAGGACATCACCACATCATACAGTAGCAGATTTTATTAGTTAATTATGCATTGTGTGAAGAAGTACTTTTGTCAGTTCTGAATTTATTGTCTATCAACTCCATTGGATGTCTTCAGGTCCTAGTTTTAAGAGTCTTATGCTCTTATTGGGGAAGGAAGGAAAAAAGAATAAGGTGAACCATTTTTTCCTGTCTACTGTCTTTGTACTAATAATTTTATATATCTGTCATATTTGCTGTTGCCCCATCTACCAAGTTTTTTGTTTGTTTCCCCCATAATACCCCCCCCCCCATGTTTAGTGCTGTAATTTCTAATGTGGGGTCCAAGGACCTGTCCGTTGGCGCCCACCAGGCTTCTTGTCCCTCCTAATTGGAAAGCTGGAATGATGCAAAGTGAAGTGTCCACCTCCAGCACCATCTTTATTGTAATGAATTCCTCTGGGCCTCAGAGACAATTTTAGAAAATAAAAATGGTGGTGGGTGGCTGTAGCCCATGCTTTGGATTTGAAGTATGTCCAGCTGCCCAGGAGAGAAAAAAGGTTAGCTGGGGATGGTAGGCAGTGTCCTGGGGGGCTAGAGGGGAGTGGGGGGATGTTACCTGTGCTGTGTGTCTTTTGCTTGGGTCTTTTTCTGTGGTGGTTTGTGCTTTGCCTGTTACTTTAAATAGTGTGTGAGCTGGGGGTTGGGGTTTTTTTGGGGGGGGTGCATTTTCCCAGGCGAGGGGGGATTGGGGAGGGTTGGTGTGTATTTCTCTGAGCATCACCAGTTTTTCTTCTGTGAAATGGGTATATTTGTTGTGCTTTTGTGGGGTTGAATATGTGATATGTTGTTTGGGGCTCAGAACCCACCTCTGCCTTGTATTCTGTTTTCTTGTTCAAGTTCTTTGTGTCTGAGCTTCATTACTTTTCCTTCTGAAAAATGGGTATTGGAGCAGAAAACTGTTTCAAAAAATGGTTTTGTGTTTCGGAGCTCATACCACACCTCTGCCTTTCCTTGGGCAAATTATTTTCTTTTAACCTCACCTGTTTGCCTTCTAGAAGTGGGTGATTTGTGTCTGGCCATGTCCACCATGGCAACCATTTTGTGAATGGCACCCTCCCTGCATGGCAGCCATTTTTGGAGAGAGGCCACAAAACTCTCAAAATTTCAAATGTGCTTCAAAGATTGACGACCAGTGCTTTATCCCTTCTTCTTAAGTAAAATAGCCAACCCACATCCAAAAAATGCTTTACTAGTGTTGACATATTAAAAGCAGGCACCCATGTTAGATCAATTATACATAGCATGACAAGAAGATGTGGGTGGATACCACCCTAAAAAATTACCTTGAAGATAATTTTCAAGATCACAAATCTGAAAGTAATGAGCCAATTTGAACACATTATACAAATTGTGTATATTAAGATAAGGAGCTATGCTACCAAACATATATTAGTAGTAGAAGTATTTCTTCAACAGGTGAGATGTTATAAGAGGGACTAGCCAATGAGACCACATTACATCGGTCTTTTTCCAGCTTCATTGGCTGCCAGTCCAGGTCCGGGCCCGATTCAAAGTGCTGGTATTAACATTAAAAGCCCTAAGTAGCTTGGGGCCAGGCTATCTGAAGGAACGCCTCCTCCCATATGTACCTGCCCGGACGCTAAGGTCACCCTCAGGGGTCCTTCTCCATGAACCACTGCCAAAGGAAGTGAGGCAGGTGGCTACCAGGAAGAGGGCCTTCTCTGCTGTGGCTCCCTGGCTGTGGAATGAGCTCCCTAGAGAGGTTTGCCTGGCACCTACATTATAATCTTTTCGATGCCAGGTGAAGACCTTTTTATTTTTGCAGTATTTTAACATTTTTTAGCTTAGTCTTTTAACTTTCTGTTTTAAATCTGTACTTTAAATGTCTGTATTTTAAACATTTGTATTGCTGCTTGGTTTTATTCTGGTTGTACTTTTATATTGTGTTTTTACATTGTGGTTTAGCTTTATACTTTAAATTGTACTTTGTGGTGTTGGTTTTTGTGAACTGCCTGGAGAGCTTTGGCTATTGGGCGGTATAGAAGTGCAATAAATAAATAATAAATAAAGGCTTGAGTAACAAAACCATCAATTATAGCAGAAGAATGTCTTTGGACTGCCGGACCAATTGTAACCATCCCACATTGCTATTTAATGCTTATTATGCATTTATCGTTACCTGTAATTTTATGCAAGAAATATTCCAAAAGTAGCCCAAGCCATGCTGGGATGTAATATGTGACAGTCACTTTTAAGGACATACATCTTCTTTGTCACCCTATGTACAATTGGTCTGCCATGGGTACTTGCTCTTACCATGCCGATGTTAGTGCAAGTAAAAAATGACATTGTGGATGGCCTGCAACACCCCCCCCCCCCCCGATAATTCTGGTTGCCTTCTTTTCTATCTTTCCCAGCTCTGATGTCCTTTTTGAGATAACACAATGTATGAGGAACTACTTTGGTTCATATAGCCTGTCTGCTATAATAGCACCCCCCACCCCAGAATCTCAAACATATGCCCTGCTATGTGAGATCCCAGGGAGGCTAGGCTGGCTCCCTCTGTGCTACAGTTTCGGAGGCAGTCAAAAACTTTTTTGTTTCAACAGGCTTTTGGAACTATACTGGACTTGTGTTAATGTATTGGATCCCGCCCTTTTTACCTGCTACTGTTTTTAAATTTTTTAACATGTTTTTAATTTTACTGTAGGTTTAATTCTATTTTAACCTTTGTAATTTATTTTTATATGTTTTAATTGTACATGTTTTAATCTTGTAAACCACCTTGAGTCCCAGTACTAGGAAAAAGGCGGGATATAAATTATTATTATTATTATTATTGATGGAAATGTCAGGGATTGAACCTAGGGCCTTTTATATGCAAAGCATATAACTCCTCAAGACAGCAGATCCCTCCCTGAACTTGTAAAACTCTCCCTTACCTACTGAGATTCTTACCAATATTAAACTCTGTCCATGTACTCCATTTTCCCCAGCCCCAGTCCAAGAGAGAGAGAGAGAGAGAGAGAGAGAGAGAGAGAGACAGATCTTTCCCCGATAAGTAAAAAACAGCAACCCCACACACTGGACACCTTGGTGACAAAAAGAAGATGAATCCTACTTGAACAGAAGTGATAACAGCAATTACTCATGGGTAGTGCAGGGCCATCCAAATATTACCCACTAATGATGATTAGCGTAACTCACAAATTAAGTAGAACTATTTTAAAGTCCACAATGCATGAACATAGCATTATTAGTATAAAAACTGTTTTTTCTAACCTTGGTTTTGGTGCTGGAAGTTTCTTTCATTATTGTATTCTTCGGTAATGATGATATCTCTTAATACTAATTGGTAAAATATTAATTTTGTGTCATATCTAGCTAATAGCTGAGGAAGATGTGGATAGCCTGACAGTTAAAGAGCTACAAGCAGCATGTCGAGCAAGAGGTATGAGAGCGCTTGGTGTAACAGAAGAACGTTTGAAAGATCAGCTTAAGCAGGTACTGATCAACTAGGGATATCTTGAGTTTTTGGTTACCAAAGCAGCTGATCCCTCATGTTTTATGGTATTGCTCCTTGGTGGATCCTTCAGTCCAAACAGCAGACTGGGGATTAGTGGGAACAGTGTGCAGAAAAAGCTGTGTAGTTTTATTTTTGTCTTAACGTTTTTAGAAGTCGGCACTACTAATGAATGTTTTGTTTCTCATAAGATAATTTTGTCTAATTGTGTTTCTTAAACTATGTTCCATCACGTTCCAAGTCCTTCAGAAATAGGCATGCATGTTGTCCTTAGCAGAATTTAATGGGAACTAGCACAAGTAAAGAATCCTTTCAGAAGTTTAAAGTATGAAATTGCTGTTAGATAGTGGTCGTGATCCAGAAGCATATATGCTGGATATTCTGCATTGTTTTCTACCAGTGCTTTTGCTGCTGGTAGAAAATAATAGAGTATAGAAATATAACCATTTTCATAATAGAGGGAAATAAACTACAGGGCACTCCAGGTCAACATGGCGTACACCTGCAACAAGTGCAAGCTGGTGGCACTTTTGGAAGAAAAAGTGAGAGGACTTGAGCGGCGAGTGTCCGCCCTCCAAGGAATAAGAGAAGATGAAAAATTCTGAGACCGAACGGTGGAACTGCAACAGCAACAAGAAGCACATGAGATTGAAGAACAACAGCCAGCTGAAGCAGAAGTGGAGTATGCTGAGGGGAGGAAAGCCAATGAAGAGGAAACTCCTTGGAAAAGAGTGACAGTTAGGAGAGGAGGAATTAGAGGGCGTTCTGCACCGGTGGGGCCATTGGAGTTAAGCAACCGCTTTCAGCTACTGGAGGATTAGACTGAAGGACAGTTTGCAGAGGAAGAAGTACAGGAGACACCATGCAACAGTGAACAAGAGGCAGAAGGTAGGTCAACCAAGAAGAAGAGAAGAGTAGTTGTTGTGGGAGACTCCCTGCTGCGTGGGATTGAAACCCAAGTATGTCATGAAGACCCATGGACTCGCCAGGTGTGCTGTCTCCCTGGAGCACAGATTAGAGATGTGACTGAAGGGTTACCAAAGCTCATAAAACCCACGGACACATACCCCTTTCTTCTCATCCATGTGGGAACAAAAGATGTTGCTAAGCAGAGCTACGAAGAAATCATTTCAGACTTTGAAGCTCTGGGAAGGAAACTGAAGAACTTTGGGGCCCAGGTAGTTTTCTCATCCATCCTCCCGGTTCTTGGAAGAGGATTAGAAAGGGAAAGAAAAATACTATGGATGAACGACTGGCTACGAAGGTGGTGCCGACGTGAGAGTTTTGGATTCTGGAACAATGGGCTATGCTACTTGGAACATGAACTGCTGGCAAGGGATGGGTTGCACTTCACAAGGGCTGGAAAGAATGTGTTCGGCCACAGCATGAAGAACTTGATCAGGAGGGCTTTAAACTGAATCTTACGGGGGCGGGAGACGTAAACCTCGAGGCAACAATGGATGAAGGCCAAGGCACCACAGTACAGAGAACAGCTCCAATAGTGCCCCAAAATAGTGTCCGCAACAATGTAGGAACAAAGCTAGACTATAAAACACATGGTCTTTGGTGTCTTTATACTAATGCCCAGAGCATGGGAAACAAACAGAATGAACTTGAACTCTTATTACATGAAGGCAAATACGACTTCATAGGTATAATTAAAACTTGGTGGGATGACTCCCATGACTGGAATATAGCAATTGAAGGATATAACTTGTTCAAAAAGAACAGAAGAAATAGAAAGGGAGGTGGAGTTGCACTATATGTTAAAAATACCTATCCCTGCACAGAAATACGGGTGGATCAGACTGGGAGCCCCATCAAAAGCATCTGGATTAAAATAAATGGGGCAAGGAATAAAAAGAATATGGTAATCGGAGTCTACTACCGACCACCCAATCAAGGAGAGGATGAGGACAAAACTTTTGAGAAATAAATTGCCAGTGTTTCAAGGAAGTGTGATGTAGTAGTGATGGGGGACTTCAATTACCCTATCTGTTGGGAGACAAATACTTCCAAAAGCGTCCCTTCCAAGAAATTCCTGACATGTGTGGGTGATAACTTTCTCCTACAGAAAGTGTAGGAAGGAACTAGAGGATCAGCAATCCTTGACTTGATATTGACCAACAGGGATGACTTAGTGGATAAAGTGGCAGTTACGGGAAATCTGGGGGAAAGTGACCACATCATACTTGAATTCTTGATTATGAAGGAGACAAAAGTTGAGTGTAGCCATACACGTACTCTGGATTTTAGGAAAGCTGATTTTAATAAACCCAGAACTATGATAAGTAAGGTCCCGTGGTAAGTGAGCCTAATGAGAAAAGGAGTGCAGGATGGGTGGGAGTATTTTAAAAAGGAAATTTTAAGGGCACAGTTACAAACAATTCCAACAAGGAGAAAAGATAGAAGACAACAGAGGAAACCAATGTGGCTCCACAAAAAGCTTAGAGATGACCTGAAAACAAAAAAGGATACATATATGGAAGGAAGGCCAGGCTACAAAAGAAGAGTATAGACAGGTGGCACAGAAATGCCGAAATGGCGTCAGGAAGGCTAAAGCTGTGAATGAGCTGAGATTAGCGAGGGATGCTAAAAGCAATAAAAAGGCTTTCTTCAGATATGTGAGTAGTAAAAGACAGAGGAAAGAAATGGTGGTTCAACTGCTTAATGAGGATGGCAAATTGATAACAGATGACAAAGAAAAGTTTGAAGTGCTTAATTCCTACTTTGCCTCAGTCTTCTCCCAAAAGCCGGGTCTATGACCCCCCTGGAAAAAGTGAAGCAGAAGTTGAGGGGGCAGGATTACAGTTTGAGATTGATAAACAAATGGTCAAAGAACACCTAATTTCCTTGAATGAGTTTAAATCTTCTCAAACTGGGGAGAGGCAACGAGTGGGGTACCGCAGGGCTCAGTCCTGGGCCCAGTGCTCTTCAACATTTTTATTAATGATTTGGACGAGGAGGTGCAGGGAACACTTATCAAATTTGCAGATGACACAAATTTGGGTGGGATAGCTAATACCCTGGAAGACAGAAGAAAACTTCAAAGTGATCTTGATAGGCTGGAGTGCTGGACTGAAAACAACAGAATGAAATTTAATAGGAATAAATGCCAAGTTCTACATTTAGGAAATAGAAACCAAATGCACAGTTACAAGATGGGGGATACTTGTCTCAGCAATACTACAAACGAGAAGGATCTTGGAATTGTTGTAGATCACAAGCTGAATATGAGCCAACAGTGTGATATCGCTGCAAGAAAGGCAAATGTTATTTTGGGCTGCATTAATAGAAGTATAGCTTCCAAATCATGTGAGGTACTGGTTCCTCTCTATTCGGCCCTGGTTAGGCCTCATCTAGAGTATTGTGTCCAGTTCTGGGCTCCACAATTCAAGAAGGATGCAGACAAGCTGGAGCGTGTTCAGAGGAGGGCAGCCAGGATGATCAGGGATCCGGAAACAAAGCCCTATGAAGAGAGACTGAAAGAACTGGGCATGTTTAGCCTGGAGAAGAGAAGATTGAGGGGAGACATGATAGCACTCTTCAAATACTTAAAAGGTTGTCACACAGAGGAGGGCCAGGATCTCTTCTCAATCCTCCCAGAGTGCAGGACACGGAATAATGGGCTCAAGTTAAAGGAAGCCAGATTCCAGCTGGACATCAGGAAAAACTTCCTGACTGTTAGAGCAGTACGACAATGGAATCAGTTACCTGGGGAGGTTGTGGGCTCTCCCACACTAGAAGCATTCAAGAGGCAGCTGGACAACCATCTGTCAGTGATGCTTTAGGTTGGATTCCTGCATTGAGCAGGGGGTTGTACTTGATGGCCTTGTAGTCCCCTTCCATCTCTGCTATTCTATGATTCTTACAACAACAGTAAAGGAATAAGAAAGCAATAAAGTGTCCCCCCCCTTAATGGTAGGTCAACATTGAGTAAAGCCGTACCACAAAGGCTGGGAAGAGAGTGTTAAAAAGAATTAGTGTGTTATAGTGTTGGATCAAATCCTCCCTCATGGCCTAACCTAGCTCACAATGTTGTTGTGACGATAAATTGAGGGAGAGAAGAACTCTGCTGCCATGAGCTTCTAGGAGGTTGGATGGAAGGAAAAGTAATTCTCTGAGGTAGATCTTATCTTTCTGTCTTAAGAACATAAGAAGAGCCATGCTGGATCAGACCAAGGATCCATCCATTCCAGCATTTTGTTGACATGGTGGCCAACCATATGCCTGTGTGAAACCCACAAACAGGATAGAAATGCAATAATCCCCTACCAATCATATTTCCCAGCAACTGGTGTACACAGGCATACTGCCTCTGATACTGGAGGTAGCATATAGCCATCAGGACTAGTAGCCTTGATATATTTATTCTCCATTAATTTATCTAATCCCTTTTTAGAGCCATCTGAAGTGGTGGCCATCACTACATCTAGTGGAAGTGAAATCCATAGTTTTACCATACGCTGTGTGAAAATTGCTTCTTTTTACCTGTCCTGAATTTCCCATCAATCAGCTTCATGGGAAGCCCCTGGTTTCTAGCATTATTATGAGAGAGAGAGAGAGAGAGAGAGAGGTTTCCCTCTCAATTTCTCCACACCATGGATAATTTTGTACACCTCTATCATGTCCTGCTTTACTAACCTTTTTTCTAAGCTAAACAATTCCAGATGTTGCAACTTTCTCTCATAAGGGGAGATGCTCCAGCCTTTTGATCATTTTAGTTATCTTTTTCTGCACCTTCCCATCTCTACAATAATCTTTTCTAGGTGTAGTGGCCAGAACTGTACGCAGTATTCTACGTGTGGTTGCACCATAGATTTGTAGAAGGGGAGTATAATATCAGCAGTTTTATTTTCAATTCCTTCCCTACTTATGCTTGACATGGAATTTGCCTTTTTCAGAGTTGCCGCACACTGCATAAACATTATGATACAAGGCTTCTGCAGAGGTCCCAAGAGCTGTGAAAAACAATAATGCAGAGAGAACACCATGCAGTGTCTTTGCAGCAGAATAATCCAAGCACTTTGTTCTTTTAGCTTCCTTTGTACCAGGATTTATTTAAATTCTTTTAGCTTTAAATACAAAAAATAAGTGGGTGGGTCGGGGACAAACAAAAACATAATCTCATCCGTTCTTCTGTTATATAGCAGTGAGGACAAATCACAAAGTAAAAACTGCTTTTAGTCTCCTACACCTTTGTATGATTATGTGGTAAAATCAATACAGTTCAGAAAAGATAGCTATATTTCAAGGAAATACTCCACAGATTTGGGCTTAATTTGTGAAGAATCTGATTTGAACTAAGACTTACCATATTTTATTGAACCATGTTTGGAGGTTTAGAGCACTTCCAGATTACAAATTTGGCTGAAAGAAGGAGTAAAGAGATCCAACTCCCTGCTTAATGCAGGCAAACTCAATCCAAACCTCCTTATAAAATTCCCATAGGTTCAAATATTACATCTATAATGTTCTTCATATATTGAGAATGCAAGGCGGGTGAGCATCCAAGATGTACACAAAAACGGAAATAAGTCTCAGGATGTTGTAGAGAAGTTTATTGTACAAAAGCCTGATGCGTTTTGGCCTCCTGGTTTTTTTAAGGCCTTCTTCAGGGGGATGTAAGAGTCCATATATAAAAAGCAAGTATGAGACAACACAGAATTTAAAGCCTTTTTCAATTATAAGAGACATTGCAAACACAACCTGTGCATATATGAAAACAATAACATAATTCAAATAAAACATGTAGAAAGTTTTAGGGCACATTGCTGATAAGGCCTGTGCATATATTTAATAATATAAAACAGTTAAAATATTACGTACTTACTTTATAATGTCTGCAGAAATTATTAACAACAAATTGTCTTGTGAAGGCAGCTAAATGGAATGTACTGAAGGCAATGTATTTTTATATACTATTCGAGAAGTTTTTTTCTTTGAGTTTCTTACAAGTATTATAACCGGGAAATTTCATCAAGGTCTTCCCATATCTGGACAGCTACAAGCACCAGGGAATGTCTCAGAACTACACAGTCACTATAGGGGTGGTAAGAATTCCAGCTCCTCATTTAGCCCCTGTGGAAACAGTGTCTTTCATTTCAAAACCCACTCCATTTCTTACCATTCCTATAATTACCTTGTAGTTTTGAGACATTCCCTGGTGAGTGTAGCTCTGCCCAGGTATGAGAAGACTTTGATGACTAATCTAAAGATCCCTGAGGCCCAGTGGCAGAAGCTCTCATTTAAAACTGTTCCTCTTCCCATCTACTCATATGGAAGACCTCGGCAAGCTGCTGTGGACTCCATAGTATGAGCGTCAGTTATGCTGTCCGTCTTTGCCAGACTTGCCTTCATGTGAGCTAACAAGGTACCCGCAATGCCCAATGTTCATAAACCAATGGAAGATGGTATCAGAAACAACATCTTGTTGAAAGTTGCGTTGTTGGACTATGTAGATGAAGGCCTATTCCTTGGCTTCCCATTTGACAACCAAGCACAGTATGTGGTGGTGGCACTGGGGGAGTAGATGTGCTTTCCAAGAATAATTTGGCACACATTTTCTGTGCTGGCCAGAAATATTTTGGAGATTATCTACATGCAGACAAAGGATTAAAATATTCCAGTTCCTGCCAAGAAAGAAGGTAAAAAGCCTTCAGTTGTTTTTGTGGTCATCTGTGTATCACAAATATGGGCTCTGTGCCTGTGCGGAGCTTCATTTGGGAAACTTCTATAGCTGAGGAGATTTTGGCGGGAACTCCTCCCTAGTGTGCATATTCCACAGGGTTCCCACCTAGTCCCTCAGTTTTTCTTTGACCAACATTGTGGCAGCTTCAATTTAGGAGGCTTCTATATTTAGACTTCTCTGAGAGAGTTATTTTAAAAAGTTTTCTTCTATCTTTCCTGCCTCTTACTAGTATTTTCCAGCTTTCAATTTTGCACCTATTTCCCCCCCCCCCTTTACAAACAATCTTATATCGCACTGTGCCTTGAGGCTCATGGCCATTAAGGCCCCATTTTGAAAGTGTGTCCATCGTGGGAGCAAGCTCCCACCTTCAGACAGACACCCTTTGGGTGTCTTATGCCTTGGTGAAGGACATATTGTTGAAACCTGCCATCACTGTCCGTCCTTCACCAAACAAACCTGAAAACACCGGGCTGACCGACTTCAATCCCTTCTGTGGGAAAAGGCTCTACAAATGGTTGACGCTCCTAAAAAAAGCCTCTGAACCACCAAGTGCTACTATGGCATGCTCTACACTTGGGAAGGTTACCACTGTGTTGGAAAATAGAGAACATCTGCTGATCTGACAGTCTCTTACCACAGCGATGGCAAAGAAACTATCCCAAAATATCAGAAACCCTAAACACCAGGAGCTGCATAAGGAGAAAAACAGATGGAAGGATTCCGAGGGTTTCCCCCCCATCTCCTTACAGCACACCAGTACATTTACCGCCGTTGCTCGACTCCCCGATCCCAAGGAGAAAAGAGAACTTGGTACCCATGTCGGCACTGATACCAATCACTTTGGCATTGGAGAGCAAGCTGCTTGACTCTCCAATGTGTCCAGCTGCCGATACCATACCAAAACCTACGTCTGTAAGTGCGACACGCTCCCCTGTTCTGATACTATCCACTACTTCCAGAGGAGATGTGGCGGGAACAGAATAGCACCATCGGAGCCAAGTCAACACAGAGACAGGTCCCGATCACCCCAGTCAGACTGGGAAAGAGACATGCATGGTTCCATTTAGCAGGGCTTTCACATGAAGCACAAACATAAATCAACAACATTCCTTTTCATGGGGTGGGGTTGTTACACTCCAAGATGGATGAAACAGTGGACACGCTGCAAAAACCAGAGCCACGGCCAAGAAGATGGTTTTTTTGCAACTACAACAGCCTTTCTGACAACACTAATAGTACCGGCAACAACATTACCGCACCATCTCATATCATCCAGTTTATCAGAGCAACCATTGACTCCACAAAGGGCCCTCAAAAGAGAGCACAAGTGTGAAAAGCCTTAGCCAAGACAATCCGGTGCCGAACATCAACCAAAGCCTTTGCTATACAACGGCTTCTGGGCTACATGCTGTGGTTCCATTTGCAAGGCTGCAGATGAGAATACTCCAGAATTGGTTTATCAAAGTGTTTGATACTCAGCAGAATGCCTCCCACATTCAAGCTGTCACTAAGTTGGTGGGAGACTATGGGCAACCTCACTGCAGGCATTCCGTTCCACCGTCCAACGCTCCCCAGAATGGTAACTACTGAAACGTCGATGTTGAGCTGGGGTGCACATTGTGGTGCCCTCAAAGTTCAGGTTCGCTGGTTGAAACGAGAAGCAGCCAACCACATCAATTACCTCAAGCTGCTAGCAGTGGAGAAGGCAATGAGAGCTTTCACAACTGTTTTGTGGAATCGACACATCCAGGTTGTATCCAACAACACAACTGCTGTATCCGACAATACAACTGCTGTTTTTTACTTGAACAAACAAGAGGGATTCCCACCAGTCAGCTTGTCCTCCTGGCTATCAAAATCTGGAACTGGTGCATCAAGAACAGGATAGAAGTTACTGCTATCCATATAGCTCATGAGAACAACAACATGGCCGACTTCTTGAGCCACTCCGCACAGACCTCACCTGAGTGGGAACTGAACTCTTCAATCCGGGACTGCCTTTTTTCTCTGTGGTGTTTTCCGATGATTGACCTCTTTGCAATGGGATGGAACAAAGTCTGCTTGAAGTTTTGCGCAGGCAGGGGCAACCACTCTCTCTGACCTGGAAAGGAACGATGTTCTATCTCCCCCCCCCCCCATTTCCTCTGGTAGCGAAGATATAGGAAGACAGAACCAACTACATCTTCATCTCTCCATGGTGGCCTCATCAGCAATGGTTTGCACAACTACTACACTCCAGGAAGACATTTTTCTGGCTCCCCCAACAGCCGGGACTTCCTAACCTAAAACGGGGGCGGGAATCAGGCATTCGGACATCAAAACCCTCCGACCATAGTTTGTGACACTCTTCCAGATTTAAGGGGAAACCCAGATTTATGAATTGTAAGGTAAGCATTTCTGTGGAGGACATGGATAGGATGATTTTTTCTCTGGATCAACTAATAGGCTCAGACGATGAGTTTTTGCCTTTTTCAGACTTGTGTGTTAAATATAATTTACCTGTTACAGCCCAGTGGCAATATTTGCAACTGCAACACCTGTTGGAATCTAGGTTTGGTCCAGCTGCTTTTACAGCTTCAGAGCCTCCAGCACTGTTAGAAACACTTATAACAGCTGAACTGACACGTCGATCCACGACTATATAATATATATATATATATATATATATATATATATATATATATTTAGTAGCAGTAAGTAAATATGATACCCATAGTTTAAGACTGGATAGGAATAGAGAATTGGAGTGCCCTATCTTGCCTAACAGTTGCCCTACCATCTATATCTAAAGCTTTTATGGATCTCAGGTTATGTCTTATTCAGCAAAAAAAAAAATGTTTCAGGTTTATTGGACTCCACAATGCCTTTTCAATAAGGGTTTGTCTAACTTGCACAATTGTTGGAGATGTAATGCATCTAATGCTTTTTTAACTCAGATGTTTTGGCAGTGCCCTGTAGTTGCACCTTTTTGGGAGGAGGTAACAATAAGAATTAACTTCATACTGAAACAATCTAGAATATGGAGCAATGTGCATGTCCTCCTAAATTACCTACCGGCTTCTTGGAAGTTAACACATGATCAGCGCAGATGCATCTTCAGAGCTCTTATGACAGCCAAAAGACTTGTACTATCACATTGGAAGGACAAATTCACACCTCCCATAATGCAATGGATCGAGGACCTAATAACATTATCAACTTTTGAACAGGTGTTATATAGACACAATTTGCAAGTGGATAAATATACGGATATCTGGTCTGCTTTTCTTGAAACCTTTGTATAACTCTCTCCCTTTTTTATGAATGGTATACATGATGTAAATTAACGATAATCCTATATTAATGTATGTTTTTTTCTTTTTCACAATGTATTTTCTGTTCGATTTTGTTAATATTCACAATAAATAAAGAAAAAAAGGGAGGAAACTCTTTCAGCACTAATACAGGAAGCTAGGAAACCAGCCACCAGAAAATCTTATGCAAGCAAATGGAACCCCTTCTCCATCTTTGCAGAAAAGGATGGCTTCAGTCCCACCTCTTGCTACTTCGCAAAGTTGCTTGAATTTCTTCCCTCCACGAAACAGCAATCAAGCCCTCTTCTATAAAGATTTATGTGGCGGCTGGATTGGCCTATCGCCCACACATGAGAAAGTATTCAGTCTTCTTCCACCTATTGGTATCCAGTTTTTTTGAAGGGTTAAAAAAACAGAGTTGGGTCAACAAGGTTGCTGATTCAATCATGGAATTTTTCTGTTGTCCTGCAAGCTTTAACCAACCCCCGCTTTGAGCTGCTGGCCAAGTGGATCTCCATTTGCTCTCATTTAAGGTTGCCTTTCTAGTAGTGGTCCCATCTGCCAGAAGAACCGGAGAGCTGGCAGCACTAAGAGTAGACCCACCATATCTGTTGTTCCATAGGGACAAGGCAGTATTATACCCAGATGCTGCCTTTACCAAAGGTGGTGTCAGATTTTCATTGAGGACAAGACATTGTCCTTCCTGCCTTTTTTTCCTTCGCCATCGACACTGCTGGAGTCGGCAATGCATTCCTTAGACATTCGTCATGGGACAGAGTTGTTTTGAAAGATCCCTTGCCTGTTTATCTGCTATGGTGGTATGACAAAAGGATTGCCTCTCTCATCTCAAAGACTAGCTGCCTGAGTTGTCCAAACTATCAAGCTCGCATATGAGTTAGCGGGACTTCAGAGGCCAACTCAAGTAAAAGCTCACTCTACTAGAGGTGTTGCCACTTCGGTAACATTTGGTAGAGGAGTTTCACTGCCAGCACTTTGCAGAGCAGCAACGTGGGTGCAGCCTTTGACATTCAGAATAGAATAGAACAGCCTCTCCCTCTGGATTGAGGGTGGAACAACATTAAATACAAAATACAATAAGATGCATAAAACTGGTTAAAAACATATAAAACTAATACAATAGTAAAATAACTGCACTATTGTCTCGATGTCCGAGCCAGAGACGACAGCTCTTTTGGATGAGTGGTGCTATCAGAGATTTTACACTAATGATACTGACCCACCCTCCATTGTAAGTGTGATGCACAGAGATCACAAAGAAGAAAGTTAGGTTGCTTATCTGTAATTGAATTTCTGTGTATTCATGCAGCCCACCTACCGTCCCTCATCTGGTGTCAGTGGTATTTTACTAATGTTTTTACTATTGGTACTGAGCATCCCCAGTACTGAGAGGCCACTATGCCAGTCTCCTTGGAATTGAGGGACTGGGGATATAGTTTGTCCCTCTGTAACCTGGAGATATAGTTTGTCAGGCAGATGAGTTCTGCAAATAGTTTTTGGAGTTTTCTCAAATGCTGAACATTGACTCTTCCATCACCCAGCTCATGAAACCTGTAGAAGCACCAAAAACAGACAAAAGAAAGGAAGTTAAGGATATGATTATAAGTTAAAATTTAATACAATTGAAGTTAAATTCTTAATACTTTTTAGTTTATTACTTTATCTGTAAATGAGTTGCTTTTTGGAAGTATTAATAATTTAACATCATTTGTATTAAATTTTGTATTAAATTTTAATTTATAATCATATCCTTAACCTGTAGAAGCACAACAAAATCAGCCAGGCAATACCTTAGCCCTTGCCACAAAACATTACCTAACGTCTAACAAATTTTAATTAATCCTCTCAGTATGATTTGCTTATCTGCATGTTGAGAACACACAGCTTTGCCTGTCTGGGAACATGTGGAACAGCTGGCATTGCTGTAACCTTTTGAGGACTGGGACTTTGTTCTCCACTGATTACATTTTCCAGTGTCATTTGTATATGTGATATACTCTGACCGCTGATTCCATTCCAGCCCTCTCATGGTGGCCTATCTAGTTTTGTGATATCTGCAACATTTGCAGCAAGCAAGCATGTTGCCATGAGGTGAACTATACCTCTCACAAATCCATCTCTCTTCCGTTTATAATTATTGAGACTTGGTTTGCATGACATAGCATGGTCCCACAGCAGCATGTGCAGCCACCATTTACAGTATCTAACCCCCGCCCCCACAAGAGAGATTGTCCCGTGTTACGCAGACCTGGCCATTGTGGGTTATTCGAGGGTTAAACACCCCTCACATAACCCTCAATTAGTTATAGGGTTATGTGAGGGTTATGTAACCCTCAAATTATCTGATACCTGGGTTCGCATGACATGTTGCAACCCCCTATCAAACCAATCTGGGGTTGCATATTCAAAATGCCAGCCACACAGGCCTAACACGTGCCATGGCTCATGGTGGGTTAAAGAACCCACTTTGCATAAGCCATGTTGTGCGAACTGGCCCTGAATCCCCAATTTTCAGTATCCCACCTTGATAGGTGTACCTCCATCATTAAGAGGGTATCTTAATAAATTTGTTGAATTGTATTGTTGATATGCTGTAGGCTGCTTTGGGAATACTATGGTCTTGAAAGGTAGCTAAGAAATTTATTGAATGAATAAATAAATAAAATAAAATACCTGTCGTTTACTTGAGGGCCAACAACAATGAAGAGTCTTGTGACATCTTAAAGACCAGCATATTTGTTTTGGCCTATCTTCTGAAAGTATTTTGTGATTGTTGATTATGATGTTCTCCTGCTCCAAGTCCCTTGATAAATAGTACTTAACCAGAAGTCCACTACTAAATGTTTAAACATGGCTTATTCTGTCCATGTTAAGTCTATGGTGACAAAGTGTTTTTGAGCATGTTCTTATACTTTGTTTTATTTGTTTAATTGCAGTGGTTAGATTTACATCTGAATCAGGAAATCCCAACTTCACTGCTTATTTTATCTAGAGCTATGTACCTTCCAGATACACTTTCACCAGCTGACCAGCTTAAAACAACCCTGCAAATACTACCTGAAAGTGTGGTATGTCTTGCTTTATATAAACATCACTAAATTTTGTAACAAACACTTTTAAATCTTACCTTTCCTTGTTTGGGGTTTTTCACATATGATCCGTGTGTTTGTTGTAGTATGACTGTAATGCGGGGAACGTTCCACATACTTGAAACATCTCATTTCTCAAGTCCTAAATGAAGCCTAAAAGGGCCCCTGATAGTTGATTCATTGCAAATATGCCCCCTCCCATCTTCTCCTTAGTACTTCAGCATTTGAAAGCAGAGAGATGCCAATATCTTTAGGGTTGCCACTTGGGTTTTATTAGCACCTGAAGTATGAAAATTGTGCAACTGAAGTTTTCCCCACCCCTTATTTCCATACCAAGAAGAACTTCACTTGGTTAATCAAGCTGCTGTTCAATGCACAGAAGCAGGACTAATAAAAAGATGACAACCATATTGACCTATAAGAGAGGCCTGATTTAGCCCATCAGCTGGGGCAGAAACGGTTTATAAAAATCAGTAGAAGAATGAACTAGCACGTTTTAGACGAACTAATAGTTTAATTCTGTTTCTCTAGTTGATATTTCATAAGATGTAGGAACAGACAAGGTGAGATAGTAAGGTAGTAAGTGTATGTTCCATTATCATTTAAAGAGATATCTACACTATATTGAGCAAGCATGCAAAAATGGAGGATAACCTCAAACTATATGTCCCTGTAATGCGCATAAAACCTATACTCTCTGTTCAAAGCCGCATTAATGCAATCAAATTTTCTTATGAGTTTCTGTTCCACTATCTCACATTACATGCATTGTCCTGCAGTTCTTTGTCATGGTCAAGTCTTGCCCCTCTTTTGGTATAAGCGTTATATAAGCCGTCTTCCAGGTCTCCCCACTGCTCATGATAGCGTTCATTGTGGTCTGTAATGGTTGTAAAAGTTCCTCCTCAAGTTTTTTATAGTATAGGCCTGGCAACCCATCCATTCCTGGGATTTCCCCCAGCTTAATCTTTCTTATTGCCACCACAATTTCACCTATTGATATAGGTCCATTCATCATTTGTTTTTCTTCCTTTGTAATTTTTGGTAATTTTTGTTTTTCAATATATTTGTCCATTAAATCTGCTGAAATGTCATGCCCTTTATACAAATTCCAATAATATTGGTGAAAAACTCTTTGTATGGCTGTGCTATCTGTTAATTCTATTCCACTCTCTTTTATTTTTACTATTTTCTTTTCTCTTTCTTTTCTCAATTTATACGCCAGCCATTTTCCTGGCTTATTCGCTGATTCAAAATTTCTTTGCTTCACAATTATTATTTTTTCCATATCCCATATTGTTGACATTGATAGTTGAAGCATTTTAATTAGTTGACGAACGCTTGCCTTTCCAGGTGTTTTCCTTAGGTGGTCTTCTCTTTTTAAAATCTCATTCAGGATGTTTTGTATTTTCTCTTCCCTTTTCCTCTTGAGTTGATTATTTTTTTGTATGAAATATCCTCTCTCATAATTCTTACTTGCATCCCAGACCATTCGAAAATCTGTTCCCTTATTCAAATTCAATTCAAAATATTCTTTCAGTTTTCTTCTCCTGTTGTCCCCCATACTTTTATCTTGCAGTGAGGTTTCATTTAAATGTATTTTCTCTTCTCCTATACACCATAGATATAGGATTGCGGTGTGAAAAAGATTTTGGTAAAATTTCTATTTTGATGACTTTTGTGAGAAATTTTCTAGTTGTCAAAATCATATCTATTCTTGAAAAGGACTTATGCCTTTCTGAAAAGTAGTATACTTATTTGAACTATCATTTCTGTATCTCCATGCGTCTACTAACCCCAGATTGTCCATTACTGGGGCGGGAGACGTAAATTTCGATGCAACAATGGATGAAGACCAATGCACCACAGTACAGAGAACAGCTCCAATAGTGCCCCAAAATAGTGTCTGCAACAATGTAGGAACAAAGCCAGACTATAAAACACATGGTCTTCGATGTCTATATACTAATGCCCAGAGCATGGGAAACAAACAGAATGAACTTGAACTCTTATTACATGAAGGCAAATACGACTTGATAGGTATAACTGAAACTTGGTGGGATGACTCCCATGACTGGAATATAGCAATTGAAGGATATAACTTGTTCAAAAAGAACAGAAGAAATAGAAAGGGAGGTGGAGTTGCACTATATGTTAAAAATACCTATCCCTGCACAGAAATACAGGCAGAGGAGACTGGGAGCCCCGTCAAGAGCGTCTGGATTAAAATAAATGGGGCTAGGAATAAAAAGAATATGGTAATTGGAGTCTACTACCGACCACCCAATCAAGGAGAAGATGAGGACGAAACTTTTGAGAAACAAATTGCCAGACTTTCAAGGAAGGGTGATGTAGTAGTGATGGGGGACTTCAATTACCCTGATATCTGTTGGGAGACCATTACTGCCGAAAGCGGCCCTTCCAAGAAATTCCTGACATGAATGGGTGATAAGTTTCTCCTACAGAAAGTGGTGGAAGGAACTAGAGGATCGGCAATCCTTGTCTTGTTATTGACCAATAGGGTTGACTTAGTGGATAAAGTGGCAGTTACGGGAAATCTGGGGGAGAGTGACCACGTCATTCTTGAATTCTTGATTATGAAGGAGACAAAAGTCGAGCGTAGCCATACACGTACTCTGGATTTTAGGAAAGCTGATTTTAATAAACTCAGAACTATAATAAGTAAGGTCCCGTGGCAAGGGAGCCTAATGAGAAAAGGAGTGCAGGATGGGTGGGAGTATTTAAAAAAGGAAATTTTAAAGGCACAGTTACAAACAATTCCAACAAGGAGAAAAGATAGAAGACAACAGAGGAAACCAATGTGGCTCCACAAAAAGCTTAGAGATGACCTGAAAACAAAAAGGGATACATATAGGAAGTGGAAGGAAGGCCATGCTACAAAAGAAGAGTACAGACAAGTGGCGCAGAAATGCCGAAATGCCGTCAGGAAGGCTAAAGCTGTGAATGAGCTGAGATTAGCAAGGGATGCTAAAAGCAATAAAAAAGCTTTCTTCAGATACGTGAGTAGTAAAAGACAGAGGAAAGAAATGGTGGTTCAACTGCTTAATGAGGATGGCAAATTGATAACAGACGACAAAGAAAAGGCTGAAGTGCTCAATTCCTACTTGGCCTCGGTCTTCTCCCAAAAGCGGATCTATGACCCCCCTGAAAAAGTGAAGCAGAAGTTGAGGGGGCAGGATTGCAGTTTGAGATTGATAAACAAATGGTCAAAGAACACCTAATTTCCTTGAATGAGTTCAAATCTCCAGGGCCCGATGAACTGCATCCTAGAGTAATGAAGGAGCTAGCAGAAGAACTCTCAGAACCTTTGTCTATTATCTTTGCAAAATCATGGAAGACGGGTGAGGTGCCGGACGACAGGAGGAGGGCTAACGTTGTCCCTATCTTCAAAAAGGGCAAAAAGGAGGAATCATAGAATCATAGAATAGCAGAGTTGGAAGGGGCCTACAAGGCCATTGAGTCCAACCCCCTGCTCAATGCAGGAATCCACCCTAAAGCATCCCTGACAGATGGTTGTCCAGCTGCCTCTTGAATGCCTCTAGTGTGGGAGAGCCCACAACCTCCCTAGGTAGCTGATTCCATTGTCGCACTGCTCTAACAGTCAGGAAGTTTTTCCTGATGTCCAGCCGGAATCTGGCTTCCTTTAACTTGAGCCCGTTATTCCGTGTCCTGCACTCTGGGAGGATTGAGAAGAGATCCTGGCCCTCCTCTGTGTGACAACCTTTTAAGTATTTGAAGACTGCTATCATGTCCCCCCTCAATCTTCTCTTCTCTTCTCCAGGCTAAACATGCCCAGTTCTTTCAGTCTCTCTTCATAGGGCTTTGTTTCTAGACCTCTGATCATCCTGGTTGCCCTCTTCTGCCCTCTTCCTCCCAGGAACCTGGGAACTACAGATCAGTCAGACTGACATCCATCCCTGGGAAAATTCTGGAGCAGATTATAAAGAAGTCAATCTGTAAACACCTTGAAATCAATACAGTGATTACTAGAAGCCAACATGGATTTGTCAGGAACAAATCCTGTCAGACTAATTTGATCTCATTTTTTGATAGGATAACCTCCCTTGAGGACTGTGGGAATGCTGTGGATGTCATATATCTTGACTTCAGCAAAGCTTTTGACAAAGTACCACATGACATTCTGATTAACAAACTAGCTAAAAGTGGGCTAGATGGAACAACTATTAGGTGGATTCACAGTTGGCTACAGAATCGGACTCAAAGAGTACTTATCAATGGAACCCAGTCAAACTGGGGAGAGGCAACGAGTGGGGTGCCGCAGGGCTCAGTCCTGGGCCCAGTACTCTTCAACATTTTTATTAATGATTTGGACGAGGAGGTGCAGGGAACGCTTATCAAATTTGCAGATGACACAAAATTGGGTGGGATAGCTAATACCCTGGAAGACAGAAACAAACTTCAAAGTGATCTAGATAGGCTGGAGTGCTGGGCTGAAAACAGAATGAAATTTAATAGGGATAAATGCCAAGTTCTGCATTTAGGGAATAGAAACCAAATGCACAGTTACAAGATGGGGGACACTTGGCTCAGCAATACTACAAACGAGAAAGATCTTGGAATTGTTGTAGATCGCAAGCTGAATATGAGCCAACAGTGCGATATGGCTGCAAGAAAGGCAAATGCTATTTTGGGCTGCATTAATAGAAGCATAGCTTCCAAATCACGTGAGGTACTGGTTCCTCTCTATTCGACCCTGGTTAGGCCTCATCTAGAGTATTGTGTCCAGTTCTGGGCTCCACAATTCAAGAAGGATGCAGACAAGCTTTAGCGTGTTCAGAAGAGGGCAACCAGGATGATCAGGGGTCTGGAAACAAAGCCCTATGAAGAGAGACTGAAAGAACTGGGCATGTTTAGCCTGGAGAAGAGAAGATTGAGGGGAGACATGATAGCACTCTTCAAATACTTAAAAGGTTGTCACACAGAGGAGGGCCAGGATCTCTTCTCGATCCTCCCAGAGTGCAGGACACGGAATAACGGGCTCAAGTTAAAGGAAGCCAGATTCCAGCTGGAAATCAGGAAAAACTTCCTGACTGTTAGAGCAGTACAATGGAATCAGTTACCTAGGGAGGTTGTGGGCTCTCCCACACTAGAGGCCTTCAAGAGGCAGCTGGACAACCATCTGTCAGGGATGCTTTAGGGTGGATTCCTGCATTGAGCAGGGGGTTGGACTCGATGACCTTGTAGGCCCCTTCCAACTCTGCTATTCTATGATTCTATGATTCATAAGGCCGAACAATTTTGGGGGGAGTTTGTCTTGATGGCTTTAAATCTTTCCCCCCGATGTCCTATCTATTTGTGGTGAAATCACTCCATTCCAATCCCCCACCAAACAAACACCAATTGTCATAGGATAGGTCAATCAGGTTAGTCATAAACTTCTCATAAAATTCCGCTTTATGATCATTGGGGGCATAACCCCCCAACGTTGACATGCCATTTAAAGTATTTTTTACTCCCACAAATTGGCCTTGTTCCTCTGTCAATATTAATTCTGGGTTTAAATATGGTTTGATATATAAGACAACATCATTTTTCTTTTTTCCACTTGGTGAAATAAATTCTTTACCTAATTTTTTTTTTGTTTAAATGTTTGACGTCTTTTTTTCTGATGTGAGTCTCTTGTAAACAAATAATATCTTGCTTTATTTTTTTTAAAATAATGAAATATTTTCTTCCTCTTTTGGGGAGCATTTGCTCCATTAATGTTCCAAGTTAAAAAATTATAATCCATCATCGGGTTAATATTAAATACAGAAGGAAAAGGGAAGCAGTCTCATTCTCTACTTGTAGCACTCCTGGTGCTTAAGTCCTCTTCCAGTTTTGATTGTGACTCGTCCCATTCTTTTTTGTGGGTTTCTATTAAGTGTCTTGCTTTTTGTATGGAATTTAACTTATATCTCTGGTCCCCAAAGGTAAAAAGAACCACTTCCATGAGCTCCCAACGAAAAGTAATCTTTTTCTGTTTTAGTACTGTCAGAAATACATAGTCCTTCCTCTTACGTAATATTCTGGCAGGTATCTCTTTCAACACGATTATTTCTTTGCCCACCATTTTCATTTTGCTCTGATAGTGTTTCTGAAGGATCTGATCCCTTATTGTCTTTCTTACAAAGTGAACAATAATGTCCCTTGGAACCCCTCTTATTTGTGCGTATGAAGAATTTATTCTGTAGACACGATCTACTTCCGCTTCTATAATGTCCTCCTTGCTGTCCAAGAATGTTGACAAACTTTTGATCACTTCATTTCTAAGATCACATTCAGGGTTCGGGATAGCTTCTGGGATAGATCTTAAACATAAGCAGTGCTCTTTATCTTTTAACTCCATTTTTAACTCCAGAGAGCTTCGGCTATTGGGCGGTATAAAAATGTAATAAATAAATAAATAAATAGTTAATGGAGTTAGTTTTTTTTTATTATTGCTTTTCCACATTGATTAAACATACAACATTACAATAAAAGAAAACATCAAAACAACTATTACATACTACATACATGTTGAATAAATGTTGAGTACATATGTATTGAATAGATATTAACTATAAAATATTATACCATAACATAATCATTCTTGACATAATAGTGCTCCCCCCACCTCGGGATCTATTCCTGATTCCAAAATCTTATCGTTTCTTCTGCTGGCGGTTTCCCACTTCCCTTAGTAAACACAAATATTAGGAACTGTTTCCAGATTCCTTCAAACTCATTTATTTTAGTTATACCTTTCCTCCACTTAATATTACAAGTCAGTTTATCATTAATAGCTATATCCCATACTTCTTTATACCATTCTTCAATAGAGTATTCCCCTTGAATCTTCCAGATCCTAGCTACCATCAATCGTGCTGCAGTCAGCAAACTCGATATCAACTCTTTAGTTTCTTTTCCACATTTTATATCTTCAAATAGTGACAGTAATGCAATCTTTGGTGTTTGTTCTATTTTCATTCCCACTATTTCTTCAATTTCAAAAAAACACCATCTTCCATAATCTATGTACATATTTGCATTCCCACCACATATGTAAATACGTTCCTTTTTCCCCACAACCTCTCCAACAATTTGCTGAAGGCTGATCATTTATCTTATTCAATCTAATCGGGGTTAGGTACCACCTCCACAAAATTTTATAGTAATTCTCTTTTATTCTCACTGACATACTTCTCAACACTCTTTGTTTCCACAGTCCCTCCCAGCTCTGTCGCCCTATTTGTACCTTCAAATCTGTCTCCCATACCATTTTCCCTGAGCTATCCCTTAACTCCTTTTCTAACAATATTTTATATATTTCGCTCATTAACCCTTTTAAAACTATACTTCCTCCTTTACCTTTTTCCTTATTTACTATTAACTCTTCAAACTTCGTCATTTCTCTACAAACTCTATTATCTTTAATCCACTTTTTATTCCATTGTTCTAATTGCCCATACTCTAACCAAGATAATTTTTTCTCCTTTAACCAATCTTCCATATCTTCTCTTGTGTTTATATCTCTTATCCAATTCTTTAATTTCAATTTGTTTTTCTCTTTTAATATTTTACTTAATCTACCCTTCAGTTCCTCTGGGAAATTCTTTAACATTATTACCGGTGACAAGGGAGAGTTGCTCGGAAGCAGCTTCCCTTTAAATTTACTCCAAATTTCCCATTGAGACCTCAGGAGTGGATTATCTATACTTTCAACCCATTTTCTCCCTCCTTCCTTGAAAAAGACATTTTCCAAGCTCATCTCTACATTACTTGTAGTTTTATCCGCCATCCAATATAGATCTCCTACTCCTATAATTGCTTCTACAATATGTCTTAATCTATTTGCTACATAGTATAATTTTATATTTGGGAGACGTTAATGGAGTTAGATCCAAAAGATCTTGTTCTTTCTCCAATTCTGCATTCAGAACTCCTGATTTGTTTTCTAGGACATCCACTATGTCTGTGACTGCCTGGATTTCCCCAGTCACTTGTTTCAGAACATTGCCCATCTTCTTGATTTCTTGCATCAGTTCATCCTTTGTTCCCCTGATCCTATACCTTCATTTCCCTGAGTTGCTTCTCCTTACACTGTTCTTGGCTCCTATCTGGCCCATCTTCTTGCTTCGGAGATCAATAATTTTCTGTGAATGATCAGGTGGTGCCATCTTTCCTGTATCTTTCTTGTGTTCTGATGAATTGTTTTTGCCTCCTGTGGCTGTTGTAGTGTTTCCAGCCAGTGATTCTAAAGAAATTCTCCCAATGTCTTTCTTGGTGTGTCCAGCAGGTGTCTCTAAAGACCCAGTCCTGCTCCTGGTTACTCTGCTGGAATCAGCCATTACACATTAATCAACTCTTGCTGGTTTCCTCGGTGATTGTTTTCACCCTCACCGAACTCAGTTATCTCTGTTTACATTCTAGATAGCTTGAAGCAGTTTTTCATTCCTCACACAGCCAAGCAGAAGGAAGAGGGTAGAAAGAAAGAAAGAAATCCATACAAGCACTCCAATTCACAACAACAGCAGGAGAGAATATTTTAAAGGCAAAAAAAAAAAAAAAATACAAAGGAAGAAGCATTAGCTCTCCTGTTTAAAAAAATCCTCCTCTCTCCACTTTTACTTGAGAGAAAGGTTTTTGGAAGGTTCCTTTTAACTTCTCCGTCTGCAATTTCCTGCTTATTCTTCCTTCTTACAAGTTTATTATAGCTCCGAAAGATCAAGTTGATTAGTAAGTTCAAGATTCACATTTCTGACAGGAGGAAAGCCTAGAGATAATTGCATACTGCAGTTCAACCTAATTAGAAACAAGAATTGTCAGCTTTTAACGCCCGGTGTCCAGGCTTCAAAACAGCTACCAGAGAGTTGTAATCTCATTAATCTCACCCTCTTGCAGATCTTCTGACGTTCAGCAGTAAAATTCACATCGGGGGGTTCCGATTTCTTATGGAAATCTCTGAACGATCTCCCCTTCAATTCTGGAGAGATTTCCACAGCCGGGGATCCCTCACGGTGGTACTTAAAGCTGTTTTGTTTACTCCATGCACGGAGCTGTGCACAGAGATGTCAGAGCGACATCTTCTCGGGGTGGAGTCTCCGATTTCTCCCATGGCTTCATGTAAAAAGTCAAGCTTCCCCGTCCAGAAAACTGGTGTGTGTGGTGAAAACGAGCCCCAAGCCAAGCTCTGTGTGGAGCCACTAGTCTTTGGCAGGGGGGGGGGGGGGTTGTTTTTACACACGCCCATTTTCCAGATGGGGAAGCTTCATGAGTTTTTCTCTTTTTATTTACTAAGAATGGTATTGGATTAATGATAATTTTCCTACACTGTAGAGTGCAGAAGTAGTCTAGTTGATTCATCATTATAATGTTTTAACATTTGTTAATGTTCCTATAGAATAGTGTAAAAATGGGAATAGATGTGGATTTTTTTTCCTTAGGCCAAAGAAGCTCAAGTGAAAGCAGCAGAAGTGGAAGGAGAAAAAGTTGACAATAAAACCAGACTGGAAGCAACCCTTCAGGAAGAAGAAGCTATTAAGAAAGAAAACCAAGAAAAAGAGTTAGAAAGGCTTTCAGAAGCTGCTGAGAAGGCCAAAGAGACCCTTCAAGTTGCTGAGAGGGTAGGCAGTTTGAAATGGTATCAGTGTTTGTTATTGTTTTTCTCAGGCTTGATTTTCAATTGGCTTTTCAATTGAACAGAACGTTCTAATAATAAATACATGATGGCGAGGATGAAAAGGGGTACTGATGTGTTTGAATGTTTCTGCAACTATGTATTTTGAAACTTAAACAGTTAAGGGATTTCATATGTGAGCAGTTTCAAAAGAAAATTAGGAAATAGTAAGCTTACACTGGTGGCGTGGTAGTATTAAACAACTCTTATGTCAAGTTGCCAAACTACTTTTTGAATTTAAGAAATTTATTCATTCAAATGACTGATTTTCAGGATCAGAATTGCATATACACCTACAACATTTTATAATCCTCTGTGAGTAAGGAACATATCTGTGAATTCTACTCCAAAAAACAGATTGAAAGGAATTGAGTGCGCCAGAGGGTGCTGCATGTATATGCATTAACTAGATATTGACTTGGTTCGCATGTCACAGTGGCAATTCCAGGTTGTTTAACCCAGGAATTGCTGGAGTAAGTGAAGTGACGAGTGTGCTTTCTCCCATGTGTTCGTCATTTACACTTGCAATTAACAACCCAGGACACTTTGGGCCTTGCTAAACCTACCTGATCTCGCGTTAGGAATTTATTCAGACGGGAGTGTTAGGAACTGTGAGGTATCTGACGATGAGGAGTCTGGGGATGAAGAGCCACAGGCTGGACCCAGTACCAGCATGGCTGGGCAGCAGCCAGCAGAGGCTGCCTCCAGCTCAGCCTTAGAGGAAGAGCAAACAAACATCTTACCGGTGTCATCGTTCAAACAACAAAGGGCGGAGAAGGAGGCCTCCACCAAAGTTCCTGCGGCAGACCAGTGGTTGCAGGAATTACAGGCGGTGCAATCTATTGTGCAGGAGCAGCTGCAGGTTGCCAAGGAAGCCTACAAGGTGGGGGCAGATCGGAAAAGGCAGGAGGGTCCGGCAATTGCAGTTGGTGATCGGGTGTGGTTGTCGACGCGGAATCTTCCACGGCATCGACCTTGCAGGAAGTTGGACGCCCACTTCATCGGCCCTTTTTTAGTGACGGTACAGGTCAATCCAGTGGCTTTCCGGTTGCAGCTGCCTCGGACTTTCCGTATTCACCCAGTGTTTCATCGCTCCCTATTGGTCCCAGCAGCAGGGGTGAGGCCGGATGCTGGCTCAAAGGCTCCTCCAGTCCCGGTTTTAGTGGATGGGGAGGAGGAGTATGAAGTTGCACAGGTCCTAGACTCTCGGAGACATCAGGGGCAGTTGCAGTATTTGATAGACTGGCTGGGGTATGGGCCAGAGGAGCGCTCCTGGGAGAATGCTGGGGATGTTCATGCTCCTCTCTTGGTGCAGGACTTTCACAATAACTACCCTTCAAAACCTGGCCCGGCTAGGGCGGCAGGAGGGGATTATGGAGAGGGGAATAGTGTTAGGAACTGTGAGGTATCTGACAATGAGGAGTCTGGGGATGAAGAGCCGCAGGCTGGACCCAGTACCAGCATGGCTGGGCAGCAGCCAGCAGAGGCTCCCTCCAGCTCAGCCTTAGAGGAAGAGCAAACATTATTATTATTATTATTATTATTATTATTATTATTATTATTATTATTATTATTTATTTATATAGCACCATCAATGTACATGGTGCTGTACAGATAACACAGTAAATAGCAAGACCCTGCCGCATAGGCTTACAATCTAATAAGTTGTAGTAAACAATAAAGAGGGAAGGAGAATGCAAACAGGCACAGGGAAGTGTAAACAGGCACCGGGTAGGGAGAAGCTAACAGTATAGAGTCAGAACAAACTCAATATTTGAAGGCTATAGGGAAAAGAAAAGTTTTTAGCTGAGTTTTAAAAGCAGTGATTGAGTTTGTAGTTCTCAAGTGTTCTGGAAGAGCGTTCCAGGCGTAAGGGGCAGCAGAAGAAAAAGGACGAAGCCGAGTAAGGGAAGTGGAGGTCCTAGGGCAGGCGAGAAGCATAGCATCAGAGGAGCGGAGAGCACGAGCGGGGCGATAGTGTGAGATGAGAGAGGAGAGATAGGCAGGAGCTAGACCGTGAAGAGCTTTGAAGGTCAGCAGGAGAAGTTTATATTGGATTCTGGAGTGAACTGGAAGCCAATGAAGAGATTTCAGAAGTGGAGTGACATGGTCAGAGCGGCGGGCCAAGAAGATGATCTTAGCAGCAGAGTGGTGGACAGAGACCAGTGGACTGATGTGAGACGAAGGAAGGCCAGAGAGAAGAAGGTTGCAGTAGTCCAACCGAGAGATAACCAGTGCGTGAACGAGAGTCTTGGCAGAAGAGACAGACAAAAATGGTCGAATCCTGGCAATATTATACAGGAAGAAACGACAGGATTTAGCTACTGCCTCGATGTGAGGAGTAAAGAGTAAACAAACATCTTACCGGTGCCATCGTTCAAACAACAAAGGGCGGAGAAGGAGGTGTTACGCAGATCCAAGCATATTGCTACTAAACGCCAGATAAACAGGGAACAGCTCTGATTCTGGGCTTGGGTATTTAAGTAACAGTGTGCAGGCCAGGATCTTGTCAGACTTAATCTGGTTTGCCTGAGAAAGCTCTGGACTTTGAAACCTTGGCCTTGTTGTGTTTCTGATATACCGGTTGGACTACGGACTTCTTGGACTCTGTGACTCTCTCCTGCCCTTTGGAACTCGGACTGGCTTTGTGGACTTTCATGACCCTCTCTCCCGGACCCTTTATGACAACTGGATTGATTTATAGACTGGCTTTGACTTCGGCGTAAGCACAGAAAGACTGTTCTGTTTCTTTATGTTTTGAACTGTGTGAGAAATACAAATTAAGTGTTATCTCTTCATTTGGTGTGTTTGCTGGTACCTGGCGGTCTTCCCAGTCTGGGCACACAGCCCATGTAGATAAGTTAAAAAGTGGCTGGTTGCAAAGCCGCTTCTTCAGGACAGGGAGCCGCAACAAGCTCTGGAGAACTGTTGCGGACGCCATTTTTTTTATTTTTAAAGAGGCAGCAGGAGCCAGGAAAGGTAAGTAGTTTTTCTAAGTCTCCTTCTCTCCCCCCCGACCCCGTTCTCCTTCTCCCACCCGCCCCCACCCGCAATGTCTGATTCCCCCCCAATGTCCCCCAGCCCTGTTCTCCTTCTCTCGCCCGCCCGCACCCGCAATGTCCGATCCCACACCCGATGTCTCCCACCCGCAATCCCCCCCTGATGTCCCCGGCCTCTGTTTCCCGCCCCCCCATGTCCCTGGCCTCTGTTTCCCGCCCCCCCCATGTCCCCGGCCTCTGTTTCCCGCCCCCCCCGTGTCCCTGGCCTCTGTTTCCCGCCCCCCCCGTGTCCCCAGCCTCTGTTTCCCACCCACCCACCCCGTGTCCCCGGCCTGTGATGGCCTCCGCTGCCGAGTCCCCGGCCACAGGTCGGGGACATGGGGGGGGCGGGAAATGGAGGCTGGGGACTCGGTGGCGGCGGGAGCGCTGCAGCCCGTCCGCTGCTTTTCCTGGCTACTCACGCGTAAGTGCGGTAGCCAGGAAAAGCAGCAGACCGGTCCACACGTGTGTGGTCCCAGCCTCAGCCCGACCTGAGGCCAGGACCGCAGGAAGAACCACGCTACAAGTGGTTCTGGTTAGCGCGGTTCCAGGGTGGCTCGAGCCCTGGCTGAGGCCGGGATCCCCTGTGCGTCATTTGGACACACAGGGGCGAGCACGGGCCTCGCACCGCGCTAACCCCTGGTCTAGCAAGGTCCTAGGTGGTTTATGGGCTAAACAACCCAGATTTAACCCAACAATTGCCCATGGTTTGTTGCAGAAACAATGAGCACATGGTTGTCGCATTGCACTCGTCCCCGGAATTCCTGGGTTAAACAACCCAATTGCTATCGTGATGTGCAAACCAAGTCATTACTTTCCCAACAGTGTCCATTATATCGTGGCTAGAGAAGCAAGAAGAGTAGCCCAGCTACTGGCCAAAGTATCAAGAACAGCAAAATGACACCAGTGGGGAGAATTGGCCTGACTGTTTGTTGTTCAATGGATCAACAGCTGCTCCTCATTCCTAGAGAGAATTCTACTCTTTCAGTGCCCTCTGATGGCAGAAATGAGGGAGAAGGAAAATGTGGTCCCACTCACCAACCAGAGAGAGGAGAAATGTTGGAATTCCTTCTTTCTCACTTGGAATACGTATTAGCATTGCCAAGTGCATGTATGGAGTTTCAAAGATGCAACTGAGGATCACTTCAAAGTATATTAAATAACTATATTTCATATGATCCTATAACTTTGTTTCAGATGGAGGTGGAATCTACAATAGATCTTGATGCTTCAACTATGCATATAAAGAAAAGCCAGATAGCTGTGGATGCTGAACAAGAATTGGCGAAAGTGGATTTAACCATTCATTCAGAGACTTTAAAAGATACAGCGCCCGTGTTAGAAGGCATTAAGGTGATTTGTGGGCAGAGGTGGTGGGAAATATAGTGCTACAAAGGACATCATGAATTCTACATAGGACAGTGGCAAACTATGACTAAATTAGTGAATGAGTCCAGTTATAAAAGATTCAGATTACTCCTTCATATACAAATAGACAAGAATTTACTTAATTTGCTACCTGCAAGTATTTTGAGTAATATAAAATACTTCAATTACAGGACGTTTCAGTAGCCTTTTCAAACTCAGTACCCACCTTTAATTCCAATTAAAAATAATGGAATTCAATGTTAATTTTAGTGTATATTCCCCTTTTTTCTCTCGGGGCATATCTACAATAGTTTAATAGGCATTTCTCCTTGCTAAGGAACCCTGGGCATTATTACAGGGGGTATATGGGTGGGAGGGAGAGCTCTAACAGACTGCGTAGCACTTACAAGGAGGGAGGAGAGAAGGAAAACGGGAGAGGCCAGCACTGACACTGGGCACTCCTGCCTGAGAGGGCTGCTCCCCTTGATTAGGCCTTTGATTCCAGGCAGTCTGCCCGAGGCAGTCAGTCACTTGGGGAAAAGGGTAAACTGGATCAGCATATTTAAATTTGTATGTGAGAATGAGGCACAGACCTATTTCTTTAACTAAAACAACATTAGTAAACTGCATATTTGGAACAGACCAGATATATACACTATATGTTATTGGCAAGTGAATATGGAAATATTAAATCTCATACAAATTGTTCAAACTGGTTGTAATTTTGAAATAATCCACAAAATCAAGAGAAATTTTTAGTCCTTCTTACATTTTATATCAAATAAGAAAAAGAAATTGCCTGTTTCAACAGTAAAAACAACGCTTTCCTCCTTGTATCTTCTAAGGAAAATATCAAATCCTGATGCAATTTTGCAATTGTACAAAAAGATCACTTGCTGCTCTCTCTTCTGTACAGAGAGGTCAAACTGCTGAAAAAACCCTATCTGCAGAAGGGCTACCATCTATAGCAGTTATAGAATCTGGTGCCTTCCAGATGTTTTAGACTTCAGCTGACATTGACCCTAGCCAACATAGCCAGTGGTCAGGAATGCTCAGAGTTGTAGTCCAAAACCTCTGGAGAGCACCAGGTTGGGAAAAGCTAATCTATAGCAAGCCTTTGTGTTTGGAAAGATCTTTGCTAGAAATAGTAAAACTGGTTTCAAATAAGTCTGGCTCTACAAATCTGGTCAGGCATTTTCCAAACCTGAGTGTTGAGACTAATTTCTCTCCATTTACTGTTCTTAATGTTTCCTGATACAGAATGTCTTAGCCTGAAAGATACCTGGGTTTGATATTTTCCATTTAGAGTGTTCAGTACCCACTTTTTAAAAAAATCTATACCCTTATTCAGGTGTTCTGTATCCACGTAGAGCAAACGCATGAGGAGAGTGAGTGCTCCAGCTCTGCCCCCCTCATTGCGCATTTCCATTGTGGTGGGCGACAGTCTGAAGAAGGGAGTGTGCTGTATCCATGGAGAATCCCATTGAAAGCCAGGATCCTGGCTTGCTTGGAAACCTTCCCCTTCAGACTTTTGTCCTCCCAAGAGTACAGGGTAACAGTAAAGTACAAGGGTGGGGATGGAGCACTCTTCCGCCTCAAGTATTCGCTCTGTTCAGGTATAGAAAGACTGAATAGGGCTATTGTTTGATGGTTTGGGTTCACCTTTCTGACTTATTTGTACTTTTGAATGTACTATCTAGGACATACTAGTTTTGAGATTTTGTTTGGCAGAGAAGGGGAGATGTCTAAAAAGTATTCTAAGTATATCTGTTAGCTACTTAGCTTTTTGTAAAACATATGAATTTGCCTTAGCAAATAATATGTTATTCACTAAACCCGTTTCTGAGCTGTAGTAGTCTATAGTAGCCTATGGTAGTCTTGCACCCTTTCATAATGTAGTTTAGTTTTTTATAGTGCACTTCATGGGTAGCCAACTTGTGGCACAGGCTGTGGAAATTTGTCATGCTCCTAGACAGGAGCAGGAGGGTATGTGGACCTCGCTAAACATAAAAAGTGATCTTTGCAACTTCTTTGCACTTAACATGTGGCTCACTTAACAAAATACGTTGGCTACCACTGGTGTACTTGGATTTTATTAACATACATTTTGTGTAGATGTCATCTAAGAATATTTAATATTTATTTATTAGTTGTTCTTGTTTTCATGCTGCAAAGTTTGAAACATGGCAGTGGTGCCTGTTCATTAAGGTTAGGAATACATTATATTTCTATAGCAATTGTAAACTGGCAATTTAAACAAATGCTGAAAGCAGTTAAACAGATTGTGTATAAAGCAGCCAATTTTAGTTTCTGTTAATGCCCAGACTGTTACAATGTGTCCAATAGATCCATTGCTGGCACTTGTCTAATGATGCATGAAAACCACCCTATGAAGTTACTTTTCTTTGCCTGCGCAGTTGTAATGGCCATGAGAATTCAAAGGATTTAAAAAACAAACAAACACTCCATCCTGTTAAAATAATTAATAAAAAAAACAAAACTCTTGATTGAAGACTGGAGGACAATGTTACATAAAATATAGTGGGCAGATGACAGCCAGAAACAATCCTAAAATATTATGTTACCTAATCAAAGGATGGAGGGGAGGTATCAAGCGGGGGGGCTGCAGGGTTTGGTCCTGGGCCCTGTACTCTTAAACACTTTCGTTAATGACTTTAAGGAAGAGGTGTGGGGATGCTTCTAAGATTTGCAGAGGGTACAAAATTGGGTGGGATAGCTAATACCTTAGAAGACAGAAACAAAATTTCAAAATTTTTAAAAAACTGGGTAGTAAATAACAATGAAATTTAACAGAGGCAAGCATAACATTCTTCATTTAGGAAAAAGAAATCAAATGCACAGGTATAAGACAGGGGATACTGGTTTGACAATAGTATGTGCAAAAAAAGATCTTGGAGTTACGTAGTCTATCACAAGCTGAATATGAGTCAGCAGTGTGATGTAGCTGCAAAAAAAGGAAATGCAATTTCAAGTTGCATCAATAGAAGTATAGTTTTTAAATCACAGGATGAAATAGTCCACTGTACTCTGCGCTGGTCAGATCTCACCTCGAATACTGTCTACTTCTGGACACCACACTTTAAGAAGGATTCAGATAATTGGAACAAGTTCAGATAAGAGCAAGAAACATTATTCGGGAACTAGGAACTAAGTCCTGTGAAGAAGGTGTGGTGTTCTCCATCACTGGAGGTATTCAAGCCCGCTCCCTCCTGCTGTCAACTGTAACTGCTGAACTTTCCAACTAAGATTGTAGTGCCTGAGTTTGCTTTCCTTTTCCCCCTCCTCCTCCTCCCTCCCAATCCCCTTTCCTTTTGTGTCATGTCTTTTAGATTGTAAGCCTATGGGCAGGGACTGTCAAGAAATACTTTTGTAAGCCACCGTGAGAGCCTTTTTTGGCTGAATGGCGGCATAAAAATCCTTAAATAAATAAATAAATAAATGCTTTGAGCTGGATTTATGCACTGAATGAGGGTTTGGGCTCAGTGGCCTAAATGTTCCCTTCCAAGCCTATGATTCTGTATCACTGAGAGCCTTTTTATTCATTAACGTTTAAACTGCAGACATCTCCACATCTGTCTGTGCTTTTATGGGGATATTGCATTGGTTCAGCACTGCATGCACATTTATAATGTACAGAATGTTGTTGTGTGGATGGCCCGGCCACAAAAAGGGAAAGAACTCAGCCAGCGACTGACCTCTTATTTGTTCATTCATTGACAATACAATAAGAACAACCTCAGCAATATATGCAGCTCATTCATGTTCTTACTCTGATATAATAGATAGCCACAAAATCTACAGAAACCCTTTGCTGGTTAGAGAGGTGATAAGAGGCTAGTTAGGTTTTTGTACTTCCTTGCAGAATTCTGTCCTCTCTTCTTTCTCAACTTTATAGAAGAAGTAGGTTCCAGTTATGATAGGCAGTGGGGAAGGGGAGAAAGAGTTGGAACACTGATAACAATCACTACTTTCTCTCTCTGGGAAGTATTAAATATCTTACGGACTGCCTTTCAGAGGCAGCATTCTGTGGAGACAGGAACTACCTAGAGAGGCTCAAATTTCTTTCCCCCCACATAAGGGATAGAAAATGGCTGCCCCCTTGGCCTGGCCATTAGCTCTCTCATTCTCATTTAAGAAATAAAAACTTCTTTTTAAGCCTTCTGTAGTGAAAAAAGTCTCATCTATTTGACTTGATAAGTGATGTCCATGTTAACTTTTTACAAGAGGAATATGTGTGTCTCAAAGACTGATAGGTCATACAGTCCAAAGTCCTGCCCAAGGGGTTATTAACCCTGCACAGATCAACCTGTGTAATCCAGACAAGCAGAGAGAGTAGGTGCAACACAGAAATGTTTCTAAAGGCAAGTAGATCAAGCAAGAGAGATACATGCTATGTTAAAATTCAGGTAATGCATATTAAACACGTTCTAGACATACAGGAGATGTCTCTTCCTCTTCCCATTTCATACCTTTCTGAATCTCAGCATGGAGATAATCCTGACTGAGCGGTGGCGTCCATGCTCTCTGATGAACATGGAAAACTTGCATGTTGTAGTGAAGTGTTTTGAGCAGAATCTGCTACTGACACCTGAGCACATTGCTCCTCATTTGCAGTGGACAGGATAATTGCTCATCTAACAGCTTGGTTTTAATCTCTGCCTGTAGATACTGCTGGTACAATTCCTATTCAGTTCAATGAATGATACCCATATAGGACAGGCTGTAATCATAAACTAGTAATAACATTTATCTAGAATTGTCTTGACTATTAGAAAGTTTTGGATTTCCTATGGACTGCACTTATTAAAATAAAATAAAATAAAAAATGTTTGTTATAAGATGTGGAGAACATGAGATGCTCTCTCTCCATAGGGTGAAGAAATAACCAAAGAAGAGATTGACTTGCTCAGTGATGCTTGTACTAAATTAAAGGAACAAAAGAAATCACTAACAAAGGAGAAGGAGGAGCTTGAGGAACTCAAGGATGATGTGCAGGAGTATAGTGAGGTAAGAAGAGACTAAGAGCTGTCTTGAGCCAGTAAAATGAAATCTTGACCTGTTATTGGGAGGAAGAACTAGTGCTATCATGAATCATACTACTTGTCCAAGAGAAGCTGCCAAAGATATCTCCTTCTAGACCTCGTCCCTCTGATAGAGAGAGACTGAGACAGGTCACTTCAAGATGAGAGGCTGTTTTTCGGCTTGGACCAATCAGAAGGAAGAACTAATTGGCCAGCTTGCCTGCTGACAGAAGGTGCCTCCACCCATCTTCAGCCATTTGTCCTGGGCCCTCTGCACCACAATCCATCCCATTCAGGAGGAGCCCTTGACTCTTAAGAGGCTTGCTGAGAGGCTGTTGGGGTGGAGAGGGGACCGGAAAGTTACCTTCCACCTATCCTTTTCCAGCACATCTAGGTTAGCATCTGAATGGGCCTTCATGAAAATGTTTTTGTTCCTTAGGATTTGCAAGAGATCAAAGAGTTGTCTAAGGCTGGAGAAGAACAAATAGTTGAAGAATCTAAAGCGAGCAAGAGACTGACTAAAAGAGTGAACCGAATGATTGGGCAGATTGACAAAATCATTGGGGAGTTAGAGACAGATCAAAAAGTGGTGGATGGACAGTTGGACAGTGATACTAGCCCTCCCATTGGGTAAGTGATAGTTGCTATAAATGAAGATGTTTATGCTTGTAAATATGGTTAGCTTGAGGAAGATTTTATAGCTAAAGGAAGTGTGCTTCAGAACTTCTAAAATCTAAATTTTCATGTATTTTATGGTTATAGCTGGAAACTCTTTCCTGACTGAAAAGGTATCTCTTGACGAATCAGTCAGCAGGCAAAAAATATTTTTAGTACAAGTACTTATGGCAAAGACCATCTTAAAAGGGGCATTATCTTCATCTGAAAACAAAGCAAGTATGTTTTGTTTTTAGAGGTATGTTTTCCACATATACACATTTAAACAACTGATTGACTAAAACTCATGATTGATTAACTATGAGTCCTTGAATTGGATGACAACTCTATAGACATAATTATATAATTCTTGGTTAGAACATAAAGATAATAGTATTCACATTAATTCTTCCTCTTCCTCGAATAATTCTTGTAATTTTATTCATAATAGCTAGATCCTGTATCTTCCTTAACCATGTTGAAACATTAGGAACTGTTTTGGGATCTAGGCACTTGCAGCCACAAATAGACAAAAGTAACTTGTGTTTTTCTTGAACTAAATGTTTAATATTTCCAATCAGCATTACTTCAGACTTCAAAGATAAAGCATAAGCAGGTACATAGGAATATAGGGAGCTGCCTTATACTGAGCCAGGCCATTGGTCCAGTATTGTCAGCACTGACAGGCAGAAGAGGCTCTCCAGGGTTTCAGGCAGGATTCTTTTGTTGCCTTACCTGGAGAAGCCAGGGATCAAACCCGGGACTTTCTGCATGCAAAGCAGGTGCTCTGTCACACTGAGCTATATTCTACTAATTGTATGTTCATGATACATTATTACATAACAAAGATTTGATTTTCAGGCAACCAAAGCTCATGTGTAGATAGATACCTCTTAAACCACAATCTTTTCAACTGCAGCCCTTCTTTGATTATTAATTTCGGTTGCTAAGGGACGATATACCATCAAACAAGCAATTTAAAATACTTTGCTTATCACAATAGCACAAGTACAAAGTAATGAAACATTTCAAATACCTTGTCACTGGTTTTCAGGCTGTTCCAGGAATCACTTGGATTCCTGGAAACTTAATAGGGCTTCCTTAAAATTGGTGATGGTGGGCAAACTTTCCTGAAAGAGGTGTAGAGGGCAAGCTGTCATCCCCTGTAATGTGTAGCTTCAGGGGGAGGGTTGGGTGTATGCTGCAGTGCACTCTAAGTGGATGCAGGATGATGGTGAAGTCCAGCATGGTTTCCCAGTGCCTCAATGGATGCACCCTAGACATGCTGCAGAATCTTCTACAACTTGCAAAAGGTTCCATGGCAGGTAAGTGACTGTTTGAAAACGCGGTGTTAGACCAGTGCACAAGTTAATCTACTAAAGTGTTATCATTCCTCTGTTCAGATTCAGACCCTGGAGCAAGGGTCTACAATTTTGTTCACCATGGCTGCTTTTCTGTCTCTCGCTAGTGAGCAGGAAGTGTCCCAGGTTTCCTCCCAGCCTTGGAACTAGAGAAGGAGGAGGGGTTATTACAATTTTGCTGCAGTTTGGAAATGTTCAGCACAACTGTTGGGGTGATCCACTCCAGCCCCAAGGTTAGAAGGAAGCCTTGTTTTTCTGGTACTGTTCTGTCGCAGCACCAAGCAATCTGAGAAGTGCAGAACAATGCCCTTTTAGCTGTACTTTGTAAAAATGTCAGCAAGTTCAAACATGGTGAGAGGGAAATGTCTCCGTGACATCTGCCACAGCTGCTCCCTTTGGGTCTTCTTTTTACCAACCATGCACCCAGTTGAAATACTGCTGCTCACTGGTTCTGTGATTCACTGACCCTTCTTGGCCCCACAGCAACCATCCCAGCACTTTGTGCTCCACTCTATTCACCCTTTTACTTCACCGCTGCCACCATATATCCCAGTACCTTGCCTCAGGTACTTTAAGAATCCAATCCAGTTTATGAAACAAAATAACTTTTATTTAACAATAAGTAAGTTTATGCAGTTTCCCAATCTTGTAGTTTCATTTGTTGCAATTCTTGTTTGTTACAATACAGTATATCATGTATCCTTTCCTACTCTACCCACTAGTCAAATCTATCTCCTTTTATTCCCTCTTTTTCCAGAACAATAAAACGCTGATCGTACTCTGATCTAACCCCTTCACCAGATAAATCCAGACTCTCTCTCACTCTGTCAACCCTCCACACACATACTGCTTCTAACTTGTCACTCTCCTTCAAACACTTGAATCCAACAGCCAATCAGAATTCACTCCAATCTTCCATTCACTGACTCCCCCTCCCAAAAGAATTAACAACTTATCATCCTTACGATATTTTAATCATGTTGAAGATAAATGTGATTTATCTTGTTTTCATTACAGAATCTGGTTAAATGACTAATACTGTATAGTTGTGTGGGTGGGGAAGGAGGGATGTGTTTTAACCATCTGTAGTAATTGCTTGCTGTACACAGGTTGTGTTTCCCATTTAGGGAGAATCTCATCAGTATCAATGAGCTTATTAGTGTGATGAAACAGATTCAGAAGATACCCGAAAGCAAACTGAACAGGCTTGCTGAAGCACTAGATGAAAATAAGGATGGAAAAATTGATATAGATGATGTTGTAAAGGTGAGTTTGCTGAAGAATGGTTTTATTTTATGCTTTTAGAAATGTGCAGATCAGAGAATTCTTATGCTTTTTATTTAAAAACATTGCTGTTTGTTCTGCTGGTTTTGGTAATGCTGTGATTTTATAAGCTTATGTTTTCAACATCACTTAGACACAGTTAGCTTTACAGAGTGAAAGACAATAAAAATACAACTTGCAAGAAGCGTTTTTCTGAATAAAGGCAGCATGCCAAAAGCTATAAAGGAAAACACAGAGGAAGTTTTTCACAGAAAGGTGAGGTACAAAAGAATCCACAGCGTGCATGTGTTAAAGTCACGCTGAATGACTCAAACTCTAAGTGGTACATTGCTTTGTTAGCAGCCTCTCATATGACCAATTACAGATAATGCTTTAGAGAACTTAATAATAATAATAATAATAATAGCAGCAGCATTGTTGATGGGAGAGCTTTAAATGCAAAAGGGGAAAGGGACAAGGGTTCTACACTGTAAAACACCAGCGGGTGGCACGAGGGAAGTGCAAGTGGAAAATGTCTTATACGTCCTAGAGATGAAGAACAGCCTTCTGTTAGTGTGTAAAGGTTTGACTGTGAAATTTAGAGGGGACAAATGTACAATCAACAAAGTCAGTGATTTAATTTCAACTGGAACTATAATTGATGATAAATATGATTTTAACCATCAAAAAGTGTATGCTAGTATTGCAAAGCAATGTTCTCACAAGAAGTATGAAAACCTACAGAGAACAGCTCCAACAGTGTCCCAAAATAGTGTCTGCAACAAGGTAGGAACAAAGCCAGACTATAAAACACATGGTCTTCGATGTCTATATACTAATGTCCAGAGCATGGGAAACAAACAGAACGAACTTGAACTCTTATTACATGAAGGCAAATACGACTTGATAGGTATAACTGAAACTTGGTGGGATGACTCCCATGACTGGAATATAGCAATTGAAGGATATAACTTGTTCAAAAAGAACAGAAGAAATAGAAAGGGAGGTGGAGTTGCACTATATGTTAAAAATACCTATCCCTGCACAGAAATACAGGCGGATGAGATTGGGAGCCCCGTCGAGAGCGTCTGGATTAAAATAAATAGGGCAAGGAATAAAAAGAATATGATAATCGGAGTCTACTACCGACCACCCAATCAAGGAGAAGACGAGGACGAAACTTTTGAGAAACAAATTGCCAGTGTTTCAAGGAAGTGTGATGTAGTAGTGATGGGGGACTTCAATTACACTGATATCTGTTGGGAGACCATTACTGCCAAAAGCGGCCCTTCCAAGAAATTCCTGACATGTATGGGTGATAAGTTTCTCCTACAGAAAGTGGTGGAAGGAACTAGAGGATCGGCAATCCTTGACTTGTTATTGACCAATAGGGATGACTTAGTGGATAAAGTGGCAGTTACGGGAACTCTGGGGGAAAGTGACCACGTCATACTTGAATTCTTGATTATGAAGGAGACAAAAGTCGAGCGTAGCCATACACGTACTCTGGATTTTAGGAAAGCTGATTTTAATAAACTCAGAACTATAATAAGTAAGGTCCCGTGGCAAGGGAGCCTAAAGAGAAAAGGAGTGCAGGATGGGTGGGAGTATCTAAAAAATGAAATTTTAAAGGCACAGTTACAAACAATTCCAACAAGGAGAAAAGATAGAAGACAACAGAGGAAACCAATGTGGCTCCACAAAAGGTTATTGATGAACTGAAAACAAAAAGGGATACATATAGGAAGTGGAAGGAAGGCCATGCTACAAAAGAAGAGTACAGACAAGTGGCGCAGAAGTGCCGAAATGGTGTCAGGAAGACTAAAGCTGTGAATGAGCTGAGATTAGCGAGGGATGCTAAAAGCAATAAAAAGGCTTTCTTCAGATACGTGAGTAGTAAAAGACAGAGGAAAGAAATGGTGGTTCAACTGCTTAATGAGGATAGCAAATTGATAACACGACAAAGAAAAGGCTGAAGTGCTCAATTCCTACTTGGCCTCGGTCTTCTCCCAAAAGCGGGTCTATGACCCCCCTGGAAAAAGTGAAGCAGAAGTTGAGGGGGCAGGATTGCAGTTTGAGATTGATAAACAAATGGTCAAAGAACACCTAATTTCCTTGAATGAGTTCAAATCTCCAGGGCCCGATGAACTGCATCCAAGAGTAATGAAGGAGCTAGCGGAAGAACTCTCAGAACCTTTGTCTATTATCTTTGCAAAATCATGGAAGACGGGTGAGGTGCCGGACGACTGGAGGAGGGCTAACGTTGACCCTATCTTCAAAAAGGGCAAAAAGGAGGAACCTGGGAACTACAGACCAGTCAGTCTGACATCCATCCCTGGGAAAATTCTGGAGCAGATTATAAAGAAGTCAATCTGTAAACACCTTGAAATCAATGCAGTGATTACTAGAAGCCAACATGGATTTGTCAGGAACAAATCCTGTCAGACTAATTTGATCTCATTTTTTGATAGGATAACCTCCCTTGTGGACTGTGGGAATGCTGTGGATGTCATATATCTTGACTTCAGCAAAGCTTTTGACAAAGTACCACATGACATTCTGATTAACAAACTACCTAAAAGTGGGCTAGATGGAACAACTATTAGATGGATCCACAGTTGGCTACAGAATCGGACTCAAAGAGTACTTATCAATGGAACCTTCTCAAACTGGGGAGAGGCAACGAGTGGGGTGCCGCAGGGCTCAGTCCTGGGCCCAGTGCTCTTCAACATTTTTATTAATGATTTGGACGAGGAGGTGCAGGGAACGCTGATCAAATTTGCAGATGACACAAAATTGGGTGGGATAGCTAATACCCTGGAAGACAGAAACAAACTTCAAAGTGATCTTGATAGGCTGGAGTGCTGGGCTGAAAACAACAGAATGAAATTTAATAGGGCTAAATGCCAAGTTCTACATTTAGGGAATAGAAACCAAATGCACAGTTACAAGTTGGGGGACACTTGGCTCAGCAATACTACAAACGAGAAAGATCTTGGAATTGTTGTAGATCACAAGCTGAATAGGAGCCAACAGTGCGATATGGCTGCAAGAAAGGCAAATGCTATTTTGGGCTGCATTAATGGAAGTATAGCTTCGAAATCACGTGAGGTACTGGTTCCTCTCTATTCGGCCCTGGTTAGGCCTCATCTAGAGTATTGCGTCCAGTTCTGGGCTCCACAATTCAAGAAAGACGCAGACAAGCTGGAGCGTGTTCAGAAGAGGGCGACCAGGATGATCAGGGGTCTGGAAACAAAGCCCTATGAAGAGAGACTGAAAGAACTGGGCATGTTTAGCCTGGAGAAGAAAAGATTGTGGGGAGACATGATAGCAGTCTTCAAATACTTAAAAGGTTGTCACACAGAGGAGGGCCAGGATCTCTTCTCGATCCTCCCAGAGTGCAGGACACGGAATAACGGGCTCAAGTTAAAGGAAGCCAGATTCCAGCTGGACATCAGGAAAAACTTCCTGACTGTTAGAGCAGTGCAACGCTGGAATCAGCTACCTAGGGAGGTTGTGGGCTCTCCCACACTAGAGGCCTTCAAGAGGCAGCTGGACAACCATCTGTCAGGGATGCTTTAGGGTGGATTCCTGCATTGAGCAGGGGATTGGACTCGATGGCCTTGTAGGCCCCTTCCAACTCTGCTATTCTATGATTCTATGAACCTATGGCACAGGAGATTTGGGCATAGGCATTATGACATCATTTCCCAATTTAAAAAAGGAAATCTAACAAAGGGTATACTGATGACATCATGTGGCAGTCGGGAAACGTAGCTTTAACAAGCACTGTGTGAGTGAAATCATGCCCCCCTCCCCCCCAGAAGTGATTCATAGTCATACTTGTGGCCTCATGGAAATGCAAACACCAGGAGGAAACAGATACATGGTGACATTTATAGATGATTACAGTAAGGACACAGTCATGTACCTAATCAGAGAAAAGTCAAGTGCTGAAAAGCATTAAAACATATGTGGCAGTGGTTAGCAACAGATTCCATAGGAAGCCACAAGTGATCCTAACAGACAATGAAGGTGAATACATGGGGAAGAAAGTGATGGAATATCAGATGCAAGAAGGAATAGAACATCAAACTACAGTGCCATATACTCTGGAACAAAATGGAATGGCAGAAAGGAAGAACCATTCTGTTACAGAAATGGCAAAATACATGCTGTTTGATGCAGAGTTACATAACAAGTACCGGGGAGAAGCAACTATGATGGTCACTTACTTACAAAACACATTGCCAACCAAATGGGCAAGCAGCACATCACACTTTGTATAGACACAAGGCAAGCATGGCACATCTAAAAGTGTTTGTTTCAAAGGCATACACCTACATCCCAAAGAAGAAAAGGATCAATATGGACCTTGGAGCCAAAGAAGGCATACTTGTTGGATATGCACTGAGATGCAAAGTATATAGAATCTTGGACACTCAGTCAGACGCAATCATAGAATGCCATGCTTTATACATTGATGAAAGTGAAAAATCAAGTACGGAAGAAGGGAGAGGGCTTTCTCTGTGGTGGCACCCCGACTGTGGAATGCCCTCCCCTTGGAGGCCCGATTGGCGCCAACATTGATTGCATTTCGACTCCAAGTAAAAACATGGCTTTTTAATAAAGCCTTTGATGGTTAAACTCACTGGCACATTGTTTTAACTGCATCTATTGCTTTTAAATTATATATTGTTTTAGCTTGGATCATGGTTTAATTTGTTTTTAACTGTGTATATTTATTGTTTTATACTTTATGTTTTTATCTGTACGCTGCCCTGAGATCTTAGTGATATAGGGCGGGATATAAATATTTTAAATAAATAATAAATAATACTAAATGCTGAAGTAAATTCATCAATAAAGGAAAATGAAAGTCCACAACAATTAGTAGCAGATCTGAGACTAACATAAAAAAATCCTGAAGTGCCTAAACAAGAAGAAAGGAATACTGAGTCAAGTGTCAGATGTTCAATCAGGTCAAACAAGGGAAATCCACCCAAGCAATTCTCCTGTCTTGCCAAGACTGAAGCTATACCGGAGCCCCTGACATGGGAAGATGGAGCAAAGATGCCAGCAGCAGAAAGGTAACAATGGAGCAAAGATGCAGAGGAAGAGATTGAATCTCTAGCTCAGAACCAAACCTGGACACTCACAGAATTACCACCCAGAAGAAAATAGGCTGCAAATGGGTTTTCAAGATCAAACACAATGCGGAAGGAAAGATACAAAGCCAGACTGGTGCATAAGGGGTACTCCCAGGAATAGGGCAAAGATTACAATGAAACATTTGCTCCTGTTGTAACACACATCGCTATAGCAATACTACTAAGTATAGCAGCATCCAGAAGAATGCATGTCAAACATCTGGATATAAAGATTGCTTTGGAGTGATTGAAGAAAACATATACATGGAACCACCCCCTGGATTTGTAGGACAAGAAAAAGAACACCTTATGTGCAAACTGAAAAAAACATTTATGACCTAAAACAAGCTGCAAGAGTGTGGAGTGAAAACTAGATTAGATGCTCACCAAGGAAGGATTCACACAAAGCAAAGTAGAGCCCTGTCTGTACTCAAGAAACAGCGATAACAGATGGACATACATTTTAGTTTATGTGGATGATCTGATCTTATGTTACCAAGATAAGAAAGACTGTGATGAAATAGTACAGTATCTTAACCAAGAAGTGGAAGTGAAGCAGCTAGGAGACATCACATATAACTTGGGATACAAATAGAAAGGGAAGAAGATGAAAGTTACCCTCTTAACCAAAAACATCTGCTTGATAGCATTGGCTTCAAGGTTGCAAAAGGAGTGAGAACTTCTATAGAGATAAATTACCTTAAACAAGATGGAAACACTCCACTCCCTGCCAGACAACAAGAAGCAATTGGAAAGCTTCTGAATATTAGCATCGTGATGTGACCAGACAAAGCTGAAGCTGTGGGACTCTTGTCCAGAAAAAACAACTTCCCAGCCAAAAGCTGCTGGAATGCAGTGAAGAGGTTGGGGAGGTACCTAAATGGAACTTCACACCTAAAACCAAACCTGCCAGTTACTAACAATCCCAAGTTGATAAGGTATGTAGATGCTGACTGGGCTAGAGACAGCACAGACAGAAAGTCTACAAGTGGTCATTTATTCTTTTATGGAGGTGGAGCCGTTAGTTGGGCCAGCCGAAAACATGTAACAGTTGTCCTCTCGTCTCCTGATTCAGGATATGTGTCAGCAGCACAAGCGTGTCAAGAATTCATGTGGATATATCAGCTGTTACTGGACTTTAGAATATCTAACCCATACAACTATTTCGGGACAACTAAGGTTGTTTAGAACATTTGCAATCGCCTCTAGCATTGTTCTTTAAGAACAAACAAATTAAGGCTTTCGCTTAATTTACTTAAATGCTCGCAGATGTATAGTCTTGATCGCAATTTGCAGCCTACCTTCTTACTCTTCCATTTTAACTTGTTATGGAGACAGATTTTGTGCTGTATTATGCAGAGTATAGACGTGGCAGCACTACAAAAGCAGTGGAGAACATCCGATGTAGAAAGAGAATCATGCGTAGGAGATATTTTTGGAGTGAGGACGGTGGAATCCCTGCTGGAACAGACTTCTGCATGCAAATAGTGGAGACAAGAGATGAAGTTCTCGATCTTATTGACAAAATGAAAGCTAACAAATCACTGGGTCTAGATGGTATTAATTCTGGAGTTCTTAAAGAACTCAAATGTGAAATTGCTGATCATCTAACAAAACTATGTAACATATCCCTAAGGTCAGCCACTCTGCAAGAGGACTGCAGAATGGCAAATATAATGCCAATTTTTAAAAAGGGATCTGGGGGAATCCAGGAAATTATAGGGCAGTTAGCTCAAGGTCTGTTCTGGGGAAATTAGTGGAAAGCATTATCCTATATACAAAATGCCAGAGTTCTCCTCACCAGTTATAGTTTTGCCCTTTGGCGCCATCTAGTGACTTTTCTCGGAACTGCGGCCTTTTAAGGCAGTTCCAGAAAAATAACTGCCAGGACCTTCCGGCCTAGCATATGGGCCAAAACCCACTCTCAGTAACTAATTTGTCTCATGAGGGTAAATTTGATAGAAGGCTAACCTCACCAATTATAAACATGTTAGCAAGGCTTTTACTTTAACGTTTCATGTTAATTTGTGCTTACTTATATTAGTAGGTTTACTTGCCTCATTTATATTTTGAGCTTCTTCGAGTGCACATGCGAAGCCCTAAAAGAGGATTAGATAAATTCTGGAGGATAAGGCTGTCAATAGCTACTAGTCCTGATATCTATATGCTACCTTCAGTGTTGGAGGCAGTTCACCTGTGTACGCCAGTTGCCGGGGAACAGAACCGGGAGAGTCCTGTCGCACTAATGTTCTACTAATGGGTTTCCCACAGGCAGGTGGTTAACCTCTGTGAGAAAAGAATGCTGAATGAGATGGACCCCTGGTGTGATCCAACATGGCTCATCTTACGTTCTTATGTCAGCAAAATGATATAGCAAGAAGTTTTTCAAGGACTCCACACAATCTCGCCTTGTGCAAGATGCCACTAAGACTATTGTGGCATGGGTACTACAACAGCTTAAACTGTGGAAGGAAGAAACTGTACATTGGAGTTGGTGAATTGTATTGCTATGGATAGATTTAGATTATTTATTTATTGCATTTCTATACCGCCCAATAGCCAAAGCTCTCTGGGCGGTTCACAAAAAGTAAAACAATTCAAAGTATAAAACTACAGTATAAAAACATGATATAAAATACAATATAAAAGCACAAACAGGATAAAATCAGCAGCAGTGCAGAAATCCAAATTTAAGATAGCCAAGTTAAAATTTATTTATAGACTGTTAAAATACTAAGAGAATAAAAAGGTCTTCGCCTGGCATCTAAAAGAATATAGTATAGGTGCCAGGCGAACCTCCTTAGGGAGCTCATTCCACAGCTGGGTGCCACAGCAGAGAAGGCCCTCCTCCTGGTAGCCACCTGCCTCACTTCCTTTGGCAGGGGCTCACGGAGAAGGACCCCTGAGGGTGACCTTAAGGTCTGGGCAGGTACATATGGGAGGAGGCGTTCCTTTAGATAGCCTGGCCCCAAGCCATTTAGGGCTTTAAATGTTAATATCAGCACTTTGAATTGGGCCCGGACCTGGACTGGCAGCCAGTGAAGCTGGAAGAGGACTGATGTGATGTGGTCTCGTCGGCCAGTCCCTGTTAGTAACTGTGCTGCCCTGTTTTGTACCAGTTGAAGTTTCTGGACTGTTTTCAAAGGCAGCCCCACGTATTACGTATTTCAGTAATCCAAACGAGAGGTTATGAGAGTGTGGATAGCTAGGCTATCTCTGTCCAGATAAGGGCACAGTTGGTATATCAGCCTAAGCTGATAAAAGGTGCTCTTTGCCACTGAGTTCACCTGTGCGTCAAGTGACAGCTCTGGATCCAAGAGCACCCCCAAACTACGAACCTGATCCTTTAGGGGGAGTGCAACCCCGTCTAGAACAGGGTAAACATCACCTAACCGGCCAGGCGAACCACCCGCTAACAGTAGCTCCATCTTGTCTGGATTGAGTCTCAGTTTATTGGCCCTCATCCAGTCCATTACCATGCTCAGGCACTGATTCAGTACAGCCACTGCCTCACCTGGGTTTAATGAAAAGGAGAGGTACAGCTGGGTATCATCCGCATATTGATGACACCTCAACCCACATCTCCGGATAACCTCTCCCAGCGGTTTCATGTAAATGTTAAACAGCATAGGGGATAAAATAGAACCCTGTGGAACCCTATGGCCTAAATGCCATGGCACAGAGCAATAATCCCCCAGCACCACCTTCTGGAATCTGCCATCCAAGTAGGAGCAGAACCACTGCAACAGAGTACCTCCAATTCCCAGCCCAGGCAACTTATCCAGAAGGATACCATGGTTGATGGTATAGAAAGCCGCTGAGAGGTCCAAGAGAATCAACAGAGTCGTACTCCCCCTGTCTCTCTCCCGGCAAAGGTCATCCCACAGGGCAACCAAGGGAGTTTCCGTTCCAAAACCAGACCTGAAGCCCAATTGAAATGGTTCTCAATTGAGTTTATTAATTTTAGCTGTTTTATCATTGTTATATGTGTAATCCACTTTGGGAGGGCTTTTGCCCTTAAAGACTGGCTAGAAATATTTTAAATAAATAAAATTATAAGGGAGATCACACATTGTCCAACCCCATCCAAACGTCAATGCCTTTTCATGACAAAGTCATTGCTATTTGGAAAGTCCCACATTGGTCTTCCTAAGCCAATAAACTATAGACTATTGTAAAATTGTGTGGTGGTTGACGGTGGGGCATAATGATCATATGAACTCTTCTTTAGACTGCCTTGTGTAGTTCTTCAGTTGTGAAGTACACAATTAACATTCCTCTTCTCCCCCTCTGCGTGCTGTTCCATGCTTTACTACCACTTCTTGATATGTTACAACTGATTGCCAGTCTTATTAAAAAAAATTATACTCTTGAGCATGTGCAGTTTTTCACTCATTTAAATCATAGCACCATAACGCCCGCTGGAATAAAATCAACTTGGTTTCTGCTCCCTGGTGCCCTCATCACCTGCCTCTCCCTGATTGGTCATTCGGGGTTGCTCTGAGCTGCGAGGCCCTGCTCTTTGGCCTTGTGGTCCAGTTCAGTGGTGAATCCATTTTTGCTTAGGTAGGCATGCTTGACTTATTTTCCTTAACTGGAAGATTTCAATGATTTGTGAATAAAGCAAAATGTAACTACTTTTATCATGCATATAACATAAGTTTATATTTGCATAGGTGGTAGAACTGATTGACAAAGAAGATATTGATATTTCTACTAACCAAGTAGCAGAGATCATGTCACTGTTGCAAAAGGAAGAAAAACTGGAAGAAAAAGAGAAAACTAAAGAAAAGACTGAGAAGGAAGCTTTAGAAGTGAAGAATTAGTTTTCATTCCGATTCCAAGCCTGAATTAAGCGGAACGTCTTATGTACCTTGTCCAGCATCTACTATTTGAGATGAGAAACATCAGTGTTCTATTGGCAAATCAAGATTAAAAACATTCTTTGACGATGCAGAAAGACATTTCTGTGATCAAACACAGGCAACTTATCATTCCACAAAGATAAGAATAGTTTTGGTCTTTTAAGGATTTATTCCTTCTTGTGGAACCACGTGCACCCTTTGGCATGCTGCACTGATTTAGTACACTTTTGCTGGAGATCATGATACAAATTAGGAGCCAGCAAAATAATATTGTATTGGCATGAACGTACTCTTCTCTACTTGGCAAAGAAGTGAACATCTGTACAGCAAAACTCCCAGTATAGAGACCATTCAAAGGTTTTCTAAAATCCCATCAATTTTTTTTTATCAGTTAAGTTTTTAAAAGGACTTCTGCAAACAAATGTGTGTGTTCTGAAGTTTCTGATATTGCCGTGGCATAATATACAGTCCAGGCTAATCATTTAGAGCTATCCAGAATTTTTCAAAAACCTCTGCACAACATGTTGTTTTGCCAATTGCTCAACATCTGAAAAATGCTAGTAGAAAATGGGATGCAGTACTATCCCACTGCCAGCAGACATCTTCAAAAAGTGAAATTCAATTCCTTGCTCTGCTTCAGTTCTCCCCCATCCATCTATACTCACCCTGGTCTCCACTCCATTTTTCCAATTGGTAATTAGATTTCCTATCAATGTCTCTGTCACTTTAAAAGCCACAGTGTAATCAGTGATTCCAGCAGCTGCCAACTTCTCCAATCCTCTCTTCCCCATCTGGAAGGTGGTGGCCATCGGGAATTTGCAGGCAGAGTGATACGTTGCGTAATGTGCATGAGTGTCCGGGGTGGGGGTTGGGAGAGCATTTTAGGCCTTAAGTAGATGTACAAGATCAAGGGATTGCTCACTTTTGGGGGTTAATATTTTCTATCAACAACAACAAAATTAATTACGCACAACTTCCCTGAAGACTGTCCTTTGGGTGTCTAAGCCTGAGAATTAAGCTTGTTTGACAAAGTAAAATATATTGTGGAATTAAAACATTGACTCTTTAAATGTTTTCAAAATGTAGCTTTGTATTGGTGTCTAACTTACATGTAAAATGACTTGGGGGGGAATTATAACTTGATTATTTTTGTTAATTTGAAATTGTGAAAACATTTTTTCTCTGTACCTGAATGCTGCTTATAATAAGTGTTTCAAATCACTTGAATTTCATTTTGGTTATGAAATGACTAACCCAGTAAATTAGGAACATCATACAAACTTTTTCATTGTCTTGCTTACTGCAGGATTAGTTAAAAAAAAACTTACCAAAATCAATGGATTGCTTAGCTTCATTTTTCATTTGACCCTCTATGTTGACTTAACATTTTTTCTGTCATTTGGATATCAACACAATTTTGGGTAACCAAACGTTCATATTGGCTTTACTTTAAACTTCCAATAAAGTTAAGGGTGCTTTTAAGTCCATTTCCCAGGAGGGAAGTCATTTTGAAATGAATGACACTTTAATTCTGAGCAGCTGGTTTTGGTAAATTCAGTTTCCTTTTTGTTACGGATTCTGAAATTTTCCATAGTACTTTGGACATTCTTCAGTCCAAAGAAAAAGTATTCAAGACAACTTTTTTACTATATTTATGTTTATGATGCATAAAAGGTATATGTAGATTATGTTGTGTAATTATGTTTTGATAAATTGATGTTCATCCAGAAAGTCTGGAGGACCTAATTTCTCTTAGCTTTATAGTTGGTTTCTATCTACACTTTGAGAATGAGGGCTCTAGAACAAACCCTTAGGTTTGTAGTTCAGGATGGATTAGGCACTGAAAGTCACAATACATCCATGGGCTGGATTGTGCAATGGTGTTTGAGGGAGTGGGATGAGTGGATGGCCTCAGCTTTTGGTCATAAATTTCCAACTCTTAATAATCTTGTTCAATCTTGGACATGTGTATATCTGCCTCTTCTACACTGCTGGGAATTATGTAGTCCAATATGACTTGAGGGCACCAGGTTATATGTTCCTAAAAGCTTTGACATTGGCAATGAATACAAATTTCAGTTGCCACCTCGATATTCTAGTGTAGATAGACTGAATTAGGCTGGCATTACTTTGGAAAAGTATATTGCACTCCATTGTTTATGATTCTGGGGTAGGAGGGAATACCCTTCTTCCCAAAGTTCCTTGTAAAAATCTCCAGAAAGACTTTATGTTGATGCATGCAAACCAATAATCAGAAATCTGGAAACAAAGTTTCCTTTCAAATAGAAGATAAACAGCAAATTAGTGCATATTGGCAAAATAGGTTGACAAGCACCACACTAGCAAAGAAATTTCACCTGAATTGTGTGAATTTTAACTGGACCATCATGGGACTTGCAATGTTACTTTTTCCAAAATGGAGTTTTATTCCATCTGGAAAAGAGATCTGCCATCATGAGCAGTACAAAATAAGTGTGCATTTAAATGTAAACATGCAATGCTAGTGATATTGTGTGTGCATTTCATTGTGCATAAAATCCTTTTTGTCTAAGGTTAAATTATTACATAAAACAAATTATTAAATAAACGTATAGTTTATCCCACCTTTTAATCTTTAGATTATTTATGAACAAAGCATTTTGGCTCATATAATAAATCTGACATTACTAGTTTATTACTGTGGTCTGAATACATTGCTTCTTAATGTGCAGCAAAATAAAGTTTTTGATGTTTTGTATGCATTTGGCTCTACATTTTTAGTGTTAATTTTGTTTTATTCCAACTTGAATTTATTTCTCCTTCAAAACATTTGCTTGTTGCAAACTAAACAGTTTTCGATCACCTTCCTGACAATAAAAAGGAACTAACTAGGCAGCAGATACATACCACTTCACATCAGGTCAATTGAGAGTTAATGTGTTAGCTACCTTTCAACAGTCAAGGTCTTTTTAATACTAAAACCGATGAGTCTTTGGACTCCATCCAGAAAGCTAGAACTCCCACTTGTTGAATGGGAATCTCGCAGCAGCAATATCAGCCAAAGTAAAGGAGATGGTACTGATGCCAACAACCTTTTCAATACCAACAGTCCACTAACCTTCCAGCTCAATAACAAAGGCAGACTTATATTTGGCTTATTATTATTATTATTATTATTATTATTATTATTATTATTATTATTATTTTATTATATTTATCCTGCCTTTTGCCCAATACTGGGCCTCAAGATGGCCTTACAAAATTTTAAACATATACATTTTAAAACCTGGGGGGGGGCGGGGTGGAAATGTACAAAAATTAATTTTTTTTACAATATTAAAATCATTAAACATTTAAAATATATGACAATTTTACAAGTCCTTAACATAGAAGGAGGACCAGATTATTCTCCAAAGGCCTGCTGAAACAAAGAAGTTTTTGCCTGCTTCCGAAAGCACATCAAGGAGGGAGCCAGTCTAGCTTCCCTGGGAAGAGAGTTCCAAAGCACTGGAGCAGCCACCGAGAAGGCCCTCTCCCATGTTCCTACCAGGCGCACCTGTGAAGATGGTGGGTCTGAAAGAAGGGCTTCTCCAGAAGATCTCAAACCACAGGCAGGCTCTTAAGGGAGAATACAGTCTTTCAGATAACCTGGAACTGAGCCATATAGGGCTTTATAGGTCATAACCAGCACTTTGAATTGTGCCAAAGTGAACTCGACCAGTGAAAACAGGAGAGTAACAACAAGAGGCGTGTTGTGAGAGCTGCTTCTGTGCCTGATGGGCCTGAAAGGGTGTGGCCTGATTGCTCTCAGCCGCTGAGTGGGCCTCATTCTGCTTCCTGACTCCTAGTTGAGCAGAGAAGAGAAGAGGAGCTACCCCAGCTGAACTAGAAGCTAGAAAAGGAAGCCAGCTCCCAGAGAGAAAGCGAAGTTTGTCAGGGGGAGTTCAGCAGGGGAGGTCCCTAAAAAAAATATTCTTCGAGTACAAGGAGCCCAAAGTGTAGGATACAAGTGAGTTAAGCAACTGGACAAGAAAAGGTAAGTAAACTTATCTAACCATTTAATTACCTGAGGTAATCATTTATAATCTAAAATTCATAAACAGATTCTGAAGCCAAAACAAGGCCACAGCAAAGGGAGCTAAATCGTAGAGCAGTAACCACTTAAAAACCTACAGTAGAGAGCTTAATAACAGGGAGGGAATCCAGCAAGAACTTATAGCTCTTTCTGTAAGATAGAAACCTACCCTGTAGCATCATTGTATCCATCAGCTTGAGACGAAGCCGAGTAAAGGCTACTCGATGGACCTGTTTCATATCAAAGAACAGGTATTTTTCTTCTTTAAAATGGACTTTAGAAGTTGCTAGCCATTTCATGGCCCTTGAATTTGCCACTGCGGCTACATCACTCCGACTTCTAATATCTGAAACCCTAAGTTTAACAGCATGTCTTATGTTAGTATTGGGGGTGCTGATTGCCAGCAGACTGAAACCAGAGCTTGGTAACATCTTTATAAATTTATACAGCCAGGAGGTTTCCAAGGTTTTAGCCATCTGCTCGAGAAGACACTTCTTGGGCAGCCTGGCCTCGTTCATTAAAACTAACTTAAACCAATAATTGAATAGCCTGCAATGTATTTGATCTTAGACTGCCGTAATTACCGACTTCCGATCTAAGCATGTGTGCTGGACAGGTTAGAGCAACCCCTAACATCATAAGCAAGAAACGATTCTGGACCCTTTCTATTTCCCTACTATTGACGAAATCCCATATTTCAGCCCCATAAATTTGTACCGGCAACACTTTAGCCTTATATACATTAATGATTGGCAAGAGAGAACCGGGTTGTCTATAATTTATGAGCCTGTTCAAGGATTTTGCACAAACTGTTGCCTTTAACTCACTTCTTTTTAACTGCAGTGCCCATGATCCTGTGGAAGTGAAAGTTAATCCAAGATAGATAAATAAATCCACCTGGGTATTGACAAATTGAAAGCAAATAAAACACCAGGCCCAGATGGCATCCATCCTAAAGTTCTTAAAGAACTCAAATATGAAATTGTGGACCTCACAAAAATATGCAACATGTCCTTAAGCTCAGTGTCTGAACCAGAGGACTGGAAGATGGCCAGTGTAACACCAATTTTCAAAAAGGGATCCAGGAAATTACAGGCTGGTTAGCTTGACATCCGTTTCCAGGTAAATTGGTTGAAAGCATTATTAAAGACAAAATTAGTAAGTCTATAGAAGGGCAGGTCCTGCTGAAGAAGAATCAACATGGCAAGTCCTGTCTCACTAACCTCCTAGAATTCTTTGAGAGTGTCAACAATCATGTAGACAGGAGTGATGCGGTAGACATTGTTTACTTGGATTTCCAAAAGGCTTTTGATAAAGTTCCCCACCAAAGACTCCTGAATAAACTTAATAGATATGGAATAAGAGGAGAGATCCTCTTATGGATCAGTAACTGGTTAAATAACAGAAAGCAGAGAGTAGGAATAAATGGTCAATCTCCTGATGGAGGGAAGCAAATAGTGGGGTCCCACAGGGATTGGTACTGGGACCAATTCTTTTCAACTTGTTCATAAATGATCTGTAATTAGGAGTGAGCAATGTAGTGGCCAAGTTTGCTGACGACACCAAATTATTTAAGGTTGTTAAATCACAAAAGGATTGTGAAGAGCTCCAAGGGGATCTCTACAAGCTTGAAGAGTGGGCATCCAAGTGGCAGATGCAGTTCAATAAAAGCAAGTGTACGGTGATGCATGTTGGGGGGGGGGGGGACCCAACTTCAAGTATAACCTAATGGGATCTGAGCTGGCAGTGACCGAACAAGAAAGAGATCTTGGGATTGTGGTGGACAGCTCGATGAAAATGTCCACCCAGTGTGCAGCTGCTGTAAAGAAGGCAAACACCATGTTAGGCATGATAAGAAAAGGAATTGAGAATAAAACAGCCAGTATTGTACTGCCCTTATACAAATCTATGGTGCGACCACACTTAAGAGTACACCTAAAAAAGGACATGGAGCTGGAAAAAGTGCAGAAAAGGGCAACTAAAATTATTAAGGGGCTGGAGCATCTCCCCTATTAGGGAAGGTTACATCAACTGGGAATGTTTAGCTTGGAAAAAAGTAAGCTAAGGAGAGACATGATAGAAGTGTACAAAATTATGCATGGTGTGGAGAATGTGGATAGGGAGGCATTTTTCTTCTCAAAATACTAGAACCCAGGGTCATCCCATGAAGCTGATTGATGGGAGATCCTGGACAAATAAAAGGAAGTACACACAGCGCAGAGTTAAATCATGGAACTCACTACCACAAAATGTAGTGATGGCCACCAATTTGGGAAGAGGCTTGGTCTCAGAATTGGAGCCCTCAGTCATCTACTGTAATAAATTTGCTTGGCACTTCGAGGAGAAAGTTGCTTGTATTCACTCAGAACTTGATGCCACAGTTATTGCAGAGACTGAGGAGGTATCCAGTGCCCTGTCTGGTCATATTTCCTGGGATCAGTTCCATTTGATTTGATTTATTACATTTATATACCACCCCATAGCCGACGCTCTCTGGGCAGTTTACAGTTGTAGCCTGATGATGTGGACAAGAGGCTTGAATCAGTCCGTCCCACCACATGTAAGCTTGACCCTTGCCCATCTTGGCTAATTCGATCCAGCAGAGGTGGATTGGTTGGGTGAGTCCAGGGGGTAGTAAATGCCTCCCTCTGTCAGGGCGTGGTGCCTGCTGACTTGAAAGAGGCTGTAGTGCACCCTCTCCTGAAGAGGCCCTCCCTGGACCCAGAGGTATGTGAGAACTACCGTCCCATCGCTAATATCCCCTTTTTGGTCAAGGTGTTCGAGCGTGTGGGGGGGAGGCTATGTTGTCCTCCTTTTTAGTTTCCAAAATATGGTCTGTATCAATAGGTAGAACTAAGTGAGACACACAGGAAGTTAGATGGAAGAGGAAGTCAGGGACACAGACTTTGAAGGAATACTCGCCCAATCAGGAGGTGACACAGCAGTCAGTGACTCAGCACTCTCAGGAGTCAGTCAGGGCTGGAGAGAAGTTAGTTAGAAGCTATGTTTGTTTGAGGCAATAAAAGTTTTATTTTTATATAATACTGCATTCCTCATTTGCAACAAACCTATCTTTGAAACATGGTGTCAGAAGTCTAACAGGACCCATTTACAACAACAACAAAAAACAGCTTGAGATTTTGGATTATGGAGCGAGGTTTGAAAGCCCCCCCATCACTGGATTTCACTGGGCCTAACCTGGCTCAAGCTTGGCAGAACTGGAAAGAGGAGTTTGAATTGTACCTGGATCTTGCCTTCACAAAAGAGGAAGAAAAGCAAAAGGTAAAGTTATTATATTATCTGATTGGAGAAAAGGGGCGAGAGATATGCAAAACTCTTGGGTTTAGTACAACTTCTACTCTGCAACAGCTAGTAAAAGGGCTGGATGATTACTGCATACCTAAACAAAATGAAACAATAGAACGATATCAATTCTTTATGAGGGAGCAGGGGTCTGAAGAGAGACTGGATGCTTATGTTACTGCACTAAGGACTTTGGCAACAACCTGTAATTTTGGGGCTATCACAGACTCCCTCATCAGAGACAGAATTGTCTGTGGGACCACAGACCAACATCTCCGTGAGAGGCTGTTGTGGGAGCCAGATTTAACAGTGACTCGTTGTTTGGAGATTGCTAGGGCAGCTGAAGCTACTAAAGAGAGGCTTAGGACATTAGAGGGCACCCATGAGGTGCAGGTGCATGCAGTCCAACACCAGTCAAGTCAGTATAATGAGCAGGGCCGGCAGCCTCAGAGACGACTGCCTAAAATACAGTGTATGTTCTGTGGGAAACAACACGAAAAGAGAAAAGAAAGGTGCCCAGCATATGGACAGAAGTGTAAAGGTTGTGGCAAACCCAACCATTTCCAAAGTCAGTGCAAGAGTGAGAAGAAACCTAATAGGCTGGCTGTGAGAACAATACAGAATGAAAGCGATGAGTCTGAAAACTGTGAGGATGTTTTAAGCCTCACTTTGGGTCCAGTGAATCATGATGTCCACATAGTGGGGAATACAGGGAAGAAGGTAACCTACCCCACCACATTGTTTGCCACTATGTTGTTGAACAAACACCCAGTTTGTTTCCAACTGGATTGTCGAGCCACCTGCAATGTGCTGCCATTAGCTCTAATAGACAAGAAAACAGATCTGGAACCATGTGGCCAATTGCTCATTATGTACAATAGCAGTACCCTGAAACCTGTGGGGAAGTGCAGGCTAAAGATTCGCAATCCAAAGAATAATAGACTCTATCGCTTAGAGTTCATCATTGTGGAAGGGAATGCCCACAGACCACTGCTAGGAAGCAAAGTAGTCCAAGCTATGCAATTGGTTCACGTGCAACATAAGAACATCCTGAATGCTGTACAAGCCAGTGAGCAGAACCAGTCCAGGATTTGGACTATGGAGAAAATACTGAAAGATTTTGGGGATGTTTTTGAAGGGGAAGGACATTTGGCAGGGAAATTGAAACTTGAGGTAGATCTTTCAGTAGAACCAGTAAAGATCCCTAAAAGGAGAGTTCCTATGGCACTGGCAGAACCACTGAAGAAGGAACTAGCAAGCCTTCAAAGCAAAGGCATAATTGCTCCAGTAGAGACTAGCACAGAATGGATCAGCAGCTTGGTCATTGTACGGAAGCCCTCTGGAAAACTCCGTATTTGTATTGACCCTAAACCTTTAAATAAGGCATTAAAACGCAGTCATTATCCCCTGCCAACCATTGACGATGTTCTATGTGACCTATCACGAGCCAAGGTTTTTTCAGTGTTTGATGTGAAAAATGGATTTTGGCACATAGAACTGGATAAGGAATCTAGCTACCTGACCACATTTGCAACCCCTTTTGGCAGATACCGCTGGTTACGAATGCCAATGGGCATCAGCCCTGCCCCAGAAGTGTTTCAACGCAGGTTGAATCAAGAGCTAGAGAACATCCCAGGCCTGAAGATAATCGCAGATGATATCCTAATTGTGGGAGAAGGAGATACGATAATAGAAGCAACAAGGGATCATGACAAAAAGTTGTGCCATTTTCTGGAGAGGTGCAGAGAGAGGAACATCAAATTGAATCAGGATAAGGCCAGATTAAGACTGAAAGAAGTACCTTACATTGGCCACCTGCTGACTGCAGATGGGTTGAAGGTGGACCCTGGAAAAGTTAAGGCAATCCGAGAGATGCCACGACCCGAGGATGTGAAAGGTGTGCAACGATTCTTAGGCATGGTAAACTACCTGGCGAAGTTTTGTAAAGGGTTAGCAGCTGACTGTGAGCTGACAGTTGACACACAAAGAAGTAGAATGGGAATGGTCAGAGAGTCATCAGCAAGCATTTCATAAAATTAAGGATACTATATCCAAGACCCCTGTACTGAAGTACTACAGCCCAGGAGAACAGCTAGTCCTACAATGTGATGCCTCACAAAAGGGGCTTGGAGTGGCCCTTTTACAAAAACAACAACCAATTGCTTTTGCCAGTAGAGCACTGTCAGAAACAGAGAGAGGTTATGCACAAATTGAAAAAGAACTGTTAGCTGTCCTTTTTGGGATGGAACGCTTCCACCAGCTCACTTTTGGACAGACAGTACATGTCCAATCTGACCACAAGCCACTGGAAACCATTGTGCGGAAACCATTATTGAGTGCCCCAAAGAGGCTTCAAAGGATGTTGATGAGATTGCAAAAGTATGATGTACAGATCCAATATCATCCAGGCAAGCACCTGGTAATGGCAGACACATTAAGCAGAGCATATCTCTCAGAGCCCAGTGAAGATGGTTCAGTTGAAAAGGACATAGAGTCAATAAATATGCTGCAATATCTACCCATTTCACGGCCACGCCTACAAGCAATACAGGAAGGCACAGAGCAGGATACCAACTTACAGATAGTTAAACGCATTGTCCTGGATGGTTGGCCAGAGACCAAACATCAGCTACCAGTGGAAGCTACACCCTATTTCTCAATGAGAGAGGAGCTCAGTGTGCAAGATGGAATTCTCTTTAGGGCAAACAGAGCTATCATCCCAGAGGCAATGCGCTTGGACATAATGAAAAGGATACACTCCTCACATATGGGAATTGAGAGCTGTCTTAGGAGAGTGAGAGAATGCGTATATTGGCCTGGCATGAATGATCAGCTGAAAACTTACATGGCACAATGTGAGATTTGCAATTCTCTAGGTGACAGACAGCAAAAAAGAAACACTCCACCCACATGAGATTCCAAGGAGGCCTTGGGAAAAGGTAGGAGTAGACTTATTCAAGTTGCAAGACAAAGACTACCTCATAACGGTGGACTACTATTCCAATTTCTGGGAGATAGACTCCTTGCTAGATACCCGATCTCGAACAATTATCAGAAAGCTTAAAGGACACTTTGCCAGTTATGGAATACCCGATGTTTTATTTTCAGACAATGGCCCTCAGTTTGTGTCTGAAGAATTTAGGGCCTTCAGAGCACAGTGGGAATTTGATCATCAGACATTGTCACCGGCCTATCCCCAGAGCAATGGGAAAGCTGAGTCAGCTGTCAAGACAGCAAAGCGTATTTTGGTTAAAGCCAAGAAAGCTGGGACAGATCCATATCTAGCTGTCTTAGACCACAGGAACACCCCATCACAAGGCTTGGATGTGAGTCCAGCTCAGAGTCTCATGGGTTGAAGAACTAAGACCTTACTTCCAATGCGAGGAAATTTGCTGCAGCCAGAAATCCGTAACAGACGAGCTGACTCTATAGCAGAACAAAAATCTAGACAGGCCCATTATTATAATAAGTCGGCCAAAGATCTACCTGATCTACACAGTGGTGAGCAAGTCTGGATTCAGCCAGCAGGGCAAGAGAACAAGGAATGGCGAAAGGCAGAAGTACAAAGGCAAGTGAACACACGGTCATTTGAGGTGGTGACACCAGAGGGTCAAGACTTCAGAAGAAACCGTAGACATCTGTGGAGGAGCAGCCAACTAGTATCAAATGCAGGTGTGCAGAACCACAACCAAGAACAGCAATTCCAGGAGGAGAGAGCACCCACTTCACAGTCTGGCCTCCAGGCAAGAGGTCATTCGGAATCCCCTGCCAGAGAGACTGGGGAGATAGTTGAAATGTCCTCACATCCTAGGGATACCCATGATACCGCTTATCACCCCAGAGAAACTACATCTCCTATAGCAAAACAAGTAAGAACTCGAGCAGGTCGCCTGGTACAGAAGCCACACCATCTACAAGACTATGTTTAACTTTTTTGGGGGGGGGGTAAATGGGAGTTGTAATGTATTGTTGGTTAAAATAAAAAAGGAAAGATGTATCAATAGGTAGAACTAAGTGAGACACACAGGAAGTTAGATGGAAGAGGAAGTCTTTGATTGAAGGAATACTCGCCCAATCAGGAGGTGACACAGCAGTCAGTGACTCAGCACTCTCAGGAGTCAGTCAGGGCTGGAGAGAAGTTAGTTAGAAGCTATGTTTGTTTGAGACAATGAAAGTTTTATTTTTATATAATACTGCATTCCTCATTTGCAACAAACCTATCTTTGAAACATGGTCACCCTATCCCACTCTAACTCTCCAACTGTCTCTCCACTCCCCCTTATTCTTTCTCTCTCCAATTCAAATCAACCAACATTCACTCAGCTCACCATTCTAATGCCCCCTCCCACTTACCATTGGCTGAAAAAGAAAAGAATTGGCCAAAGCAACGCAAACCCTCAACCAAACATTCAAATACATATCTATAACCAATAACATAAAATACCATTTTGTCACAGTGGCCATCACTGCCTCTTGTGGTAGTGAATTCCATAATTTAACTATGCGCTGTGTGAAGAAGTACTTCCTTTTATTTGTCCTGAATCTCCCACCAATCAGCTTCATGGGTTGCTCTTGGTTCTAGTATTTTGAGAGAGGGAGAAAAATGTCTCCCTATCCATGTTCTCCACATCATGCATAATTTTGTACACCTCTATCATGTCTCCCCTTAGCCTCCTTTTTTCCAAGCTAAATATTCCCAGCTGTTGTAACCTTCCCTCATAGGGGAGATGCTTAATCATTTTAGTTGCCCTTTTCCGGTATTCCATCATGTGTACACAGCCCCTGTGTTCAAGATTATTTTGTGCATCTTTCAAATGAAAACTCTGTGCACTTCCAGTGTGAAGTGAAATAGTGTAGCCTGCATCATCCATTAACATGCTACATAGTAATTTATATTCAAACTAAATCTTGTTCATACAAGCCCTATGCATGTATTTCACTCACTTGAAAGAACAGAATTAGTTCAAGGATTAAAGAGTGAGAGGTTTAGCCTTGCCCTGAAGTCAAACAACTCCTCCTGGTCACTCCCATCTTGAGGGATACCTTCTGCAGCAAGAAATCTTTTCTATCTATGGAGACTCCTGTTGCAATGTACAACCCTAACTTCTATCCATGGATAGAAAATGCCACCCTGCTTGGGATGCGGCTGAATGTGCAACCCCAAGCCCCATATTACTCTTTCATGCAAGTAATATGATAGGAATTGTGCTAAAAGTACAATACAATCAAGTGATTTCAATTTTAATTTAAAATATTTCTAGACCAACCTTTAATTACAATTTTCCAGGATGGTTTATAATAAGTAATGAAAATAGTAAAGGGCTATCATTGGGAATATATCAGGTTAAAAGCTTGAGAAAATTTAAAGATCTTTGATGGCTAAAAGGCACTAGTCTTTTCCTCCCTGAGAAGGAAATCCGACAATCATGTGAGGTACTGGTTCCTCTCTATTCGGCCCTGGCTAGGCCTCATCTAGAGTATTGCGTCCAGTTCTGGGCTCCACAATTCAAGAAGGACGCAGACAAGCTGGAGCGTGTTCAGAGGAGGGCAGCCAGGATGATCAGGGGTCTGGAAACAAAGCCCTATGAAGAGAGACTGAAAGAACGGGGCATGTTTAGCCTGGAGAAGAGAAGATTGAGGGGAGACATGATAGCACTCTTCAAATACTTAAAAGATTGTCACACAGAGGAGGGCCAGGATCTCTTCTCGATCCTCCCAGAGTGCAGGACACGGAATAACGGGCTCAAGTTAAAGGAAGCCAGATTCCGGCTGGACATCAGGAAAAACTTCCTGACTGTTAGAGCAGTGTGACGGTGGAATCAGCTACCTAGGGAGGTTGTGGGCTCTCCCATACTAGAGGCCTTCAAGAGGCAGCTGGACAACCATCTGTCAGGGATGCTTTAGGGTGGATTCCTGCATTGAGCAGGGGGTTGGACTCGATGGCCTTGTAGGCCCCTTCCAACTCTGCTATTCTATGATTCTATGATTCTAAGAAAGACATCACAGCTGAAAAGTCCTCACCCTCATAGTCGCCCACCTCATTTCAGATAGTAAGGGCTTGAGGACGGAGGGCTTCTGAAGAACATCATAGTCCACAGAAAGGTTAACAGTGGAGAAGGCCCTTCCTTGAGTATTCAGGTCCCATTACTGTAACAACTTACAGTAATGGGATAATTCACTTTCTCATTCACCAACCTGTCAATTCATGGTAGGATTCACATCAAGAATATATCTTTGAAACATATATAATGTTATATAACTTATATAGCGGTATATAAATGTAATTAAATAAATAATAAATAAAAATAAGAACCCATTCAAAGACAAATATGCACTATTGAGAAAGTAATTGTTTTTTCTGTTTTCTCATGTTTGTCTATATAAGTCATATTACCTAGGAATATGACTTAATATAAAGTATTACTTTGGTACAAAAACTAATATTTGGCATTTTTATAGTGCATCTTGACTGTTCAAAGAACTTCACATATATTCTTGGTTATCTCAGTTTGTTGTTTAGTAGCATGCGAGCCTAAAAAATAATCTAGAAACTAGATTAGCCTTTCCCAACCTGGGGTTGTCCAAATGACTTGAAGTACAACTCTCATCATCCCCAGCCAGCATCACAATTGGCTAGGATTCCAGCAACTTGTAGTTGTAGGCCAATGCAGCTGGAGGCACCATGTTGTGCCACAGCTGGTCTAGGTCAAGCCCCAAGTGGTAGTAGCCTCTTGTGCATTACTCTTACATTGGTAAAGGGGGAAATCTGAAATACAGCAAAGGCTTCCAGTTCAAAACTTTAAAAATGATGTCTTTGTGGACCAATTCAAGATTCTGAACTGTGACCTAGCGTAGTCCTCAGTTGTGGTCACCAAGCCAATTCTTATTGACTTTTATTTATCCTTTTGTTTTTCTTAGCATTGATCCAGTAATAACCTATAAGATAGTTTCTGTTGGAAGTCAACATATCTGGACAAATTCCTTCCGTTCACTAGATGGCGCTCCAGGACTATAAGAGTTAGTTTGGTTGGCTTTTGTATTTATAGTGCTTGACATAACACACACACACCCAAAAAACCCCAACCCCCCCCCAACCTTCACACATTTAATGGAAACAACATTCACCACTTAAGAGTGAGTTACTTGCTAAGCAATTTGCAGTGATAGTCTACCAAATGCTGACAAGCTGTCTTCCCTTGTATTACAGGAACTTCATTTGAAATATGCAGTCAATCACTTTGATTCAGAACCATCAGAGCACCACAAGAATATTCACACAATGCTATGTGTGTATATCCACAGTTCAGTGATAGTTAACAGGAAGGTGTTGCACAGAATGAGTAAAGCATGAGAGAAAGTGACCTGCAAACTGTGCTTATGGGGTTGTCTTCAAGGCAGCAAGTTGGCACCGCCTTTCCCCCAAACCCTGTAGTGGCGTTGGGTAATCCTGACACCAACAGAGCTACTGGGTACCAGAGCCACCCCCGCCCTCTTCCTGGTGTCTGGTACCAATTGCCTGTCACCTTCCACCAGGACTGCCCCACGAAGCGAGGTCAGACGGTGGAAGATCTGCACTGACCTCACTCCCACTGGAAAAGTCAGGGTAAGTCCCTGACCTTTTTTCTGCGCAGCTTTGTGGGAAATCCCCACGGTCGCTGCAAATCTGCAGCTGTGTCATATAACTAACGGAGCACATATTCTCAGCCACCGTGGTGCTTTGGCCACATATAGAAAGCCCCTACATTGGATTGAGAGGTGCATGGGAAAGTGCAAAATCATTTGTGCTGTGCAACTGGATTGCATTTGACAGGGGATCCTCACAATGTATGCAGTGTCTGTGGGTCTATATCCAAATCTCATGTAAGTTCTTCTTCTTGGTCTCTGTGCATAATACATAGGGGCTCTGTGCCTGCGTGGAGCTTTGTTCGGGAATAGCTGAGGAACTTTTTTTTTTTTTTGGCAGGAACCCTCCCCCATTGCCGTGTGGGTCCTGCCTAAGGCCTCAGTTCTCTTTCTCAGTTCTCTTATCTTGGTGCATTTGTTGGAAGGTTCACTGCATTTATTTTGCGCTACGCTGAGGAAAAAAACTTTTTTTTGTTATTCGTCTCCACCTCTTCAATCTCTTTTCTCCTTTAAAAAAACATTGTTGATTTTCTTCTCTCTCTTCACCGCTAATGACAGCAAGGGCATTATTCAAGCAATGCTCTGACTGTGGGAGTAAGGTGCCTCTCTCCAATGGACACTCATTGCACTTGCTCTGTCTGGGAGAATCCCATGTTGTGGAGACCTGCTCCATTGTTTATTGGTCTGACTGCCTGAAGGGAATTTTGTGGAGAAGAAGCCCTGGAGGCTGTGGACACTCTCAAATCTATTCTGTCAGTGAGGAAAGATCCACAAATGACCCCACCAGCCGCATCTTCGCCGGGCCTGTTTGCTCTAACCATGGGTAGAATGGACCCACCGACATCAGGTCGTTCTTTAGATGTGGATTCAGCTAAAAAGATTTCTAAAAAGTCTAGAGACCATAAGTTAGCTCTGCGGTGCACAAAAAGAAAAAGAAGTCGAAGGATGTGCCAAAACAAACTGAGACACTGGTACCATCACTGGTGGTTAAGTTGATATTGATTCCTTCAACATTTGACACCAATGTATTCACTTACACCACCAACATCGAGAGTCCAGGCTTTGCCCTCTCCAGATCCGACCGCGGCAGTACCAGCTTTGACAACCTCTGTTTCAGAAGGAGAAATTAGGGATTGTTCTCCCCCGAGAGACCATCCAATACCTAGGCAAAGGAGTGAAATCTCCAGGGAAGCTTTGCCTCAGCATCATCAGGTAATGAGGTAAGATTATTTATTTATTTATTTATCTATTACATTTCTATACCGCCCAATAGCTGGAGCTCTCTGGGCAGTTCACAAAAATTAAAAACATTCAAAGTATAAAACAACAGTATAAAACCATAATATAAAATACAATATAAAAGCTCAACCAGATAAAAACAGCAGCAATGCAAAATTACAAATTTAAAACACCAAGTTAAAATTTATTTATAGACTGTTAAAATGCTGGGAGAATAAAAAGGTCTTCACCTGGCATCTAAAAGCATATAATGTAGGTGCCAAACGAACCTCCTTAGGGAACTCATTTCACAGCCGGGGTGCCACAGCAGAGAAGGCCCTCCTCCTTGTAGTGATCCCTATGCTTGTGACATATCCCACTCACCACAATTGGACTGGGATGCCAATTCTGAATGGTCGATTCCTCCATACTGACCTTACCATCTGATGAATGGCAATGTGGAAGGCAGCACAATCTTTATTACCCGAAAACGCATTATCTGTGAGTCGCTCCACCAAAGTACAGATACCCCCCATCAGCAATGGTTTCACGCCCCCTGAGGGAAGTTTTTGTTGCCCCTCCATGTGTGCCTCCTCATTCTGCATCCCTTCAGTGATTGAATACTGAACATAGAGAGGCTTCTCGGGTTTGACCTGTCTCTGAGCACCTTCTACCACCTCCACCGGTGCAAGCACACAGAGAATCTTCTTACACCTCATTCTGTGGATGACTATATCGCTGACTCTACTTTAGTCTCTTCAATGCTACAGTCAATTTTCATCACGAGATAATGCCGTTAGTACCCCAAATAGAGCATTCCCCATCAGAAGACATGGCACATTTCACAGAACAGGTTCTCTGGATCGTTCAGTCATTGGGGACTGAGACTCAGCAGCCCTCCAAAAAATCCGATAACCCTGTATTCAGCACCAGTGGCTATCCCTTTTTTGCCAGCATTGCTGCAGACGGTGCATCAATCTTGGAAGGCACCCTCTTTGTTGACCCTGACCAAACATCTCAAGAACCTTTATTGGGTTCAGGGGAAGGATGCCAGATCCCTTTTTATGCATCCAAAGCCTAATTCAATAATTGTTGAGTCAGCACAGGTCATTCCAACAAGTTCCATACCACACCCATGGACAGAGGGAAGAGATTGGATATGTTTGGTGATAAGAATTACTCCTCCACGACTTTGAGCTTGAAAGTCACCAATTACCAGGCCATGATGGTATGGTACTGGCTGTTTTTATGGGGGAAATGTCTTCAATGTGCAACTACTTACCTGATGATCAGTGCAATCTTGCCTGCATATTTCAGGAAGAAGCCATAAAGTTGTCTCAAAGCAAATTAATTCATGCCGCCACCAGGCAGATTGTGCCTCTAAGGCGATACTAGGGGCCATTGCACTACAGAGACATGCATGGTTTGGTTGGCAGGGCTTACTCCTGAGGCACAAATAGAGGACCTTTCATTTGATGGGGAAGGCCTCTTTAAGCTTCCACAGATGGTGCCATGGACTGTATTCAAAAAGCCAGAATAATGGCACAGATGGCCTAAATGAAGAATGTAATTGATCCCATGCTTTATAATAAAGTAGGGGCATTGGTATCTTCTGCACTGTTATGATTTGGTATTATTTAGTTGTTCATTGTGGTTTTAACTGTATTTGATAAATTGGTTTCTGTACCATAGGTGCCTTAGAAGAGGTTAAGCTGTGTCAACAGCTGTAGGGCAGCTCTTTTCTGTCTAGACATGTATAGAACTGCACCCTTACCCATTTAAACAATTTTGTGCAGATCTTTGTTTGCATACTTGATTTTAATTCATCTTATTTTTTAGGGATATATTACGTCCACAGAATTCCCATAGTTCACAAGGGAGGTTACCAGATCAAAGAATGAAATCAGATGAGTCTGGCAGGATTTTGCAGGAGGAGCATGCAATAATAAATCCCTTAAAATATGTCCTAGAGAAGAAGCCAAGTAACTCCAGACATGATATTGGTGGACTGAAAAGCTTCAATATGAAGTTTCATGGTCTGTGTAAAGGCTTCCATCATGAAGGAGGGATGTGTTCAGTCTCCAGGAAGGTGACTTGCACTCAGTATCTGAGGCTGAGAGGCAAAGATTTTATTTTATTTATTTTTATTTATTTTTATTTTATTACATTTATGTACCGCCTGTGGCGTTACACCCCACAAGTCAATTCCAAATGTATGTCTGCAGTTTGTAAGTCTGTGGTTTTTAGAATGTTGGCCTGAATGGGCGGAGTTAGAATGTCTTGGGAGGGGGGAGGAGTGATATATAAGGGAATGACTGAGGGGATTGAGAGATTCTTTTCAGAAAATCTTTTCAGGGAGACTTGTTAGGTACTGTTAGAGTCTGTAGTGCTCTCTGTGTTTATGGTACTTATGTTCTGGGAAATTTGAGAGTCAGTGTAGTGAGTGGTGTCTTTAGAGTGTGGTGTGCACGTAGTGGAAGTATATTAATACTGATAATAAAGAAAGTTCAAGAGTGATTGTTTGAGAAAAAGGAAAGTGCGTATGTGAATGAGTGACAGGATTGTATGAAAGGTTTCAAAAAAGGTTTTTAAATGTTGTTTGAAACAAAGCCTATGAACTTTTAAAAATAAATTTTGATTGTTTTGTTTTTAAACTACCACAAAAAGCCCACGTGTCTGTTTGGCATTTATCATCTTAAGTTTACACATATAACACCCACTCTGACAATCATTCACCTAAGCAGATATAACTCACAGCGCATTATTATATATATTAAAATCCATTCTCCATTTTAAACCCCTTTCTCCACATAGTTTGGAGGAAGGTGGGCTTTATCCCTTGCCTCAGGCGTATCAAGCAGTGGTGCTTGGCTTGAGCAGGGAGTAGCCTCGGCCGGGTCTGTTGTTCAGAGCCTGTGTCGCCCCATAATAAGTGATGGCAGCCGTGAGGTCTGGTGTTCAGAGCCTGTGTCGTGGCATATTAAGTGATGGCAGCATCGGGATCCAAAGTAGACTCTGTTCATTTATAGTGACAGAAGTCAAAAAGGATTTTATTTGTGAACAGGACAGAGGGTGGTTACTGTAAAGCACCTCTGAGGTCCTTAGCTGTGAAAGTTACATTTTACCTAAGTCAGAAGTTGCGCTGATACAATTCTCTGACAGGATATTTTTGTCTGTGGTGAGATACATATTATAAAATATCAAGTTTACCACTCCTGACCTCAATTGAAAACTCCCAGTACCATTTTATTTATTAAGGTTAAGTCTCTGTCTGATAACAATGGATATCTTAGATTTGAAGAAAGATGCCCTTTCAGACAGATGTAAACGTTTAAATTTGCCAACTGAAGGAAAGTCAGTTGATGAAATGAAATGGGCTCTTATAGAATATTACAGAGTTCATGCTGCAGTTGAAACTGAGGTAAATCCTCTGAGGCAAGTGCCTGTAGAAATGTCTCCTCAATACATTCAGCTAGAAAGAGAGAAATTAAAACAACAAAGAGAACAACGAGAAGCTGACAGACAACTTGAATTAGAAAGAATAAAACAAAGAGATAGAGAATTGGAACAACAAGAAAGGCTGAGGGAAAAAGATAGAGAGCTGGAGCTAGAACGAATTGCTTTAGAAAAGAGAAAATTTGAGTGGGAAGATCAGAGGAGAATTGAGGAAGAGGCTAGACCTCCCAAATTATCTCCTAAAGACTTTACCCCTTATGTTGAGGGGCAAGATCCCCAAATTTTCTTCAATAACTTTGAAAAGGCAGCCATGATGTAGGAAGTAAAGCCACAAGATTACATGAAGTTTATCCCTAACTTGATCAAGGGAGACCTGGCTGAAATTTATAACAGTTTTCCTGTGGGGGAAGCTTTAGATTTTGCCTCATTTAAAACAGCAGTTTATAAAAGATTTCGCTATGGGCCTGAGTATTTCCGGAAGACATTTAGAAGCCTTAATGCTGTGTCATCCAAATCTTTTGTGGAGTTGGGACACAAATTAGCAGATCATTTTGAGAAATGGGTCACCTGTGCTGAGGTGAAAACCAAACAAGATTTAGTTGATCTGATGATTAAAGATCAATTAATTTTTCAAATCCCTCAAGAGATAAGATTGTTGGAGTCCTGAATTAGGACTGGTTTTTGTGATTTCCATGTTTTTGTACAAGCCTGCAAAACCTGGAAGAAACTGAAGACTCAGCATCAGTCAATCAGCTTAAAGGTCAAGTTTGCAGGTGGACTTTATTGAATTATTGGGATGATGCAAAAGTCTAATTGTCTTGCCATTGCCAATTAGTGGTTTCATCATTTGTTCAGGGAAGTGTATATAAAGAGAGTTTTGGAACTTTGTAACCAGATTAAAATATTCTCTCTCTGCTGCTGTGAGCCCTGCTGTAACGTGTATGACCAAGTGTGTGAGTATGTTGGTGTAAATTTGTATTGCCATAAACTGTGTTATTTTCTATCAGTAAAATACTTTATTTTTGTACCAAACAAAACAGACTCTGTCTTGAAGTTAATTTGGTCTTTGCTGACTTTCATAGTTAAGAACCGCTGTTACTCTGCTAATTCACTGGTATAGTGAATAAAAGGGTTTATAAATATAATACCCCTCAAGAGGTTATGGGCCCAGTAACCCAGTAACCCAGTAAACCCAGTCTGGACATAATTCTAGTTCTTAACAGAGAAACAGTAGGACCTGATAAGACAGAGAGCCGTGCGTTGACTAATTGCCCTGGAGCGTTGCTTTTTCTAAAGAACGTTGGGATTTAGACAAAGGAAGAGGCTTTTTCGTAAAGCTTTTTGTCTTGCAAAGTCACACGGTGTCTGATAGAAGGCTATTTTTGAATTTGAAAAGGGATTCTGAAGTTGTTAAGCCGGTCAGTTCCCAAAAAGGAAATTCAAATAACAAAAGGGTTGAAAAAATAACCAATTAGCAGTTATGGCACTTCAAATAGGAATGAATACACAAATGGAACAACTCACAGACACAAATTATATTACTTGGTCATTTAAGATTGAAATGAGTTTAAGAAACCAAGGGCTGTGGGAAGTGGTTACAGACCCACCCGATGAAGATTTAAGTGCAGCTGATTTGAGAGAGTGGAATCGAAATGCAGAGAAAGCTAAAGCCCACATAATCCTTTGTATGAGGAATGATCAGCTATTCTATGTTAATAGAGAGGATGCTGTTCATGTGATCTGGACAAAATTGCGTGAAGTATATGTAAGAGATACAGCAGGTTCTCGAATAAATTTAACACGCAGAATGTATAGGACGATGCTAAAAGAATCTGGAGATATTGGCAAACATTTGCAGGAGCTGAGAGAAATATTCCAAAGTTTAGCATCGGCTGGCTTGACTCTTTCAGAGGAAATGAGGTCTTATATTATTCTCTCTAGCTTACCACCGTCTTGGGACGTGTTGGTGACTACCCTAGAGGGAGCGACTGTCCGTGATTTAACCCTGAATTATGTGTGCGGAAAATTATTGGAAGAACAACAGAAAAGACATTCCAAGAGAGAAGCCGTGAGCTCAAACGGCAAGGCAGACTCATTTCAACAATGGTCTGGTTCTGAAGGGGTTAAGACCGGGACTGTGAAAAAGGAGGAGACTGAATCTGCTTATTCAGTTTCTAAAAAGCACAAGCCGCAAAAAACAATTGTTTGCTGGAAATGTGGAAAAATTGGACATACGAAAATTGACTGTAGAGTGAGATTACAACCTGAGAAAGTTTCTGAGCATCGCTGGAAAAATGCTTCTTGTTCAAAGAAGTCAGCACAGCTCGTTACAGTCGGAGTGAGCAAGATTTCGAAGGAGGAAGGAAACGGAAGCTCAGCTATCTGGCTGATAGACTCGGCTTGTAATTCCGTTATTTCTACTAGAAAGGAAAGCTTCCTAGACTTCAGAGTCACGTCTAACAGATTTATTTTCCTTGCTGACGGCTCAAAGCAGGAAGTGAAGGGAGAAGGAATTTGCCATATTCCTGTCCTTAACGAAAGCTTTGCTAATACTATTTTTGTTCCCAACTTAAGTCATTCTCTTTTAGGTGTGTCAAACCTAATGGAGAAAAAGTTCTCTGTCTCCTTTGAGAAGGGGAAGTGTTTTATTTCCAGGCATGGAGAACTGAAGGGGACTGCCAGTTTAAAAAACGGTTTGTTTTTCCTGGACAGGAGCCAAGGTGGAGAGGAAGATATTTCTTCAAGAGACAATCCAGTAGTTTTACTAGATTTAGATTTTTTAGTAGACCTGTAGCAACTCAGACCGAGCCAGAAGACAGAGAGCAAGAAGAGCAGGAGCAGGAGGAGGAGGAGGTGCAAATCCCCCGCAAGTCTCAAAGACAAAACAAAGGCGTGCCTCCCCATAGGCTTGGAATACATGCTTGTAATATGAGCTGTGAGCCTAATTCTTAGTCTTCGAGTCAACGAGGTTTTTGGAGAAGAAGTTTTTGCCTCCGGGACAGAAGTCTTTAACTTGCCACTGAGGAGAAGTTTTTAACAGCAAGCCGCTTGTAAACAGAGTTTCTTAGCCTGCAAAACCTGGAAGAAACTGAAGACTCAGCATCAGTCAATCAGCTTAAAGGTCAAGTTTGCAGGTGGACTTTATTGAATTATTGGGATGATGCAAAAGTCTAATTGTCTTGCCATTGCCAATTAGTGGTTTCATCATTTGTTCAGGGAAGTGTATATAAAGAGAGTTTTGGAACTTTGTAACCAGATTAAAATATTCTCTCTCTGCTGCTGTGAGCCCTGCTGTAACGTGTATGACCAAGTGTGTGAGTATGTTGGTGTAAATTTGTATTGCCATAAACTGTGTTATTTTCTATCAGTAAAATACTTTATTTTTGTACCAAACAAAACAGACTCTGTCTTGAAGTTAATTTGGTCTTTGCTGACTTTCATAGTTAAGAACCGCTGTTACTCTGCTAATTCACTGGTATAGTGAATAAAAGGGTTTATAAATATAATACCCCTCAAGAAAGATTGCTGGTGAGAGATAGAGACCCAAAAACGTATCAAGATGCAGCTTCCCTGGCTGATCAATTTTCCTTAAACTGGGGCCAGCAAGTCTACTAAAGAAAATAATATTAAAGCAGGGTATAAACCTAATGGGGGTAAAAAGGAAGCTGAGGTAAATAAAAATCAGTTGCCAACAGAAAAGGCGGGAAACACCACCAAACCTATGTTTGGAAATACAGACCTCACATGCCATCACTATGGGTTGGTGGGGCATATTAGACCACAATGTCCCAGGCTGAGAGAAGAGAAAAGTACCTCAGTAAGGAGAGTGGATATAAATAAAGATGCTGAACATCCCCAAAGTTCCCAGTGTTACACATTAGTGTGGGGAGAAATGAAAGAATCAGATTAATCTTTGTGGGAAGATGTTTTAATAAATGGAAGAAAGCATAAAGCTATTCTAGATACTGGAGCTCGTTTATCTCCGATTAGAGCGGATCTTGTGATGAATGAGGAGATTATTCCTCACAGAAAAATTAACATCAAACCTGTGACAGGGCCCATAATTGAAATTCCTGTAGCCGAGATGGAGGTTACATGGAGGGGAGTCACAGGGAAATGTATTTTAGGTGTTAATTCCTGTCAGGAAGAACCTCTAATCCTAGGTACTGATATCATGGGGTTAGAAGGTAGAAAAGTGTTTATTATTACATGCTCACAAGCAGCAGTGGAGGGCTTGTCAGAGAATTGTAGCGAATCTGGAGATGCTGAGGGCATGCCTCTGCAGTTGCCTAGCAACCCAGCTGAAGGAACTGCTAGGAAACATCGTTGCAAAAACTGATACCACGTTTGCTTTACACACAGGAAATGATCCCAGCTTGGAAGTTTTAAGATCCAAACCTGAAGCACAAGAAACCTCTTTTAGTGACACTCAGAAAGAACAGGTTGTCTGGGATCGGGGACTCCTATATCGAAAGTGGTTGCCCAAGAAAAAACAAGGAAGTTGGGGGGCTGAAAAGCAGCTTGTGGTACCAAATCCATATAGGGACCAGCTGCTGAAATTAGCTCACAACTCCTTTTTGGCAGGCCACATGGAGATAGGTAAAACCCGGAAAAGATTGATGGCTAATTATTACTGGCAAAATATTCCTAGGGAAGTCATAGAGTTTTACAAGTCCTGTGAGAGTTACCAGAGGGTGGGGAAATGTAGGGACAAGGTCAAAGCTCCCCTAAATCCCCTACCACTTATCAACCAACCTTTTTAAAAATAGAACTGGACCTGGTAGGACCCTTCCCTAGACCTACACAGACAAGAAAAATGTTTCAATTGACCATTATAGATTTTGCCACAAGGTTCCTGGATGTTGAATCTCTTAGAAATGTTGATGCCTTGTCAATAGCAGAAGCCCTATTAAAAATCTTTTGTCGCTTGGGTTTCCCCATGAAATTTTGAGTGATCAAGGCTCAGCTTTTCTCTGGGATGTAATGAGATGTTTGTGGAGGTGTTGCGGTGTCAAACATGTAGCATCCACTGCTTTCCACCCCCAAACAAATGGGCTAGTTGAGAAGTTGAATGACACCATTAAGCGGATTGTTAAGACCTATATGGCAAACTGTCCCTTTGATTGGGACTAAGAATTATCCTACTTTCTTTTCAATTATAATGAAATTCCCCAGGACTCCCCTAGATTCTACCCCTTTGAGCTAATGCTGGGGAGAAATGTGTGTGGTCCTCTGAGTATTATGGGGGGAAGCTGGGAGGGAAAATTGGAAGGGGAGAAAGAATCTGGAGTGGGTTATGTTCTGAGCCTTCAGAATGACAGGAGAGAGGTTATAGAGCTGGCACCCACGGGTTTGGCTAGGACCCAAACCAAGCTGAAAACTTGGTATGGTGGAAGGGCTGGAGACCAGAGCTTTAGAATAAGAGTTAAAGTCATGGTCTTCTTTCCCAAAAAGAATAATCAGTTCAAGGCTGTTTGGGAAGGACCTTACCTTATTCAAGATGGGACTGGAACCCATCCCCCTATTAAGTCATCTGCTTATAGGGTGGATAGAAGAGTACCAGAGGCATTAAAAGAGAAGTTTGTTCTGACCTCAGACGCTTCGGAGGTCAGAATTGGAGCAGGGCTGATGCAGACAGTGGACAATGTAGAGCATCTCGTGGCCTATTCCAGCGGAGAATTGACACACAGAGAGAGGGACTGTTCTGCTGTCCAAGAGAAGTGTCTGGCCATCGTTTGGGCTGTGGAAAGGCTCGAGCCGTGCGTGTGGAGATGGTGGTTCATCTGGCAAGCGGGTCATTGGACGCTGTTGTGGCTGCAACCCATGGAAAGCCACAAGCAACTTTTGCAGCAGTGGTCGTGGCGGATCCGGAGCTTCAACATAGAGATCCAGCATGTGGCAGGTCGGGAGAACATCATCGCGGATGGACTGTCTCGCCAGGAATCGTCCAATGCACCAGTAAAGTGAGACTTTGTTGTGGACATTGTGATGCTCCAGGACTTTAAAATTGGAGCCAAAAAGTGGACTAATAAAAATGTGGTTCTTATGCTTAGTTTGATTTGCCAAGAGGTTTGTATGTATATATATTGTTATTGCTATTAATTGTATATATAAATGTTTAACCATTTTATTTCCCCAAACCCTATGTACAGGTCCAGGTATTAAACCAGCCCCATACTCGGGGTTTTTTTAAAAAAGGGGGGGAATATGTGGCGTTACAAGTCTGTGGTTTTTAGAATGTTGGCCTGAGTGGGCGGAGTTAGAATGTCTTGGGAGGGGGGAGGAGTGATATATATAAGGGAAGGACTGAGGGGATTGAGAGATCTTTTCAGGAAAACTTTTCAGGGAGACTTGTTAGGTACTCTTAGAGTCTGTAGTGCTCTCTGTGTTTATGGTACTTAAGTTCTGGGAAATTTGAGAGTCAGTGTAGTGAGTGGTGTCTTTAGAGTGTGGTGTGCATGTAGTGGATGTATATTAATCAATACTGATAATAAAGAAAGTTCAAGAGTGATTGTTTGAGAAAAAGGAAAGTGCGTCTGTGAATGAGTGACAGGATTGTATGAAAGGTTTCAAAAAAGGTTTTTAAATGTTGTTATTTGAAACAAAGCTTATGAACTTTTAAAAATAAATTTTGATTGTTTTGTTTTTAAACTACCACAAAAAGCCCACGTGTCTGTTTGGCATTTATCATCTTAAATTTAAACATATAACACCCACTCTGACAATCATTCGCCTAAGCAGATATAACTCACAGCGCATTATTATATATATTAAAAATCCTTCTCCATTTTAAACCCCTTTCTCCACATAGTTTGGAGGAAGGTGGTTTTTATCCCTTGCCTCAGGCGTATCAAGCAGTGGTGCTTGGCTTGAGCAGGGAGTAGCCTCGGCCGGGTCTGGTGTTCAGAGCCTGTGTCGCCCCATAAGAAGTGGTGGCAGCTGTGAGGTCTGGTGTTCAGAGCCTGTGTCGTGGCACCGCCCTACAGCCAAAGCTCTCTGGGCGGTTCACAAATACAGGAGAAAATACAGTTCACAGATACGGGAGAAAGATAAATAACACAGATAACAATAGAGCAGGACAGCACTTTAGGCAACAAGGAACCACTAACCAGGAAATAATCTAGACACAGGGCCAGCAGCCTAGAGCACCAAGCAAAGGAGGGTGCTGAACACACCCGGAAGCCGCTCTCCTAGAGCGGCTTCTGGCTGTGCTATTCCGAAGCCACTGCCCCGGCCGCCCCCAACCCCAGCGTCCTGGCTTCGAAGCCAGCACCCGGCTGGAAGCCCCTCCTGGCTTCGAAGCCAGGATGCTGGGGATGGAGGGCGGGACGACGGCTTCAGAACGGCACGCCCAGAAGCGGCACCCGCCCCCCAACCCCAGCGTCCCAGCTTCTAAGCCAGCGCCTGCTCCTGGCTTCGAAGCCAGGATGCTGGGGTTGGGGGTCTGGGTTGGGGGGCAGCTTCAGAACGGTGTGAAATAGTCTGGCACTGGCCCTGTCTAGACAGGAACTGGTTTTATGACAAGGGGAAATATAGGTATAGCCCCTATGAATAGGATGAAGTATGAACCATACGCCATGCCATCCAGTGTCAAACAAATGCCCTTTTAGGGCTGATCTAGATCATTAAGGGGCAAGAAGATCTCGATCATTTTTGTCTAAAAGGGAATCCGTTATTACGTTATAGCCTCCCCACCTGTCCATAATCACAGGTTAGTCCTCTAAGTCTCTGAGAGCTGTTACAGAGACCACATAAAGGAAAGAGAAATCGGCAGCATGATGATGATGATGATGATGATGAGGAGGAGGAGGAGGAGGAGGAGGAGGAGGAGGAGGAGGTGGAGGCAGTCTGCACTTTAGTGAAGAGCGCACCTTCACACAGAGAGACAAGCAACCAGGGAACTAAAGAACTGGGATAAACAACTGTTGTTGGTTATATTGTATGCTACAGTTGAAACTTTTCACTGTAAGTAGTTTTTACTTGTTTTTCTATATGTGAGTGTACACACTAAAATAGTCATATTATAATTGGATTTTTAAACTCTGTATTCCAGTGTGTATACTGATGACTTTACATGAGAATGATATAAAGCAGTCAGCCCCATTTGATAAAACTTTCCTGTACATACAAGCCTGGGTATGTGTAAATATTATGTGCTATATATACTATTATTTGTCTTCCACTTCTAAGTCATTAATTAATATTGTTTGTATTTGTATGTTTTTTATATGCCAGATGTTTGGCCACTGAAGAAAACTTTCTTGTCGAAACACGTCTGGCCACGTGAAAGAGAGGACTTTTTTAGCAACTCATTCAGTTTAAAATTTGGTAATATAAGTGCTCCTATGCAAAAGCATTGTTAATTTTAACCTATTTGAATTGTATTAAGCTGGAGGGGGTTCAGAGGAGGGCAATAAGGATGATCAAAGCCCCATCAGGAGAGACTAAAAGAACTGGGCATGTTTAGCCTTGAGTAGAGTTATAAAATTTCCGGAAATTTTGAAGCCATGGAAAAAATTGAAAAAAATGCAGTATTAGCACTTTTTACAGATTGAAAGCCACTTTGTTACTTTAGGAATATAAAATGTAATTATGTACAAGTTGGTTTGGCATAAAATCACATTTTGTATATTAAAAGCATGGTGTATTCAAGCAATTATTACCAATTTAATTTACTTCTTTACATTTTTACTTTTTTGGGGGGGAACAAATGGAGCTATATGCTCCTAAACTGTAAGGAACCTCTTTGGTTTTGCCAGTTTATGAGGAGCAGGCAAAAAACAATTTTAAAAACAAACAAATAGAACAAACCATCAACATTAGTAGCAAAGAAAATTATGTCTCCGCTAGTCCTCCACAGTGTCAAGCAGACATAAAGCCCCCATTCCCATAAAAAGAACTGAGGCCAAATCTACACCAAGCAGGATATGACACTTCGAAAATGGTTTGGAAACTGTATACGGTGTGTGTCCTGGGCCTCAACAGTTGTCACTACTGTTATAAACCATTTTAAAGCAGTAGTGTAGATCCTGCCTGAGAAAAAAAAGGGGGAGACCAAGATGCAACGAATATGCATGAAATTTAATCAGACTCATTTCCTGAGCTATAGCCATCACTATTTATTTATTTATTTATTTATTACATTTTTATACCGCCCAATAGCCGAAGCTCTCTGGGCGGTTCACAAACTATCAGTTTCAGACTCTGCTTCAGTGGCAGTGCTGCTCCCTAGAGGCAGAACTCCCCCCCCCACAAAGTCTTTTAAAAAATGGGAAGAAACATTCCCCCCCACCCTGAATTTTTCTGGGCCTTCACATCTCTAGCCTTGAGAAGAGAAGGCTGAGGGGAGACATGATAGCACTCTTCAAATACTTGAAAGGTTTATTTATTTATTTATTGCATTTCTATACTGCCCAATAGCCGAAGCTCTCTGAGTGGTTTACAAAGGTTGCCACACAGAGGAGGGCCAGGATCTCTTCTCAGTCCTCCCAGAGTGCAGGACACAGAATAATGGGCTCAAGTTACAGGAAGCCAGATTCCGGTTGGACATCAGGAAAAACTTCCTGACTGTTAGAGCAGAATCAGTTACCTAGGGAGGTTGTGGGCTCTCCCATACTAGAGGCCTTCAAGAGGCAGCTGGACAACCATCTGTCAGGGTTGCTTTAGGGTAGATTCCTGCATTGAGCAGGGGGTTGGACTTGATGGCCTTATTGGCCCCTTCCAACTTTACTATTCTATGATTCTATATAATAACCCCTTTTGTAGGTTGAAAGGGTTCCAGAGGTCTGAATGAAGAAAGGTATGTGTGTGAAGATTCTAAGGTTATATAAAGGGAGATCTGACAGTTGGAGGGTTAGGGCTTAGGAATTGAACAAATAACGTCTAAGTGGGGTTTGTGTATAGGATTTTAGAAGGGGAAGAGTAGATAGGGAATTTAAGATGAAGCATTGATTAATATTAATAATCTCTCTCTCTCTTTGTATTTTAAATAAATCTTTGTTGTTGTTTTCTAAAAACTCCATGTTGATTGACTTATTATGCTACCATTATTAAATATACTTCCTTGTTACATCTCCTGTAGTATGTTAAGAGAACCAATAAAGCTTATTGGATATCTCTGGAATACAGAGAAAGAAACGGCTGAAGCTCGGGTGTTGAGGGCTTTGCTTCTCAGTTTCTGAGATAGAAACTGGAGCAGGGAGAAACCTGGGCATCTGCTCATGTCACAGCCCTCTTTGATGTGGCTCTGGAATGCCTGATGTGTACCGTTTGGCAAGCAGTAGATATCAGGGATGTTTCACTATGATGAGTTTAAACTGATGTTATATGCAGATGGTGCAATGATCCTGGTTTCTAATTCTGAGCTATCTCTACCTCAGCTGATGAACTGTGTTATAGATTTTGAGGGTTTACTTAAATTTACTCCTCTGTAATCAAAGCCACCAGACTCACCTGGGTGCATAGTAGGCAAACCAATTGGAAAAGACCCTATATATGCATATGAATCTAAGTCTTTGGAAGAGCCTGACAATTAAAATAGGGAACAGAGGCATGTTTTGGAAATGACTAATGGTATAATACTTTAATATTTACTGATGTACATGTTATTTTATATTAAGTACCTGTTTTGGGAAGTTAACGCATGATCAGTGTAAATCAATACTCCACATCCTTTTGACAGCCAAAAGACTGATAATACAATACTGGAAGGAACCCAGGACAAAAATGATTTTGAATCTTTTAAGGGATATATCTGACAGTGATGATCAAGTTAAAGTTATATATTTGCTCTCTGATGCTGGCAAATTTGTGACAGACAGAGTTGCAAGATTCACAGTGGCTGCCCAAAAGTTGAGAAAAAGATTCATAGAGGTCAATATGGTGAACTGTAATGATGAAATTTAACATGAAGTTTTAACATATCAGTAGTATTAACTTTTATACATTTATGGGCCTTTTAATGTAAATTCTTAGTGTTTCTTATTTTACTGCTTTGTATTAAAATGAGCATTTACCTATTTGTGGGCACCTTCTAATGAAAACCTTTTTAGTATCTTTTTGTATATTACTTTTTGTATTGTAGAGTTTTTGCATGCTTACTTGTATTGCATCTGTAAAGTTGGTATGACCATGATGGGTGAAACAACAAATAAACAGTGTTTGTAAGAGCAATACTGGAAGGATAAATGCTCACCTCCTATAATGCAATAGATTCAGGACTTAAGGACACTATCAACATTTAAACAGGTGGTACATTTGCCATTTGCAAATGGACACATTTATGGATTTTTTTTTCCAGAATGATGTAGCCAATTGAAATAGATACTTCCAATGTGTGTGTGTGTGTGTGATGTTCCTTCCCCCCCCCCCTCTTTGTTTTGTTTCAGTAAAAAAACCCAGCAGATATCTGGACTGGAATACCAAAGGAACAGCTGCTCACAATACGTCTCCTGCTTCTGAGCAGAGAACCTGATTGGCCATCAGGCTCTATTGCTCCAACATTGGTAACTCTCTGAGCAAATGTAGAAAATATGAATAAGTTGAATTAAATAAAGGTGTTTAGGAAATTGCATCAGGGTTTTGAATCTCAATTTGTACCTTACCATGTAATCACAGCTACATATTCCTAACAAACTTAGATATAACATCAATAAACTACTTTCTTCACAGGCTGACTTTGCTTTCACCTGTATTAAACAGAACTATTGGGAGTGAGGTGAAAAAGTGGGCCAGTTGCTAGCTTTTAAACTAAAACTAGCACGTGCCTGCAAAGATAATTTAGGACATATGAGCCAACAGTGCGATATGGCTGCAAGAAAGGCAAATGCTATTTTGGGCTGCATTAATAGAAGTATAGCTTCCAAATCACGTGAGGTATTGGTTCCTCTCTATTTGGCCCCGGTTAGGCCTCATCTAGAGTATTGCGTCCAGTTCTGGGCTCCACAATTCAAGAAGGACGCAGACAAGCTGGAGCGTGTTCAGAGGCGGGCAACCAAGATGATCAGGGGTCTAGAAACAAAGCCCTATGAAGAGAGACTGAAAGAACTGGGCACGTTTAGCCTGGAGAAGAGACGATTGAGGGGAGACATGATAGCACTCTTCAAATACTTAAAAGGTTGTCACACAGAGGAGGGCCAGGATCTCTTCTTGATCCTCCCAGAGTGCAGGACACGGAATAACGGGCTCAAGTTAAAGGAAGCCAGATTCCGGCTGGACATCAGGAAAAACTTCCTGACTGTTAGAGCAGTGCGACAATGGAATCAGTTGCCTGGTGAGGTTGTGGCTTCTCCCACACTAGAGGCCTTCAAGAGGCAGCTGGACAACCATCTGTCAGGGATGCTTTAGGGTAGATTCCTGCATTGAGCAGGGGGTTGGACTCGATGGCCTTGTAGGCCCCTTCCAACTCTGCTTTTCTATGATTCTATGACATATTCATGTTACCCCTAAGGCAATCAGTTATCAATTTAAACAGTTTTATTCAGTTCTTTACTCTGTTGATCATACTCCTCCACCAGTGGTTATCTCAAACATTTTTGAGTAAAATATACCTTCCAAGTTTTAAATAAGCAACAAGAGTTTCTTGCATTTCCAAGCAATTCAGTAGTGACTTAATGCTTTGTCTGGTCCAGATCACCCAAACAATATGGGAATCTGGTGCTTTGCCAAAACCAGTGTTTGAAGCATCACTTTCAGTTTTCCCCAAGCCAGAAAAAGGTCCATTTCTTTCGTCTACCTACCCTCATAAATGTAGATGGAAGAAATATTTGCAAGAGCACTTGCAACAAAACTTAACAAGTGGTGCCCACTTTTCTCCATTCAAATCCAGTCAGCTTTGTCTCTAGGAGACAAGGAGATAAAGGCATGCTCCTGAATTGGCCTTGTCGCTGGATGCAGAGAAGACTTTAGAGAAGGTGGAGTTTTTTTATATGAAGTTATGTGGCCCTATGGCATTCCTTCAAAAGTTATGAATTGGATTAAAACCCTTTATAAAGAGCCCTACTCCAGAGTATTCACTAACTGGTATCCGTCAGGACGTTTCCCACTTGCCCATGGAAAATGCTGGGCTTGTCTTTGTAACGTACATATGTCTGTTAATGTAATGTGTCTACTTGTGTTGTTAAGCTCATAAGAAGTGTCCTGATGCTGGATCAGACCAAGGGTCCATCTAGTCCAGCACTCTGTTCACACAGTGGCCAACCAGACCAGAGACCCACAAGCAGGACATGGTGCAACAACACCCTCCCACCCATGTTCCCGAGCTACTGGAGTATATAGGCTTACTGCCTCTGAACCTCCCACCAATCAACTTGATAGGATGACCCCAGATTCTAGTATTATGGGAGAGGGAGAAAAATGTCTCCCTATCCTCACACTATGCATAATTTTGTCCTCTATCAGGTCTCCCCTTGACCTCCTTTTCCCCCAAGCTGAACAATCCTAGCTGTTTTAACCTTCCCTCATAGGTCCCCTGATCATTTCAGTTGTTCTTTACTGCACTTGTTTCAGCTCTCTGTGTGTACATTCTTAAAGGTGACCAACTAAAGAATAAGGATGGGGAAGAAATTAATTCGGTGAGCATTTTGATTTTGAATCAATACATCAAACCAAAAACTCAGTTATCCTTCAGAATTCACACTTCTCTGAATCATATATATATATATATATATATATATATATATATATATATATATGAGAAAAGTAAATATAAAGATGTGTATATTAGAGAAAATACTGTTCAAAATGCATATAAGGAAAATTGTTTGCAAAAATTACATATATTAGGCCAAATTGCCTACAGAATGCATGTGTTAGAAGAAATGCATGCAAAAGTGTTTATGAATTTTCACGTGAACTTCAAAAAAAAGTTCTCAGAGTCCAGGAGAAACCAAACTTAAGACTGAGGGTGGGGGGGAGGAGAAACAAAGGGAAAACGACATTAACAGATTCATCCATCACTACTAAAGAGCCCCCTGTTCTATTATTTATTTGTTATGGTGATCCAGACTGTGAATCTGCTTATTATTAAGCATTAATCAGTATGGTCCTGTGTGAATATTCACTAATACAGAGATCAGAATGTAAATCTGAAAAGAAAAAAATAATATATATATATATATATATATATATATATATATATATATATATTAATGCCCACAAACAAGATCGAAGTATTGTGGATTTCTGTTAGCTGAAATTTCTCTAACTTTTGTTCTGATGTTATGTGTAGCCAACCCATGTGCACTGTGCACTACTTTTTAACTATTTGAGAACCCCCAGGCAGTTTCATTCTTTAATTAGGCAGAGTCAAAGGGTGGGGTTCTCTTTTGATGTGGGCTGGTTCCACTTTCCAAACTTATTTTTGATCCCTTAAAATAACTGGGTGTGGACTTGATATTTCCACAATGCATGTATGGCAAGAAACAACATGCCTTTAACAATTTAATATTAATGTTACCTTTCTTCAGAAAGATGTTGACATATGCACACACACACACACACACACACACACACACGTAAATAATTAAAAACCAAAGGTTCTGGTGATGTGATGTTCATACATATAATGTAAAAACAAAACTAAAACATCCAGGTTGCCATATCAGAGGAAGGGTGTTTTTATGCAGTATTTATCATAGATTATTCTGATACAAATTAAAATAGTAGTGAATAAAATGGGATGCTTAGTATACTTTTCAAAGTATTCCATATTAAGGGGCAATGCACAAACATCAGCAGTGAATGAACTGGGGGTTGTTGTGGATATATTCGACAAATTCTGTGCTTAACTTTGCTGTCCTCTTTTTCCCCCATGGCAGTGGTTTTTACATGCCACTCTCAGGTATTCAAGTCTGATTACATGGCCGTTCTTGTACAACTACATAATTCTACTGAATTTAAAATTCTAAAATTTATTGGAACAAACGCACATATGTATTTGAACAGGTGTAGAAAGCAATATGGTCTCAACTTATTAGTTGTATAATCATTGTTGCAGGTTTGTTGGTATTATGCTATTAGAAGTATTTGGAAGATGTTGGACAATGCTTTGCAAACCTTATCCTTAAAACACCTGGAGTACTTACAGAGGGAGGGGTCCTAGGATTAACTACTGGAAGGCGTTTTATAGCTATTCCATCTTTTCTTCCATAACAGATTTTCCACAGTAAGAGAAAAGACAGAAGAAGTGGTGAGAAGTGGTATGGTTACAACTGGAAGATGATGCCTGGACCCCAATCCCCACCACTGCAAAATTCAGTGAATTGCAGCAATTACCATGGTTTGTTAACTACGAACAACCTATAGTTCACAACCCAACATAAAATCATGGGTTCTTCATCGTGGTCTCTATGCATCACACATATGGGCTCTGCGCCTGCCATAGCTTAGGGAAACGTTTTTGGCGGGAAACCCTCCCCCACGCTACTGCGCATGTCCCTGGGGTTCCTGCCCTTACCTCAGTTCTTCGTCGTCCGCCATTGTGCACTGACCTAAAAACCGTTCCTCTGCATTTTTTCTCTGAACTCTTTTTTCCTCTTGGAAAATCTTTAATTATCGTAGCTTTTTCTCCTTTTCTTCTCTTTACTCTCTGTAAAAAAAAAAAAAATCCTCAAACTTTAATTTATATATATATTATTCTCTCTCCTTCTATTTCGAGCGATCTTTGATCGCAGGCGCCTCTGGCGCATGGCCGTGAAGGCCCCTTTTAGAAAATGCGTGAAATGTGGTGCTAAACTACCGCCGAAGGACGGACATTCACTTTGTGTAGTTTGTCTAGGAGAAGGACACAAAGTTCAGCAGTGCCATCACTGTATGGCTTTTACGAAACAAACCTGCAAAAATAGAGCGGATAGGCTTTGTTCCGTGCTGTGGGGAAAAGCCCTGAAGGCTACCGAACCCACGCCTCAAAAGCACGTGGAAAAATCCTCCTCAAGGACAATGAGCAGGGACCGCAACCCTGAAATCCAGTCCTTCGTGGTTACTGAGGAGATGATGGCGGAAAACAGGGCCATACCCCTGACGCCAGGCCAATCACTTGCGGTATCCGCAGCCAAAAAGATTGCGAAAAAGGCGTGGACCCCAAAATCGGCAGAACAGGAGAAAAAGAAGAAAAAGAAAAGGAGAGATGTCGACAAACACTCCTCTTCTAGGGCTGCGACCATAACAACGGTATCGCCTAAGCCCGCTACCGCATCGAGACCGACTATGGTACCGAAGCAAGCCTCGGTACCGGGAAACTTATCGGTACCGACTCCCATACCGAAGGCCAGAAGTTCAATGTCGGAAGGAGAGATCCGTGACTCGGTATCAGCCGTCTCCATACCGTGTGCTGTCGAACAAGAGCAAGCACGTCAGCCTACGGTACCGATGTCGCTTGTTCATCAGGAGAGGCCTGTACCCTCTCGACCAGATTATGACCAAGTTTCCCAATACTCGGGTTATCATAGACAGGACTTGTATGACTGGGAGTACTATCGACCCCAAGAATATTATCCAGATGGATATGGGCAGAAGGAGTGATATAGACCCCCTCCTTGCCCTACCAGGATTGTTCAAGTTCCTTCACTAACGACATCATGGCACCGTACCGTTGCTGAGACCTCGATACTGAGGGCTACTACATCGGTTTCGGCACCGCGCCATGATCAAGCGCTGCAGCCAATCCGAACAACGATGCAGACTACGGTGTCAAACTCACCTGATGACAACTACAGGTCCGATTCAGACTCGTTGGTCTTGGTCGCAGCCTCGATGCCGTCACCCGACGACATAGTAAACACCCATGATCCTGCCTCCCCTTCCAAGGATATGGGTAGTTTTTCGGATCACATCCTCAGGATGGAGCAGTCGTTATGCCTGGACATCGAACAACCTGCAGAAGTAGACGATGTGTTAAGGACTGAAGCTAGTTCTACTGTGGCAATTCCCTTTCCGCCTACCCTGAAACGCACGGCGCAAGTTTCTTGGAAAACACCCTGCGCCTCTCAACCTACTTCCAAGAGGCTGGAAGCAATGTATAAAATTCAAGAGGCCAATGCGGAATTCCTGTTCCAGCATCCAAGGCTGAATTCGATAATTGTTGAATCGGCTCAGGGCAAGTCCAACAAGATACATTCAGCCCCCGTTGATAGGGAAGGTAGGAAACTGGACTACCTTGGAAGAAGAGTATATGCTTCCTCCTCACTGGGAATACGCACCTCAGCTTATGAAGCCACTATGGCGCGATATCAAATTTTTCTTTGAGAGAAGATAGGCTCCCTTTGTGACCATCTTCCCGATGACGAGCGTGAACTTGCCAGGATCTTCCAGTCCGAAGCTATGTCCATAGCAAGATTACAACTCAACTCTGCAAGACATCAAACTGATTCGCATTCGAAGTCCATGATGGGTTCGATTGCACTTCGTCGCCATGCCTGGCTAAGATCTGCTAATCTTGCCAATGAGACAAAGTCGAGAATAGAAAGCCTGCCATTCGATGGCGAAGGCCTATTCAACACCAAGACTGATGAGTCCCTAGACTCTATCTATAAAGCAAGAACCACAGCTAGAAAGATGGGGTTCTCGCAACCTCCGCCTCAATATAAACAGAGGCGTTGGACAAGGCAGCCTTACCAGCAATTACAGCAGCGGCCACAATATGATAAACAGCCTGCCAAACAGCAGCAACAACTGCAAAGGAAGAGGCCTTACCAAGGCCGATACCAACAAAACAGACGTCAGCCGGATTTCTCCAAAAGGCAACGTCTTTGACTCCCCTGCCCCAGGCCTACTACCCTTTACCAACAGTCTAACACTTACGTACCATCAATGGGAGTCCATAACATCTGACTCCTGGGTGCTCACCATCATCGAGACGCGGTATGCCATCGAGTTCGATGCCCTTCCTCCCTCTTCGGGGGTGAAAGTAACAGCGCCGTCCCCTCCTCTGCTGCTCGAGGTACAAACCCTACTAGCGAAGGGAGCCATTTCGCCTGAAGGAGATCAACCAAGGGTTCTTCTCGCGCTACTTCACGGTCCCGAAGAAGGATGGGGGTCTTCGACCGATTATGGACTTAAGGCAGTTGAACAAGTACATCACCCCGAAAAAGTTCCGTATGACAACAGTTGCCTCTATTCTCCAGCTGTTGCATACGGGGGTGTGGTTTGCGGTGGTAGACCGGAAGGATGCGTATTTCCATATCTCCATCAGGAAGTCGCATCAAACTTACCTGCGTTTCTCCATCGGCGCCCAGCAGTTCCAGTTTACCGTTCTTCCCTTTGGCCTCGCGACAGCACTGAGGGTCTTCACAAAGGTGATGGCGGTTGTATGCGCACATCTACAACAAAAGGAGATTCACATTTATCCATATATAGACGACTGGCTTCTGGTGGCAGAGAACAGCTATACGCTCCAGGAGAACATAGTCACGACTCTCAACCTTCTAGATTCTCTAGGACTATGGGTCAACGAGGAGAAATCCATACTGACTCCTCAAAGGACAATAGACTTTATAGGAGTGACTCTATCGTCTCGGGACGGAAGAGCATACCTCCCTATGGCAAGAGCAAAGACTCTTCGAGACCTTATTCTCGATATCGAAACTCAAGCAACACCTTCGGCATGGACAATCCAGAGATTGTTAGGTTTGATGGCAGCGACCACCGCTGTGATCACCTTCGCAAGGCTGCGAATGAGGGTCCTTCAAGGGTGCTTTTTGAGAACATTCGATCTTCGACGCAACGCCCGCAGAACTTACTTCTCGATACCGAGACAGGTACGGGCGTCCTTGAAATGGTGGCTGTCGATGGACAATTTATTTGAAGAAGTTCCCTTTCAGCGGAAGGCACTGTCGGTAATGATCACAACCGATGTCTCTCTAACGGGATGGGGAGCTCACTGCAGCTCTTACACCGCCCAAGGTCGATGGCCTCCTCAACAGGAAGAGGAGCATATCAATCATCTGGAACTCCTGGCAGTAGAAAATGCGTTAAAAACCTTTGCTCAGATCATCGAGGGCAAGAATGTCCTGATCGCAACAGACAATACCACAGTAGTCTGCTACATAAACAGACAGGGTGGAACGAGGTCACACCCCTTGACCCGATCTGCACTCAGAATCTGGAACTGATGCATAAAAAGAAAAACTTACCTGACCGCGATCCACGTAGCGGGCAAGGAGAACATCGTCGCGGACTCCCTCAGCAGGTCCTTTCACGTCGACCATGAATGGGAGCTCGATACCAAAGTCAGGAACGATCTCTTTCGGTACTAGGGCCACCCTGCTGTCGATGTCTTTGCCACCGCAGAAAACACAATTTGTACCAGATTCTGCAGCAGAGCAGGAAGAGGAAGGAACTCGCTAGGAGACGCCTTCACAAGAACGTGGACAGGGGGCTTGCTCTACATCTTTCCCCCTTTTCCACTCCTCACAAAGGTCATAGCCAAGATACAGGCAGACAAAGCAGACTGTATTCTAATCGCTCCTTGGTGGCCTCGACAACCGTGGTTCCCTCACGCCCTTCAACTGTCGAGAGGGGACTACATCAACTTACCGTCGATACCGAGCCTCCTGTCTCGACACCAGGGCAAGGTTCGACACTCTGACCTGTCGACGCTCAAGATGACGGCGTGGAGAATAACGGGGCACCCCTCCATACCGTACAATTGACTGTGCAAAACATCTTAGCGGCATCACGAAAGCCTTCGACAAGGAAATCGTACACGGCTAAGTGGCAAAGATTCTCTAAGTTTGCACTAGAAAGGAATCAACCAGCAAAGACTTGTCCTATTTTAGTGATTCTTGAATATCTGCTCTCACTGTACCGAGCAGGATTAGGACTTTCGTTGACTAGAGTCCATCTAGCTGCCATCACAGCCTTTCACAACGGTGTGGAGGGGTTCTTGCCTTTCACTCACCCCACCTCGAAGGAATTTCTAAAGGGACTTAAAAATACTATGCCAACAACTAGGAACATCATACCATCATGGAGCTTATCAGTCGTGTTGCACGCGCTGATAAGAAAACCGTTCGAGCCCATGGCCACAACGGATTTGAGACTCTTGACCCTCAAAAATGTGTTCCTGGTTGCCATAACTCGGCAAGGCGCGCAAGTGAGCTCAGAGCTCTACGGATAGATGCGCCTTATACGATTTTTCATAACGACAAGGTAGTGTTGCGAACAGACCCATCGTTCCTGCCTAAGGTGGTGACACCTTTTCATCTGGCCCAAGAGATTGTCTTACCGGCATTCTTCCCGAATCCTACGACGCCTGCAGACGCATCTTTGCACATGCTGGACGTTAGGAGGGCTCTCGCTTTCTATAAAGCGAGGACTGATAATTTCAGGAAGACCAAACAATTGTTTATATGTTATGGAGAGCCTTATAAGGGACTCCCAGTGTCATGTCAGCGGTTGTCACGCTGGATTGTAGAGACAATTGAACTTGCCTACTCTATATCCAAGCTGAAGCTACAGCGTCCCGTGACAGCTCATTCAACCAGGGCGATGTCAACATCTGTGGCTTTCAACAGGGGTGTTCCACTTCGGGACGTTTGCAAGGCTGCAACCTGGTCCACCCCTTCCACATTTGTCAAGCATTACAGCTTGGACACTCGCTCCAGACAGGACTGCTCGTTTGGAAAGATGGTGCTCTCAGAAGTCTTGAAATAATACACCAGCCCACCTCCAAGGTATGTTAGCTTGCTACTCGCTCATATGTGTGATGCATAGAGACCACGATGAAGAAATGCAGGTTGCTTACCTGTAACTGTAGTTCTTCGAGTGGTCATCTATGCATTCACACAACCCACCCACCATCCCCACTTGGTGGTGTGATACTTACAAATGACACAGTTAAATGTATAATTGACTTGACTTTATTTAGTATACACTCATGTTTATGGGGGCACAATGTCGGACTCCTGTAAACTGAGGTAAGGACGGGAACCCCAGGGACATGCGCAGTAGTGTGGGGGAGGGGTTCCCGCCAAAAACGTTTCCCTAAGCCATGGAAGGTTCTGGTTCAGGTCTCCGCGCAGGCGCAGAGCCCATATGTGTGAATGCATAGATGACCACTCGAAGAACTACAGTTACAGGTAAGCAACCTGCATTTCTTTTTATAGTTGACAATCTATAGGTTGACAACCTGTTCAGACAACATGCTAACCCACTGTGGATTGCTCTAAAATGTGTGTTGTGTGATGGGATCCCTATGAGTGTTCAGTGTTGTTTGGGTGAAAAACTGCAAAAATGGCAGCAACCATAGAGTGCACTGGCAAGAGTGACCACCACTTCCGGTGACACTCTTGCTGCTGCGGCCATTTTCCCACCTGTTTGGCATGTGGAGGATGGCGGGATGTGTGGTTAAACTGCACGGAGGTGAGTGCTCTAACCACAGAGGGGTGGGTGGGTAGCAGAACTACGGGGAGCAGCATAGTTCCCTTTCACGTGACAGGCCAGCTTATCATGGTTCCATTACACCTCCCTATGGTTCCCCTACCTACCCGCCCACCACCCTCTATGCACATCTGAACAGGCTGTATGGTTTGTTAATGCAGCTGGGTTCAGACAACACAGATAACTCATGGTTCAATGACAACCCACACTCAACTTCTACTCAGCACTTGAGTGTGTGTCATCAAGTTGTCTGAACCTAGTCTATGTGTTCATCTTACTATGTTTCTTCCATACATCAATGGGCACGACATAAGGAAGGGAATCAAAAGGTACCTGAGCTGCCTTTAAAAAATAAATAAAAAGAAGTTAAACCAGTTACTTAATTTATATTATACCACTTATTAAAGTGTGATTGCTCAATTTTTGTAATGACTTGTGGGTTGTTGTTTTTAAAGTGTTCTAGGTGTGCTTTTAGATGCCACTGCCCACATGGCTAAAATGGCAGTGACAGAAAAGGTAGCAATTGTTAAAAAATGATTTCTTTATAATTAGTGCTAGAACATTTTTTTAATGCTGTTGTGCTGTTATGTTTATAGTTTTAAATTATAGGTATTTTGGTTCAAATTAATAGATTGATTATAAATAATTAATGGGGGGGAGTGATAAAATAACTCCACTGAAAAGGAAGTAGTGAAGATGTACCAAGTAGGGGTGTGCACGGACCCCCCGCTCCGCTTCACTTCCAGATCCGCGATTTGCGGATCGGGCCACTTTGCTCCGCCCCCACTCCGCCCATGTCCGCTCCGCTCCGCTCAGAGCTCCGGATCCGAGCTCCATTTCCCCCCCCATAGGGTTGCATTGAAAGCTAAAAAAGTAAACAACTTTTTTTCTGTTCAAGTTAGAAACCTCATGTTTGGCAATTATGACACCTCATGGACGTATACACACGCATGCCAAGTTTCAAGGGAATCCCATCATCCCCTGATTTTTGGGGAATTTTTGAAAATCTGGCACCCCATTCACACCCCTTTCCATAGCTCTGTCAATTTGCACGCTAAAAATCTCAAACTCGCCACCATGAGAGCTTATCCAGGGACACACACACATGCCCAGACTCAAGGCAGTCCCATCATCCCCTGATTTTTGGCGGGGCTCTAACCTCTAACGCACCACCCATAACCCTAATTCACACCCCTTTCGATAGCTCTGTCAATTTGCACGTTAGAAACCTCAAGCTCGGCACCATGATAGCTTATCCATGTGTCCACATGGATGCCAAGTTTCAAGGCAATCCCATCATCCCCTGATTTTTGGGGAATTTTTGAAAATCGGGCACCCCATTCACACCCCTTTCCATAGTTCCGTCAATTTGCACGTTAGAAACCTCAAACTCGGCACCATGAAAGCTAATCCATGTGTCCACATGGATGTCCAGACTCAAGGCAATCCCATCATCCCCTGATTTTTGGCGCGGCTTAACTCACCCCAAATTGTCCCATTCTACAACTACATCAATTTGCACATTAGAAACTTCAAACTTGGCCCCATGATAGCTTATCCACGTGTCCACATGGACGCCAAGTTTCAAGGCAATCCCATCATCCCCTGATTTTTGGGGAATTTATGAAAATCACCCCATTCACACCCCTTTCCATAGCTCCGTCAATTTGCATGTTAGAAACCTCAAACTCGGCACCATGAAAGCTAATCCATGTGTCCACATGGACGCCCAGACTGGACACAATCCCTTCATCCCCTGATTTTTGGCACGGCTTAAACTTTTTAAACTCACCCCAAATCAAGTCCCATTCTACAACTACATCAATTTGCACGTCAGAAACCTATCCTTTGGTCCCATGACAGATTACCCATGTGTCCCCATGGATGCCAAGTTTCAAGGCAATCCCATCATCCCCTGATGTTAGGGGAAGTTTTGAAAATCCGACACTCCAGTATGTCAGGGATTTTAAAGTTGCAAGGCAGACAGCTCAATGGGGCCAGTTGAAAGGAAATCCCAACATGCCATGAGATAACCCTAAATCTTCTTGCACACTTGAAAAATGGATTTTTGAACTTGATAAAGTCTAAGTGAGCACAGGAAGGACTTCTCCCCTGAGTCAAAGCAAGACACATACACCATCCCTGCAAGGCGGGAAGGGGAGAAGGGAGGGAAGGCAGGCAGGCAGGCAGCATGCATTGTAGTGCCGCAAGGATGGCTTGAGCACTAACGCTAATGCATAGCAAACCAACCCGTAAGCGGGCGCAAGGAGGAAGTGAGGCAAAGATGGCTGGTTGTTTCTTTCTAAGCCAGCAGTTTCGCATTGAGGGGCACAGAGGAGGACGACTGGGAGCAAGCGTGCCGGAGGGTGCTGGGCACGAACCGCAAAGCCCATCTCCCAGGCGGGCAGAGAGGCAGGCAGAGCAGACGAGGAGTCAGTCCTGGCAGATGCCCCACCACAGTAGCACCCTGGGTGGAGGAAAGCAGGCAGGCATGGGTTGGCGGGCCCAGAAAAGCTGGTACCTTGCACAAGTAAGCCATAGATCTGCAGGGGAGTCAGTCCCAGCAGATCCAGCTACCTCACAAGGATGGCTCCCAGGCAGGCGGGCATGCACATCCACTGTAGTGGCTGTGCTCAACTCGGCGCACTACGAGACGAGTTGAAGTGAGAGCTCACTTCTCAGAAAACTAAAACTGTCCGTACGCACTAAGTGGCTGTGCTACGGGTGATCGGTGAATTACTGGAGCTTAGCTTTTTCTCAGAGGGAAAGTCCATGAGTTGAAGTGAGAGGTTGCTTCTCAAAGAGGGGGTTACAGCGGAAGAGGGGTGGGACGAGACCGGGGAGAGAAGCTGGACCAGCTTCTGCTACTAATCCTCACCCACGTCCTGGAGGACCACAGCATCCAACACGAAGTGGCTGTGGTGAAGTCAATGGCTGTCATGAGTTGAAGTGAGAGCTCACTTCTCAGAAAACTTAAACTGTCCGTACGCACTAAGTGGCTGTGCTACGGGAGATCGGTGGATTGTTGGAGTACCTCCCGCAATTGGGGAAGTGAATGAACTGAACTGACGGCTTGCTTCTCAAAGAGGGGGTTACAGCGGAAGAGGGGTGGGACAACACTGGGGAGAGAAGCTCGACCAGCTTCTGTGACTAATCCTCACCCACATCCTGGAGGAACACAGTATCCACCGCGAAGTGGCTTTGGTGGTGAAGTCAATGACTCTCATGAGTTGAAGTGAGAGCTCACTTCTCAGAAGTCCATGAGTTGAAGTGACAGCTTGCTTCTCAAAGAGGGATTACAGCGGAAGAGGGGTGGGACGAGACCGGGGAGAGAGGCACGGCCAGCTGTGCCTCCACCGTAGGGGCTGTGCTCAAGTGTCTGAACTTGAAGTTGAAGTGAGAGCTCACTTCTCAGAAAACTTAAACTGTCCGTACGCACTAAGTGGCCGTGCTACGGGCGATGGGTGGCTTGCTGGAGTTTACCTCCCTCAATTGGGGAAGTGAATGAATTGAAGTGTCAGCTTGCTTCTCAAAGCCATGATTCCAGACAGGAGCACCGTATGCGCAGCAAAGCGAACGTGCTGCCAGTGTCAAGTGTCTTCTTCTGAG